>NC_091134.1:21814045-22414045 GCF_041381155.1 Argopecten irradians
CAGTGGATGTGTTCACACCTGCCCTGCAAGGTATTGGTACTGCAGGGTTTATCACACACATTAATTATACATTTACTGCTATCTAAGGTATACACATGATGGCAGTCTTCTGCTTCAGCTGTAAAATGATTTTAGATTCTCAGCTTACTGCATTGGTTTTATATTTCATTGCATAGTTTTTACCAGTAAGAATGCAACTGAATAACAACAGTTGTTCAATATGTTTACGTCTAACTTGTCTTTAAAACATTTTACACTCTGAACTTAATGACTAAAAGACTTTAAACGTGAGTATTGAAACGTTAGATTTACATCATTTGCCATATGCATTTAGTTTGGAGTAAGGGTATTGCTATACTAGTCTAGAACATATAGTTGTCATTATGTATTCAAGACAACTAAGTTCAAGACTCATATTTGAATTGAGCAAGCATTGAAACAAGGTGAAGGACAACAGATTCATAAAGTCAGGACCCATGTGGAAGGGTCGAAACTGACGTTTGTAATGAAGCATGGGTCTAAACAATCAAGGTCAAGGCCATTGTTATTTGGGCCCACATAATATCCACGACAACAATTGCCAAAGAGCCAGGACCTAATATGTTAGGTAATTGCAAGGCTGGCACTTAATGGAGCACGGATTCATGGAAAGTCAAGGTTATTGGTATCAGGGATCTGTACAAGGTCAAGGATAGCAATTGTTGTGAAGCCATAAGGGTGAAGTTTTGCAGTAAATATTCTGGTTTCTGCACAAGGTCAATCAGTGCTTTTGTCATACAAAGATTTTGGATATATATCTAAAGCACATCTATGTGCTATAAGATTATTCTATAACTAAGGTAACAGCTAACTTACTTGTCTTTCGTCTTCGTCAAGGTAATATCCTAGAGAGCTACCAGCTGTTGGAACACCCATGTAGGTTTTGTATGACTGAGGTCGGGACCTCATTTCATAAGGTTTGTGGAGTTTTTTTTTTCGGTGCGTATGACTTTGGTTGTGTATACTTTGATCTGAGAGAGTCAAACTTAGATCCTGGTGGAGACAAATCACGAGATGATGAGGTGGATACCGCTGTCCAAATCTGGCATTAACATCGGTAAAAATGTCACTGACTATAGACGACTGACCGTCGTCACGGAAACCAAGCATCAGTTCATCTGTGGATGTACTCTGTCGTTTAATGGTGTTCTTAGGGGATGGTAAGTCATGGAACCCTTCCTCTTCTAAATCATTTTCCTTATAGATGATATTATCGTCGTCACTAACACTACCTATATTATCATCACTGTCATCCTCCTCCTTATCATCGATCTCAACCTCCTTTACTTCACTTTGGGGTTTTGTGTCTATGTCACTGAGAGCATCTAAAAACTCACCTTGTCCAGATTGTTCATGCTCTTCTATAATCTCAGAAATAGGTTTTTGATCACTTTCTAATTCCATGACCTTTTGTGAGGTCATCATTTCACCTTTGACCTCTTGCTCCATACCCTCCACATCAATGCCCTCCATTTCCTGTTTAGGTTTGAAGAGTTCCTCCTCCGTGACAGCGACAGCATCCACAAAGTCTCGTGAGTCTTCCAAATCCTCTATCCCGTCCCCTTCACTCCTATTCTGACTGACCTCTCCCGGGGATTCCGGATCCCCAGGAGTGGGGCTGTGTTTCTCCTCTGGGGCAATGCCATCAACACTGGAGCCATCGACAGACACTCCATTTGATTTGTTTACATCCATACTTTCACTTCCTGTGTGTTCCACGTGCTAACTGTTTATATTGACAACGTCTCACCTGTCATCGATGTCTCACCTGTAGACGTCGCACCTGTTGATTATATCACACCTGGGTGTACCTTAGGATGCATCAGAGGGGCAGGATCTGACCCCTTTCACCTTTATATATGTATAGTGCTACCTATCCTTGTTACCAATAAACACCTGTCCTTACACCTGAGGTTGTCAGTATAGCACACCTGGTCAAGCTCAGCAGCCGGGCTTAGGAGATAGAACAGCTCTGTCCAGCGGTGGGGGTGGGTCGTCAGGTTGTGTCAGAGGGGTACACGTGTGCTTGAGGTCCTAAATTTCTACGGAAGTCTCACTACCTGTGGCCTGATGCCAGATACACAGCAGTATACAAACACACACTTCCACAACATGTCAGCTCGGCCCTCTGTTTTTACTAGGCACAATCTATGCTGTTCATTGATTTTCTTCCTAGTGCATTTATTACATATCCCGGGGAGGGGGCACAATAAGGGGAAGAGCCATTTCATTACTTTCACTTTATTGGTGATAAAGATCTTCAGATAGATAGATTAATTCTTATATGTGTGACATCAACAAAATGGGAAATCGTTCTATGGGTTTTTTGACTAAATAGTTCTTAATCCTATAACAATAGTCATTTGTTTGGACAAAAAATGATAAGAATAGGTTATTTATATGTTTACCTATTCGAATTTGTCAGACTATACCACATAATACTAATGCCGATATAGGGTTGAACGATTGTAGCCGGTCTAAGCTCATTTAGGATTTAAATGCCCAAGTGCTTTCATAACCACATTACTGAAGTCAATCAGCTGAATTTTATATCTGGCCAGGTATAAGGTTTTCTCTCAGCGATAAATGGACACATTTTACCTGTGTCCATGCTAATTGATGTTAATACTCCTGGGTAAGCAGGGTGGATTTTTATAAGGATTAATAGTATTACATAGAGTTTATAGCATTAATAGTTCTGCAGGTAAAATCATGAATAATGCATATTACGTGCTACTCAACAAGTTTCTAAATTCATTTTAATTATCAAGTTGCTTCAAAGAATATATATGAAATATAAACTCAGGTGCATGTATCTGCATTCAATTCGTAAAATAACATGAATTTAGTTGTCAAATATATTGTATAAATTAACTGGAATCTTTCTTGTGTCATCGACTGTATGTTGCTCCCATATTTACAGGGGTAAAGGTTACCATAAAATTCCTTATTTTCAGGTATAGAGGTCAGAACCTTAATTTACAGGTATAGAGGCACCAACTACTCCCTTATTTACAGGTATAGAGGTCACCACCTACTCCTTTATTTACAGGTGTAGAGGTCATCACTACTCCCTCCCTTATTAACAGGTATAGAGGTCACCACCTACTCCCTTATTTACAGGTGTAGAGGTCATCACTACACCTACTCCTTATTTACAGGTGTAGAGGCACCATCACTACTCCCTTATTTACAGGTGTAGAGGTCACCACCTACTCCTTTATTTACAGGTGTAGAGGTCACCACTACTCCCTTATTTACATAGGTGTAGAGGTCACCACCTACTCCTTTATTTACAGGTGTAGAGGTCACCACCTACTCCCTTATTAATAGGGGTAGAGGTCACCACCTACTCCTTTATTTACAGGTGTAGAGGTCACCACTACTCCCTTATTAATAGGTGTAGAGGTCACCACCTACTCCTTTATTTACAGGTGTAGAGGTCACCACTACTCCCTTATTAATAGGTGTAGAGGTCACCACCTACTCCTGTATTTACAGGTGTAGAGGTCATACTACTCCCTTGTTAATAGGTGTAGAGGTCACCACCTACTCCTTTATTTACAGGTGTAGAGGTCACCACCTACTCCTGTATTTACAGGTGTAGAGGTCACATCCTACTCCTTTATTTACACAGGTATAGAGGTCACCACCTACTCCCATATTAATAGGTGTAGAGGTCACCACCTACTCCTTTATTTACAGGTGTAGAGGTCATACTACTCCCTTATTTACATGTATAGAGGTCAATCACCACTACCTTCTACCTTATTAACAGGTATAGAGGTCACACCACCTACTCCTGTATACAGGTGTAGAGGTCACCACCTATCCCTTATTTATAGGTGTAGAGGTCACCACCTACTCCTTTATTTACAGGTGTAGAGGTCACCACCTACTCTCTTATTTACAGGTATAGAGGTCACCACCTACTCCCTTATTTACAGGGTATAGAGGTCACCAACTTCTCCCTTATTTACAGGTATTGAGGTCACCAACTTCTCCCTTATTTACAGGTATTGAGGTCACCAACTACTCCCTTAATTACAGGTGTAGAGGTCATCACTACTCCCTTATTTACAGGTATAGAGGTCACCACCTACTCCTTTATTTATAGGTGTAGAGGTCACCACCTACTCCCTTATTCATAGGTGTAGAGGTCACTACGCCCTTATTTTCAGGTGTAGAGGTCACCACCTACTCCCTTATTTATAGGTGTACAGGTCACCACCTACTCCTTATTTACAGGTTTAGAGGTCACCTTATAGATATAGGTATAGAGGGCATGACTTTATTTACAGATATACCATACTGTCAATGACCTTCTCCTTATTCTTTGTTGCAGGGAACAATACCTAGAAATGTATAGTAATTGTTGAGTAAATTTTTAGGTAAATTGAAAATAGCGAAGCAATAGGGGAGATTGAGTTTTAGTAGTTCATAAGATACGTAGATGGAGTGTTATCTGATTTTTGATGTTGTTTAGGTATATTTGTGTACACTGTCTCTTGGTTTAAAGGTGTTGTATACGAGTGTTTACTAAAGAGTAGTAAACCTTTGGAGATATAAGTAAGGTGTTGATTGATTATCGACCCCAAAACAGTCAATAACGGACTCCAATATTTGTTGTATCTCTCATAAACTATATCATCTGTTTGTCATGTTTTTCTTCTTTTTCACTTATCAGGGAAGTCCCCTATATTATACAAGTCCTGTAGTTATTAGTTAATTAATTATGAACTAGATACTGGTCAGGTGGACTTGATACACATTCATTTTAGTATGGGTTTCTTGTTCTACCAGTACTAACACATTAAGTACCCAGTGACCTCTGGGTCCTGATGGTAGAAGAATGAACGTAATGTCTGACATTTTTCAGTAGCTGTTCACTCACTCACCTGTCTCTTTGATATTTTGTTATTGTCATTAAAATTTACCTGAATTATTTTTGTTTTTATGACATATCCTTTCAAGTTTCCGACATTCAAACTAAGAGGAGATAATCTAGTAATTAAGAACTCAGAAATTCTTACCAACACTTTGGGGTCCGGTGGCCATTCTACAGATCTACCTCTGGACCAGATAACTAGTAGCCAAGTGGTTATATTTTTGACATTTTAATATCAGTCTTCCATATTTTAGAAAAATGCCTCACATTCAACCACGATCCAGCCCTCCTGACCTTAGGGTCACAATGGCTGAATGCTTAAAATGTTCAAGTAGTCTTCCAATTCAGTATTTACTAAGCTAATAGTTAAGGTAACCAACATTCTACTACCCGCAGTACTAACCTTCCACCTCTTGATCATCACATGGTTGAAGTACACAATTTCCATGTACTGACCATTTCTTGGTGTTTTATATCCTTTAACACTAGATTTCCAAAGACTTTT
The DNA here is from genome assembly GCF_041381155.1 of Argopecten irradians. NCBI lineage: Eukaryota > Metazoa > Mollusca > Bivalvia > Pectinida > Pectinidae > Argopecten > Argopecten irradians. The sequence continues at coordinate 21,819,478 of NC_091134.1, forward strand.
TGATTGTTTGTTTTTTACTTTAAGAAAATACCAAGTTTAGGAAAGCTGTTATATTGGGATAAAAAACACCAACCTATGGTCAGTACATGATATTTACTTTTGGGCACCAAATACAAGTCTAATCTGTGACTGAAGGCCTTAACATAGTTTGGAGGAATACCTGCGTAAAAAATGTACTCAGGCAATGCCATAGCCAGTCCAGTTCTACTTACTTTTTGGTTTGTACTGGTGTGGAGGTCAGCCATCCTCGTATTGTCTATCATAAGGTATAATAACTTCAAATGAATTCAGGTAATTGAGATTTCAATCTGTCCAGAGTAACAGGTTTAACAGTAAAGAGCTTTATGGTCATTCTGTTATAAATGGCCATTGTATGTTGATATTTGGGTTAGTTTATGGTGCTAACTGAATAAATTCACTAGGAAGGTACACTGTTGGATTTTTTATCATAATGATGAGTACCCCGGATACATTGCCATTTACAAAACTCCTACCAAATTTTCTATGAGAAAAGTCATAATAGTCATCTCTGTTATATAGGCGGGAGTATTTTAATCTTGGTATAACTCTATATTAGAAGAAGCAGGTGAGAATGCAAGTATATATTCATTTGTATATATATTGGATGCATTTATAAGGGAAGATAAGTCATAAAAATCTAATTTAATTTCATATGTTACATGCATTTCTCAGGTTAGATCTTTGAGGCTATTTTTCCATAGATGGAAAGACTTGTACGTCACGTATTATGACGTCATGTATACAGAACGATTTCGCGGGATATTTTCAAAGCGGCATAGTCATTGGCCAAACTGAACTTGATAAGATATCAATGCGCCACACCTCAGTTTGATTTATTGCAAAAGTAAGTAATATCATGGAAATTTATGCCAAATTAGTACCTTACAGGTTGAGATATCTTAATTGATTTATAAGCATTATATTCTCAATATCTTTTAGGTTTATGAAGTCATAGAGAAAAAAAACCAGGACGGACATTCTTTTTCATAGAAGCTTTCACTGCCTGTCAATCACAAACAGTTTAAAACTATATAGAAATCAATAATGACTTTGAAACTGCTTAGTCAGCAGTAATATACCGCTTCAACGCTTCATCAATATTTCATACTAATAAGTGTTCTCTGTTCTTATATAGTTTTAAAAGGACAACCTTTGTTCAGGAAATTAGATTCTGTATGTACCTGTTGTATTATTTAAAACTGCTGCATCAAAAAGGAAATATTATTGACAATTTGTAGCTTCATTCTGGAATAAATTGAAGTTGTACTGAAGAAAGGTTGAAATTTTTCTCAGTTATTTCTCCACCATCATTTACCTGGCATGCTCTTCAATAATGTTCTTCATTATAAATTCAAAAAAACAAAGCAAATCAAAATCACAGACAAAATTCAAATCCAGACAGGATTTTCTTCAAACAATATAAATTTGTAGTTTTTATCAAAAATGTATAGATAAAGAAAATTAAACATACTGATTTTGCCTATTGAAATGGGTTTTTTTTTTAAAGTTTTTGGTTGGTTTTATTGGCTGAACCTCCTAATTTTGTATTAGCAGCCAAGGTGATTTTGTTGGATGTTTTGGGAGGCTGTGGTATACGGCTGCATGTATTTGTGTTGTGTTTCCTTCCATAAGTGGAACTACAATTTGTTGAAAATGAAAACTTAAAACTGCAAAAATTGTCTGGCCATTATAGACAAGTTTGCACAAAATGTTCATGTCTTTATAAGCCTCTTTTCACCATTAATTGGGGTTGAGAAGGTTGAGACCAGATTTCTTTCAAACTTATGATTTATTTCCACCAATTGACTTGTTATGTAATACCCCTCTCCAAATTATATGTCTAGGATTAAAGGATATTCTTCCACCACTTGTGGGGCAACGTGCATGCTGCTGTGAAAATTCAACCCAACTAAAAAAAAAAATAAGATTTAAATGCTGGCCATGGCCACCACAGTCAATATGGGTAGCATATATAGTTGTCAACAGTGTTTGTTTATAATTCAAGTTTTTTTTTCCAAAGATAAGAATCAACTTATAATACATGCATGTTTACAATTGTATAGTCATAAACTTGTTGAATTATTGAATATGTGTGTTTTATAAGGCAGTGTATGATTTATGGATCATCACGTATGCCAGTGTGTGGTACATATGTATATCAACTACATTATGTATTTACATTTTAAACATCCACAGGACTTTAAAAATCATATAACATATTGTTTTGATATATTATCACTAGCCTTCCAACTATGGGTTTTTAGTTTGAACTAAATGTATGGTAATTGCCACTCTGGTTCTGACTGTAGGTCGGTGGCTTTCCTCCAAGTACTCCTACTTTAATCCATGTTCTAAACTTGGTCCTTTAATGGCTGACTGTGAACAGGATGTAAAAACAAACAGCTTACAATTAAAATGAAGTCTTTTACGATCCTGACGTAAATTAATGTTGTTTGTCTCTGCCTCTTTCCTATGTACCGTAATTAAAGAATGATAAACACCATCTTTTGTATGCTCATCTTATTTAGTTTACTTAATATACTTCTGCTTGGTTTAAAGTAAGAATTGGAGGTAATTGTAACTGTTTAGGAACAGTAAAACATGACAAAAGTAAGAATTGGAGGTAACAGTAACTGTTTAGGAACAGTAAAGCATGACAAAAGTAAGAAAATGACAAAAAAGGAGGTAACTGTAACTGTTTAGGAACAGTAAAACATGACAAAAGTAAGAATTGGAGGTAACAGTAACTGTTTAGGAACAGTAAAACATGACAAAAGTAAGAATTGGAGGTAACAGTAACTGTTTAGGAACAGTAAAACATGACAAAAGTAAGAATTGGAGGTAACAGTAACTGTTTAGGAACAGTAAAACATGACAAAAGTAAGAATTGGAGGTAACTGTAACTGTTTAGGAACAGTAAAACATGACAAAAGTAAGAATTGGAGGTAACAGTAACTGTTTAGGAACAGTAAAACATGACAAAAGTAAGAATTGGAGGTAACAGTAACTGTTTAGGAACAGTAAAACATGACAAAAGTAAGAATTGGAGGTAACAGTAACTGTTTAGGAACAGTAAAACATGACAAAAGTAAGAATTGGAGGTAACAGTAACTGTTTAGGAACAGTAAAACATGACAAAAGTAAGAATTGGAGGTAACAGTAACTGTTTAGGAACAGTAAAAACATGACAAAAGTAAGAATTGGAGGTAACTTAACTGTTAGGAACAGTAAAACATGACAAAAGTAAGAATTGGAAACTAACTGTTTAGGACAGTAAAACATGACAAAAGTAAGAATTGGAGGTAACAGTAACTGTTTAGGAACAGTAAAACATGACAAAAGTAAGAATTGGAGGTAACAGTAACTGTTTAGGAACAGTAAAACATGAACAAAGTAAGAATTGGAGGTAACAGTAACTGTTTAGGAACAGTAAAACATAACAAAAGTAAGAATTGGAGGTAACTGTAACTGTTTAGGAACTGTAAAACATGACAAAAGTAAGAATTGGAGGTAACAGTAACTGTTTAGGAACAGTAAAACATGACAAAAGTAAGAATTGGAGGGAACAGTAACTGTATAGGAACAGTTAAACATGATGATTATAGGGAAGCTCTGGGGACTTCTCATATATCTTATAGAAACCTGACATGGATTACTTACTAATTAATTAACAAAGAATTGGTGGTATACAAGTTCATTATATACATGTTCTACTGTACAAATAATTCATCTCTGCTAAAAACAAGATGTCAATATATTGTCCATATATGGGAAATAACAAGCAATAAAGATGATCTTTGTGACAGGAAATGGCCATGTAAAATACTGTTTCACACAAACTTTTAAACATTGAGAAGCTAAAACTTGGACAACATTATTTTTAGGTAGGAGTGGCTTACATTTTGTGTATATAGCTGAATTCAATAAAGACATTCTATATACAATAGATAGATAGCCATGAGTAATTCATGATTTAACTCAGACTGTTTATTAATAATTATCCTTAAGGTCTACATGGCCAACTATTCAGAACAATACCTCAATTATAATACTACAAGACAAAGGATTGATCGCCTGATTGGATCGTTGTGAGGATTTTGTACTATTACCGGAGGCCTGTGCTATATAGGTGTCCCATGCCCGACTGGTTCACATTGATATAGAAACTCAATGAATTCTGCTGATATAGCGATTCAGTTCAGATTTCAATTGTTTCATTTGCTCATGAACAGTATATAGGATGTCATATAAATGTACTGCCTACTTTTGCAGCCAACTGTATTAACATTTCATTATAATTTATATGTACAATCAATCCTGCATGGCTTTATGAAAGATGCTCCACCGCCGACAGAGCATAAGTGATATTCATCATATGAACAATAATTGGCGTTTAATCGAGTATATATATGCCTAATTAACACAAAAAATAACATAAAATAATCTATTTCGCCTTTGGTGCATGTGCAATCATTACTTCATTCTATATAAGATATAGTGCCACAGAATTTTTTCGGGATGCAATTAATTACTTTTCATATTTTTAACTTGAAGTAGAATTAGAAGCCATTTGTCAGCAATGGAGCATCTTAATCAGACCACTTTCTCAGGTTCCCAAATGGTCAATTTCAACACAATTTGACCTGTGTATAAAATCCACTTGGCTATAAAGATGTTTTTCTAGGCCTCTAGGTCTTTATATACAGGTTTGACTGTTCATACAAGAAAATTAAATAAATATACACAGAACAAAAGTGATGTTGAAATTGGCCATCAGGGATTCCAGAAAGCTTAATCAATTTAATGTACTATCTAAGGTTTGATGATATTCTATCAAGTGTTTGTAATATATTACAGTTGTTAAATTATTCTGAAAAGAATGATGCTGCAAAAATATACAATAAAATCAGAGAAGAAACATTGTCCTTGATGTTGGAGTCTACAACTTTAACAATAGTGGCTATATATTGTAGAGAGTAAATCTATGTATACAGTAAATTTTCCATGAGCAAATTTTCAGATAGGAAAAACATGGAATCTCTAATCTGAACACCAGACCTTTTCTAGTACATGTACCTGTGAATTTAGTAAGTCATACAGGTTCTTGATAAAGAAAAAATCTAATTCTTTTTGACACATCCTGATTGTAGATATATGAATGAGGAAATGTTACGAGTATTTGATCTATAATTAACCAATACTGTTCACACAATGGTCCACAATATTTCCAATTAAACTGAAGTGTAAGGTATGAAATGTGATACACAATCTCTCCTTTCTATTGTATATATGATGAGTTGGGGATTGGTGTATATTGTACCTGGTGACCTTGGCAAGTCCTTGATATAAGTTGAGATTAAAACATACTCGTGAATACAGTATTTTAAATCATAATTCTACTTCTATCACTGAAAACGTAAATGTATCTTATCTTTAAGACTATCAATTCAAATACAACTCTTGAATTTAATTATTTGAGTCATTTTGATTGTAGTAATGAATATGAATTGTCAGTCAATGATATGGCTTTAGATTTAATCCAATTGGAGAACCCTAGTGATTTGTTCACTGGGGTCAAATTCAAGGTCAACTAGGTCAATTGGGATCATCTCAGGACATGGTATTGTAATAGCTTATTACAGATTTCTCCCTGGCCACAATTTACTATAACATTTTTGCTTGTTTGATTAATCATCGTCCTATTAACAGCCAGGGTCATATAAGGACGGCCTCCCGTGTATGCAGTGTGTAGCGTGTGTGAAGTGTGAGGTGCATTCTTCGAGAGACTGTGGTATGTTCATGTTGTGTCTTCTGGTATAGTGGAACTGTTGCCCTTCTTATAGTGCTATATCACTGAAGGATGCTGCCAAAGACACCATCCGGTCACATTATACTGACAACGGGCGAACCAGTGATCCAACTCCTTGTATGCCGAATGCAAAGCAAGAGCAGAAACTACCACTTTTATAGAATTTGGTGTGTCTCGCCCAGGGGACAGAACCCAAAGCCTACCTCACAGGGGCGAGCACTCAACAAAAGGCCAAAAGTGAGGTGATGTCAAGGGAGACGTTAGGAAGAATAAAGTCAGTTAAGAAGAAGAGAAAAGATAAGATCATGAATTTAGTTGCCTTTTACGATCATACATTGGGGCAGAAGGTACAATTCTAATGCCCTACCAGCAGGGCATTACTGTAAAATCTTCCATTTGTAATCAAATATTGGTAAGTATTGGCGTGCCATTAGAACGGGGAGGGTGATGGCAAAAATGTAAGTTTTGTTTTCCATTATTCAAATAGTGCAAATGGAATTACGGGGATAAAATCTATCATTTAATTATTGTCAATCAGTAATTTGAAAAAATAGTTTAAAGAATTTGGATGAACTTATCGTCATATTGAAAATAAATAATGATTGCATTGTTTTCATCTTGTTTTTATGCTTACTGTAGTCTGACCCTGTATAAAACCATAGTTGGATTTGCTAATGGCAGGCTGTAAACAGACACGTTATTGTGATCAGCCACAGTTACTTCCCTTTGCTTCGCTTTATTAGTACTTACAGTGTACTGTAGACAGTAAGCATACCAAAGTTAATGAACAAAGTTATAAAAAGAAAAGATCTTTGGCAACTTAAAATTCAACTGATACATGTTTTTCAGAAAACACGTTATAATTAACCTCATTTAACTGAAATTACCACAATTGTTGTTTTAGTACTCATGAGTTTTAACGCTGAGGCCAACAAGTCAGACGATGGTAATAGTGATCAAAGACAAGTCAAGGTCTCATGTCCGAGATTGTCATAGTAGGCCTAGAACTTCCTGTGTACAGATGGTCAGATAGACCTAACACTTATGTCTATGGCAGATGTCCAGTTCTGATCCGAGTACTCAGGGACGTTATATCTGGGAACAGGTAGATTGCAGACACAGGTGACAATATTACAGACATATAGGCATACTGCCAATACAAATAAGGAACTTAACACAATATCAGCTGATACCAAAACTTATACACATGATGATTTTTAAACTTATCAAAAGCAGGAATAAAGTTCGACAATTCTTAAAGTTTAATGTCTGTTTTGAAAATAAATTGATACTTGCATATAAATCTATGATGCAATAGGAACGGATTCAAATAGAGAGTTGAGACACACTCCATTGTGATGGTAATATGTCTATCTGAATGCAAAAATAGTGCATTAATGATAACAAGAAACGGTAATTTGTAAGCATCTAAACTTGAAATGAAAATGCACAAGAATCTGTTACCTGTTGGCATGTTGAACAAAAAGGGCAACAATGAACATGAATTGCAATCTTAGTATCACACAGCATGTTAAATATTTCTGCATGCAATCCAATTTGTTAAACATTTTCATATCTCAATTAAAGAAAACATGATGATTTAGGTTTTTCAAAAATGGTGGTAAAACTACATTCATATTAATGCTAATGCCATAGAAGTTATCATGAGGTGAGGTTTGCACAGCGATTCATTTACCAACATCAGCAATGTGTGTACATGTATGTACTTCTATTTAACTACTCAAAAATTTCAATGGAAAATTTTGAAATGAAGAGAAATTCTATAATCATATCTTTTGACTTTGTAAAATAAAAAAACCCAAATATGTTATATGTTCTTAATTGCTTTATGACATAGTATGGTTGTAAATATCATTCATGCATCATTTGAAATGCCCCCTTTTGATAGAAGAAACCTTTCTGAATGAAATGTAATACCCGAGACACATTCATTTCTTTATAACTGTTCAAGGTTTTGTCAGGATTATTTTTTGACATATATGTATTTATATAAAGACACCGTAACTGAAAATTACTGCATTTGGTCTAGTGTTTAAAAAGGGTTAGATCTTGTAAATTTGAACTCTTAAATCATGCAAACTTAAAGGCTTTTTGTTGCTCTAAGACATATTGTAGATGGCATCAAAGTTCCAAATTGACCACTGTTCTATTGATACTGATAAAAAATGAATTCATACACTGTATACCAATGCTGGATTTTTTCAAAGGCAGTAGCTGACCTTGGATCTGTGGTTAATCTCTGAGAACTCTGGATTTGTCGCTAATTTTGATACCTGTTCTGTTCTTAGAAGACTGAGAATTTTAAAAGGATATTCAATAAATGTTTAAAATGAGACTAACTGGCTTCTAACCTTTGCCCTGACTGCATGAAGATTTGCAACCTTTGTTGATTAAAGCTTTAGTACACAAAAATGTTTGAACCAAAACCAATACATACAGGGGTTGTACTTCTTCCTGAGCCTGAACCTGATCTGCTGCTATAGCTACTGCCTCTGCTCCCTCTCCTGTCCAATCCCAGGGCCTCTAACAACTGAGCTTGGTTCTCCTCAGTCACTGTCCCTGATGTTGATTGGTCTGAACCTTTCCCACTGTCCTGGAAACTGTCATTGTCCAAATTACCCAAGTATTTTGATCGGAAATCCATCTTCTTTCACACCTTTTGGTTTATAAACTCATAATCCTGACTTGGTAATTACTATAAATCTAAAGCTTTTAGACACTGCTTAGACGTCAATGAAATCTTCCAAACCCTATGTAATATAACTGTGATTAAGCTATCTAAATGAATGCAATACACAAAAAATAAGAAAACTAGCTAGATTTTTTGCACTAAATTACAAGTTTGTTCTTGTCCATGTTTACATGCTTGCAATACAAGGTAGGCAACACAATAAATTTATCTGATTTTCAAACCAATTAAAAGATTTCATGTACTGGGTAACTTGATTCCATGCATTTATTGTTTCCAATAATATACATGTATCAATTGACGTTGCATGCAGATTTGATGATATTCTCGGGAATATACAGGACATATTGAGAAAAGTTGGTGGTATTTGAAAACTAGAATATACAATTATCTTATCCATAAAGCTAAGATTTTTTACCTGTGGCCTTACGAAATATCAGAGGTTATTGAGGGGAAACAAAGCGTGCACTAATCATCCTCCAAAAGACAATGACAGGCCATTTTGTGGACGTCAATGGCAGGTAGAGGGACATTTAAACGGACACAATACCATATAGACGTATAGGTACAATATAAACCGGATGAATGGGGGAAACATTCCTCCTCAAATTATTTATTACAACTAAACCTCCCTTAGACATCTTCATTATAATTGGAGACGGTGATACAGCTGTACTCTAAATCTTTTATAGTTGTTCAATATATTTTTAACAATGACATAAGTACATGGCAACTCTTTGTTGTTACTGTGATACGGTGATACACACGACGTCCCCAATTTAGGGTGATACAACTGAAGTACTTTATCCATGGGTTTATTGTCATGTTATTGTAACTATTGAAAATTGCTAACAATTACAAGGACAAAAAGAGACGATTTCAATAGTAAAGAAATAGTGAAGTGAAAGTGCAAGCAGAAAGACCAAAACATACAGCAGTTTGGCTTTATGTAACAGAAGATCGAGATATAGACTTTACACACTTGAACAGAAATAGATAAGAAAAATAATTACTAATTAAAGCTACATTTTTTAACATGAACAGAAAAAGGATTTTCAATTATAATTACAGTTCAATATTTCAAACATCATAGGTAACAAATCTTTGAAGCAGGTTTGTAATGAGAAAGCTGAAATTGTTATTGTTCCACAAAGAAGTACCAAGTTTTTAATTGATGAATTATGCAACAAATATCCCTTAATTAATGTAGAAAAACTCTAGATTCTATATGCCATTAATATAGCAAGGATGTTCTCCATATCAAGCTATAAAAATCTTATTACAGTATGAGGACCACCTAACTCATTGAGAAGTTTTTCAATACTTGACTCGTACTCATAATTTCAGCAGGCAAAATATTTACAATAATTTAAAGTTAACATTTTATTTGTTGTTTGTGTTACCTGTGTAGATTCTGACAGCCAATAATTTTGTATGTGTACTGTGAAGTAGCTCACAAATGCCTGCTGAATAAACAGAATGATAGGAATATGTAACAGATCTCCTTTGATAGCCACAATAACCACTTTCTTTGTTACCTGTATTGAAACCTCAAGTTGGGTAATTCTTATTTCTGTCAATTCTATTTGGTCCATAATCTTATGTTGTGTATTTAAACTTCTACTTCGGCGATTTTCATTTCAATCTATTTGATTCGGTCCAAAGTTTGATTTAAACAAATATACACACTATAAGAATGTCTCTTTACTCGACATCAAATCGTCAATCTTATTAGGAAGTGTTTCTCATGGTGATCAAACCAAAATATCAATGAATCGATTTGCCTTGTCAGCAAATCTAGGCTCATGTAGGTTAGAGTCAATTTCTTCGATCTTTTAGTTTGAGGATCTCGATTAGAGATTTGTATGAGTACCTCAGCTTTCTACTCTTTTACCTTTAGTGATTGCATGTTTGCAGGTTCAAAACTGTCATAGAGCGCAGTTGCATAAGTATGGACTGTAGGTTGGTGGTTTTTTAGGTCACCTGAGACGAAGTCTCAAGTGACCTATTCTAATCGCCTTTTGTCCGTCGTCGTGCGTCGTCCGTCGTATGTCCGTAAACAATTTACATTTTCGACTTCTTCTCCAAAAACTGCTGAAGCAATTTCAATGAAATTTTGCAGAAACCTTCTTAGGCATAAGGCCAATCAAAATTGTTAATTATATGGTCCCCACCCCCCAGGGGGCTGTGGGAGAGGCCAAAAGGGGTAAAATTGGGTAAAATTTCAAAAATCTTCTTCTCTACTCACAGATGTGGTAGAATCAAATACTCTTCATAGATAGAAAGTTTGTGAATTATATGACCCTGGGGTCTCTAGTTTCCGCCTGGGGAGGGGGTTAAGTTTACTATAGTTTATATTGGGAAAACACATTTTTGCGCATTATTTGGTCATTTGTAATAAGAAATGAGTCAAATGTTGTCAGAATTATCAGTATGAGATGGCCATTTAATCCTATTAACAAATTTTCTATGACTGACCCCCAGGGGCCTTAGGGGCGGGGTCAAAAGGGGTCAAATAGGCTAAAACTTCAAAAATCTTCTATTGAAATACTGGAACTGGTAGAATCAAATACTTTTCATAAATAGAAAGGTCTTAAGGTCCTTTACAAAAATTGTGAATTATATGACCCTGGGGTCTCATGTTTCCCCCTGGGGAGGGGGTCAAGTTTACTATAGTTTATATAGGGAAAACACATTTATGAACATTATTTGCTTAGTTTTCATAGGAAATTAGTCAATCTGGGTTAGAATTATTAGCCTGAGATAGCATTTTAACATCATATTCATATTGGTCTTGGCCGACCCCAGGGACCAGAGGGGCGGGGCCAAAAGGGGTCAAAATGGATAACATTTCAAAAATCTTTCTTCTGAATTCACATAATCTTCATAGATTAAAAAGTCAAATTCATAAAATCACTGACTGACTTCAAGGGCCTGATGGGCCAATATATAGTGTTTATATGCATGTCTTTGTTTCATTCTGTATCTGAAATCAGGTGACCGTTAAGGCCCATGGGCCTCTTGTTTCTTAATTATCTGACTGCCCTCAACCTCCCAAATATGATGTCCTGATAGTTACATGAATAGTTACATGTATTGATTATGAGAATGAAATAAAAAACAAACTTTCCCTCTGAGGTTCTGTATCCTCATACAATGATTTACAAGTCTATAAAGCCCTCTAGCCCACCAAATCAATCAAATCGGTCTGTGATAGAACACATTGATCCCGGGTTGAGTACCTCTGATTGATAGAGTCTTAAATGTAGATCGTGAGGTATACTTTTTAAAATTGTTCTAAGCCAAGTGTTTAACATTCTATAATGTAACTCTGTGTGTACAATGATAAAACTCTGTCCCAATTCCACCAAAGTGATTGGCAGTCTTAATAAAAAAAAAAAGCATTTCAAGAAATCTTAGTTACTAAATGGATTTCTGTGTATGTGGGGCCTACCTATATACTTGCTGATAAGGATTTGTTTACTTACCGACATATTTATAACCATTGAAACAGGATACATAATAGCTAAAATGGAACTTTATATTGAAGACCAGTGTTTTAAGTTGACCTTTTGACCTTGAATCAGAACGCCAGTGACGTGACCTTGTGTAAGATTACAAATAGATAAAACCATTTGGCAGCATTTATATATTTGGTACAAGTAGCCATTCTTGAAATGATTCATTCATGACTAGCAAAATATAAAATAATTTTTCACCAGTCTCATTGGAAGTAAACAGGAATAATCTGCCTTTTCTACCAAGTTTTTCAAATGCCATTTAAATGATTTTCTTTGTGTGTAAAATATAGTAATTAATCATTTATGTATTCTCATAAAGAGTTTGGTTCACTAAGATAAATTACTATATTTCATTTTAATCACATATCAAAATTTTTCATTGAAAGAAATTTTGATATCATTAAGCAACATGTACATGTATAGCACTACACCAACAATGTTTACAGGCATACATGTGGCACGACAGAACTTTCTCAACATGGTAATCTAGTATTGTTTGACTAGTACAGCATACTAGCATCCTTGAAACTAAAGATAGGAAAAGATAGGAAGTACGGTACTTTTTAATGGAGAAATGAATTGTTACTTGATAATCTGAACATCTTGACACCCTGCTCAATGCCTAATGTGAAGGGAGGCAACTCTCGCAAACCCAAACTTCTATGAACGGTAGAATATTTGCAAATAGACTAAAAGAAGGTGCATATTTGAAGGGAGACAACTTAAATTACTTATAAATTGCAGAATAGATTTGAAGAAGTCTGCTAAAATTCTTGCACATCATTGCAATCAAACCTTTGGATGGAAAACTTACGATAGTAAGAGGTTCTACATCTTTCCTGGTCCTTTGATTATTTACTTTACAGTTCAGTTTTTCCTATTTCACAGTTTTCCGTCGCCGCCCATGATTGTACTATAGGACAACAGATCCTCAATCTAAAGTACGTTACACAGAAATCCCAGGGGGCGGAACCTTGGCTTGGTACACGACAGAAACTGCTGTACGCCCTGATTCTGATTGGGTGTCCATGGGTTAAGGAGAGATGTGGTGACATCCTTCACATGCTGAAACTGTCGCGATGGAAACAAAAGGTAAAATGTTAGGAACAGTCTCATCAACATCAGTAAGGTCTAGATAAAAAAAAAATAGATTTATAAACAATCTTCCTCCAGAGGGAGAAAACATATATAGTACTCTTTGAAAAAAGAATAGGATGATCAAAATGAAACTGAGACATTCATTAGGTGATGAAATGGTGGAAAAAACTGTTCAGAGAAACAATTACTCATATGTAGAACTCTATCTTTTTGTATTTAAGTTTGATTTGATTAGATTAACATCCTATTAACAGTCAAGGTCATTGAAGGATAATCCAGGCTTATAGTTGGAGCAAATTAGCCAGATTACTCAGAGAAAAACCACTGACCACAGGTCAGTTAATCTGGTAACTGTCCTGCATGAACTCGTGACCCAGAGTTAGAGGGCATGTGGTAATATAACATGTTGAGACATTTTACCACTTGGCCACCATAGCCCCTTTGTATTTTGGAAAATATGATAGCTGGGCATGATACTGTGGCAATCCTTCAAATTTCTTGATATCAGAACTTGTCATAAATCATAATCATAAAGATTTCCAGTATTTGGTCCAAATTGGAAAAGAAAGAAACAAATTTTCAAAATGCCTGATTATTTCAAACTCCACTAAAATGAGCCTATAGCTTTCACACCACTTTTATGTTGTCAGGCCCAACAGATCTTACATTGGACCGAGACTGGTCTCAAGGTGGCAGCTCTGGTCAACTTCCTTGTGTTTCTGCGGCAGGGTGTGTACCGAGCCTTGGTGGAGAGGATTCTGGGTATCCGAGCAATGTTCCCTAACCAACAAGGTGTCAGACAGGTATATAGATCAACAAAGTGACGATATCATGTCTTTGTCTGAAGATGTTTTACAATATCACCGTTCAGATCTCGCATCCTATTAACGTGTCAATATATTGACAGTGAAAGATTGATCAGGCCCTGCAGATTTCTCAATACAAAATTCAGTCAAAAGCTGAAAGACTATAAAGAAAAACAAAAATTACATATTGAAGTGTTATTCATACATGAACTTTGTAGTTGACTGTTGTTTGTGATGTTGATTGTTTTCATATTACATTCTTATACTGATAATTGTAGGTCAGCTTTGAGTTTATGACAAGAGAGCTGCTTTGGCATGGATTCTCTGTAAGTATCTGAAAATTCTAAATGTTATGCAATGTAACATTGTACTGTGAAAATTGAAAACTGATTTATTTCCATTTCTGACACAAATACCAAATGATAGTTTTGATCATATCATCTTTCACTTGAATCATGAAATAAATATCTGTATGATATTTACTAAGGGGAGATGACCTCCTTGATAATTGTCAATGTAATAGTATTTTACCATGTATAGTAACGAGTTCTTGGTGTCAATGTTCATTGTATTTTGATTCATTTCAGGAATTTCTTTTCTTCGTACTACCATTGATTAATTTCCAACGACTCAAAAACTTTGCAATGAGAAGAATATTACCTGTAAGTAAGACAGAAGTTACAGACCCATCGAGTCGTAAACTTGAAACGTGTGCTGTGTGTGGGGAAAAACCAACCAACCCTCGGGAGATAGGCTGTCGACATGTCTTCTGCTATTTCTGTATAGAGGTAAGGCTACTGTTCATTAGATGTAACTGTATTACTGTTACCAAGGTAACTATAAATGTCTGGCTATAGAAACAATTCTTGGTATTTCTTATAAATTATTTACCACTTGTATTTCGTTACTATAGTAACTGCTTTCAGTCTGCATGACTGTTACCATAGTAACCATATAAAGTATTTAATTAATGCTTTAGTAACCAAAGATTATATAAGTGAATTGTTATCATATATATTAATCCTTCAGATTTGAGAAAATAGTATGTGACACAGTGTATAATCACACTTAACTTTCACAATGGTTGGACATAAATGTGCAAGGCCAAATGCCCTTCCACACTTAGACTGTGTGCAGCTTCTATATGGACCAGCAATAGTAGAGTGACAAATATATCAGTTGAAATTCTTGGAGGGAGTATAGTACTGTTACTATGGTCACCACCTTGTGTATAGTAACTATCTTGTGTATAGTATTCCTGTTTCTATAGTAATCATCTTGTGTATACTACTGTTACTGTAGTAACCATCTTGTGTATACTACTGTTACTATGGTAACCATTACATGTTTCAGGGTAACTACAAAGCTGATCCAGGGTATTCCTGTCCATTGTGTGGAGTCAGAGTTATTGATCCAAGCAATATCAAACCCGTTAGAATGGTGGTCCCCACAACGTAGTCATGGAAACTACTGCCTACTGGACTTTTAAATCATCAAAATTCTTCTACACTATTTTAGAATTTGGAATATTATTGATGGGACATTGTGTTAACACAGCAAATTTAAGAGTATTTATAGAGTCAATATGGTCTATAAAGGAGAATGTCAAAGCATGATGTGCAGATGGAGGACACTTTTAGTTCTTAGATTGTGCTCTTACTTTTCTCAAATCCGTTTTACTGCAGTATTAAATATTCATCATTGCTTATAAGCTAAACATATCACTACATTTCTAAAATGTTTTTATGTTTTAATTAAATGCATATAATGTATTGATTGAAAAGGTGCTTAAACAATCAGTTCTTGTACTAATTCAAGTTTTTAATTACAATTATATGTTTTATCACAATAAAATGTCTGTTAGAGCTACTCCTTGAGGTGAGAGCTGTTTTAAAAGGATGTTTGTTAAATCATCTATCAACAATATAGTCATAAAAAACCTGTACAGTGAAACTTGTTTATAACAAAACACACCTACAATATTAATAAATTTCATTCACCATCGATGATTAGAAATTAGGGTTGTAATATGTGTATAACAAACTATGCTTATACAGTTCCCAGAGATTTGTTATAAGTGTGTTTTACTGTATTGGTTCAAGGAAATGACAGATAATGATATAAGGATAATATAGCAATAAAATCATACATGCTCAGAGAAGATAAAGCTATTACATTGTAAATTGATGTAATCGAAGATAGATCAGATTGTGATCATCATCATTACACATCATCATCATCATCATCACTGTCATCATCATCATCACGGTCGTCATCATCATCATCATCATCATTATACATCATCATCAGTGGTCGTCATCATCAAAAATTCACATCATCATCATCACTGTCGTCATCATCATCATACTATTCATCATCATCACGGTCGTCATCTCATCATCGTCATCATCATCATCATCATCATCATCATCATCATCATTTTTTTAAGTGTTTATGTATTTGAAACATATGTGTATGTTTTAATTGATTTGTGTTATGCCATGTTGACGGATTGTTAGATGTTGTAAGTACCTGTTTGTTAATAAATGTACTTGATCAGTGACAATAAAGAGTTATTCTTTTATCAACAGGTTTAATATTCATATCAAACCAATAACATTATATCATTAAAAAATAAAATAATTGAACCATATAACATAATAACAAAATGAGATCCTGATTTATATATCTGTTACTACATGTATCTAAGATGTTTCTCTACATCTGCATGAACACAAGAGATTTCTCGTAATCAAGATTCTTTCCACTGCAGGTTCTCTTAAATTTTTTTTTTTAATTAAGTTAAAACCTCCCAGACAAATCTCTAACTTGGGACAGTCCAATTTTATCACATTGGGAGGTAAATAAATATTTTACAACAATTTCAAGAAAGATGAAAATTGGAGAAGCTTTAACAGTTGTCCCTTTTAAAACTGCTCTTGTTACTTAAATTCTCTGTGCGGAAATTAGAATTATTTAGTGAATTCATTTCTGAACAGCAGTTATTTCTCAGAAGAAACTTGTGTTACATTGTATTTCCTATTTCCCCTGAGGAAACTAAGGTAATGCTCTCTTTCAGAAAACCTTGTTCAGTTTCTCTCAGTAACATGATTTTTTAACAGTAATTTTAGAGTCTTCATTCCACCCAATAATCTTCACAACAGAAACTCTACTTCTATGGTTGAACTGTTAGCTTTTCTTCATGGTTTCTTCAACAAACATCTGCATCTGAAATAAGAGCATGTATAAATAGAAGTAAAGCTATTTGGAGTGTTTGATCAATCTATACATCCTATTAATAGCTAGGTCATCTAAGGATATGCAGGTTTGATTGTGGAGGAAAACCAGAATATTTTGAGAAAAAACCACAGGCCAGCTGTCAGTACCTGGCAACTGACTCACATGGGATTCAAACTTGAAACCCAGAGGTGGAAGGTTTGTGGTAATATGTCGGGACATCTTAACCACTCTGCCACCACGGCCCCTCAGTTTATACAAGAATGCTTGTCTTTGACATATTGGGAAATTGAAGGTCTTTACATTCTTGTGTTATACATATGTATGGAGTTTGCTTTATCGTTTACCTTCACATAATCCGAGGTCACTGCCTTCAGGGGAACAATGTTGGGATCAACAAGATTTGTCTCTCTTTGCTCAGCCTCTACCCATGGGAATCCCTTTAGAGGGGAAATTACATATAATCTCATTATCATTGCATGTCATTTAGACAACAAAATAAATTTTTTTAAAGATCTAGGATCAAGAAATTTTGTGGAAGACATTCATTAATAACAAGAAATTATGAAGACTTTCCCTTTTAGTAAACTTCCGTATTATGATTTCAAAATTGCATTTAAAATAAGAAATCAATTTAGAGTTACTGTGCCAGGCTAAAATATTTAACACACTTGTAGCCTGTCTGGAATCTCGTTAACTGATTATCACTCACCTTAATCATCTGTTTGTCATTAATGCTGTTAGCTGCTGATTCTGTTGTCTCTATCTGAACGGTCCATGTACAATCTGGTAAGGAGCAAAATGGATTTTTCATTCATATTTATATATATAACTATTTCTTTATATGAGTTATATCAGATTCATAATGCTGAAAATACTAATTCTCTGGCTCGTTTAAGCATATACATGTAGTACCAATGTGCAGATTGATCATAATTGACAGATATAGGTATTTTTGTTCCTTATATGTGTAACATTATCATGTACGTACCTGAACAAGTAAAGCGTTCCCTATTATTAGCCCTCTCCCTTTACAAGCCTTTTTCCTAAAGTATCTTGCCTAGATGCAAATTACTTCTCCCTAAAATCTGCCTCTCTCTATATATAACCATCACTAGAGCCCTGATGTTGAATATTCCTCTTCTGATTAATGATCATTTTAACGCTCTACACAACTTTGACTCTCCCTGTTTGAGTGGTAACCTTGTGTCTATTTTCTGGTCTACCTTTCGGGAGTGGATGGAGAAGGGCATCACTGACATTCAGCTTGAGCAGGAAGGCACGTAGAGACTCTTCTAGCTGGTACAGGTATCGGTCCTCTCTGTAGGAGATATAATAATGTCCCATCACTCCCAATCTGGAGGAATTGGTTTCAACATATACTCTGTAGTATAAAGTATTGATCTGATCCCATAGTATCGAAATTTTGAATACATTAAAACAAATTCATATGAAAAATTCAATATTAAAGATCAGGGTTATTATTAAGCACCAGGGTATTATCCATTGAATTTTGTTGTATCTGAACTATTTTCCCGATTTTGTTTTCAATTTTTCTCAATCAGCATTATCAGCTTGGAAATTCTTTTCACTCTGGCCATAATTCTGTTGTTAAAGTTTTTAAAGGTTACCCAATGAGGTGATCTGTGTGAATATGTCGGCCAATCTCTATAACAAATCTCTCTAATGGCCGAAGGTCAGATCCAAGGATGACCACTGATATCTTCTCCACCTGGTTGTTTTGGTTCAGTTGATGGACACTGTCCACTATATTGACCACATACTTGCACACATCTGGGTGAAGACACATCTGTAGTGTAACAATTATAAGCTTTGTTACACATGAGGATATTCTCATATATGTACTTATATGTATGTTAAGAGTTACTTCCCCTATAGCTTCACTTCATTGAATTGTTTTGAGATTCAATGAAGTTCCAAAAACATTTTGAGAGGTAATACATCTGTAGTTATTATTTTTTAGCTCTTTATGTTATATATAAATTCATGTACATATGTACCTGTTTCATTCATTCAAACTCCCTTATTAGCTCACCCACTTCCTCTTCTTAGAACGATAAAGAATCTGTTATACATATATATACATGTATGTACCAGTTAATGTATTAAATTTTTGATAAACTTAGGGACTCATGCCCAATCCTTTTCAATGGCTTAATTTTGTTTATAAGTTTCGATAAAATATATACAACATGCTCACGATACAGTTTTATACACACAAGTTATTATGGTTATACTTGATCATGATCATCTTATCAATTATCACTAATTTACCTGAACAGGTACATTGTATTTTTTCCTCTTTTCGAAGACACTGCGTGGATACAGGTCCCTCAGGTAGAGGATGGAATGAATAGCCACCTCCAGGAACTCGCACAAAATGTTGCTACCCACTGGCCATGGAATAAGGTCAAAATAAAGAATCTTATCATTATTACAGAACTTGTATAACAATCTGATAGCTACGTATATATATTTCAGTCTCATAAATGTAATCTCATTTATATTATTATACAATTTGTTTTAGTGAACAACATGAAAACCTAATCGGGCTAGTAGGTACGGTATCAGGTTGTTTCGGTAACAAGTCGTTTCGGTAACATAGCTGAAGTCCTTTCGGTAACATAGCTGAAGTCGTTTCGGGACACATAGAAAAGTTGTTTCGGTACTTTTATGTAGTTTCGGAGGGGTACCAGAGATGCTGTGAGAATGTCAAACAATGTTCAGGAGGATCGTGATATTAATGATAACCAAAAGAAAAAGGGATCATAATATCGAATATTGTAGATTAAAGATTCGTATTTCTGTTCCCTTTCAAACTTAATTATTAGTGCTAAATTTACACATCAAAGTTCTCTTCCTGCAAAGTTTTGACGCGTTGCCGTGGACGTCCCTTTGATGATGAGAGTGGATTCAGGTATAATTGAGGGGCACGCGACACTAGATTCTTCCCCTTTCAAATGCATATGAGCCAGTTTCACAAGATGCGTTGTAAAATTATCAACATTATCTTTTTAGCCCTAATGGTGTGTTATACAATTTTGATACTGCATGGTTAATGCAGTATGACATCGATTTATAGTACATACAATTGTATTTTTGTTATATACTTAAATAATGTCATTTTAAAGCTCTATTATTTGTGCTTGCCTTATTATGGAAATAAAATGCAAATTTGCGTGTTTAAAAAACTCTGTTTATAAAGTAATTTACAAGCGTTCTGTAGATTTTATAGCTCTAGGAGAATTTGGTTGCCGATTGATATCGATTACACAGTACATATTGAATTTACATTAATGTAATTCGTTGATGCAAGGAAAGTCGCAAATATTCCATGAAAACACAAATAAATGAAGACATGTTCAGTAAAACCACTAAAAATTTATACCAAAATTTTTTATATCCATGTACCGAAAAATCTCGCGTATGTAACAAAACGATCGTAAGACTTTTCGATACTCCTGAAACGACTTGTTACCGAAAAGACTCGTTACCGAAACATCTAGAATTCATAGGTACAATCAGAAATATATATATATATATGTAGATATGTTTCTGGTACAATATAATGTAGATTCATGTGAGCTACATGCATATGTAGGCCTACATGAACATGTTATTGTCTATAGCTAATTTACTGTCAACTTGTCCCAATAATAACAAGCTTGTTATCTGACCAATTTCACTGAAATACATTTCTTATTATCTACTAGGGTACACTTCTATTCTATACATATAACTTTTTTTCTCTTTAAACGATTTCTGGCTAGAAAAGAATTATGTTGTTAATGGCGAATCATCTAACGTTGTTACAGAATGTACTAACCGTTTTACAGGTTGGGCACATGTAAATTTATTCCTATAATAGCTACTTACATTGTATAGCTATACAAAACTAGCGAAAAACAACATTTCCGGAGATAAAAATGCTTGCGCTAAAAACCGACTCCTGACACTTGCAGGGAATGTGTATAAGGATCATTTGAACACTATGCAACCACTTTTCGTTCGAAACAATAGAGCATTAATTAACTTAATTAGCTTAATTATACCTTTTCAAAACTGCTTTCAATATGTTTGAATGTTCGTTATAAACAACCACTGCATGTTTCATGAGTCGGTTTTGAGCGGAAGCATTTTTATTTTCAAAAAGGTTGTTTACCGTCAGTTTTGTATAGCTATAATTTTACATGTGCCCAACCTGCTTTAAGGTTCATGTAATGGCTTTAACCAGTGATATTTGGCAAGTCTATAACTTATTACTGTGCTGCAATTGCACAAAACTAATGTCATTAATTGTTGGTATGTACCCTGGCTAACTGTCGTCTCACTGTGGATATGTAATTTGTGAAGCTGCTTGTAAATTTCAGTAAAATAAGAGAAAAATGTATATTTCTGGAGAAGACATAGAACTCGTGTGAATTGCATTGATGGCACCAAATAAGCATGCTATCGTGTTCAGTAGTGACTATGCCAGGTACTCCAACAGTTTGTTTGACAAAATCGGACCAGCGAATAGCAGGAGCCTATTGTCGTAAATGCAAACTTTAAATGGGGGATCACAAAATATAGCATATAAGAAGACATTTTAATTGATACAAGTGCTCTAATATACACTATAAGGTACTCTGAACATGACAAGAAGACTATTTAAGAAAAAATGTTAAAATGTGGACTTTGAGGCTCTTTCCGGAAATTTGCATTTTTGGCCCAAACAGATCGGTTGAACTATTTTTTTCGTGAAGAGTCTTCTTGTCATGTTCAGAGTAACTTAACCAGTTCTATGTCTATCTCCAGAAATATACATAGCTCCCCGCTACATTTTGCCTCACGTTATATTTTACTGAATTTTACAAGCAATTCACACAGCTTCACAAATAACATATCTCACAGTTTACAAGCAGCTTCACAATAATTCACTGACAGTTAGCCAGGGTACATACCAACAATTAATGACATTAGTTTTGTTCAATTGCAGCACAGTAATGAGTTATAGGCTTGCAAAATATCACTGGTTAAAGCCATTACATGAACCTTAAATTTGTCTGAAGTCAGAGACATATTATATGAGTGTTGTACAAGTATTAAAACGGTATAATCCATAGAAATTACCCGATCCTGATTCCAAACTTAACTCTGCGTTCCGTGGATCAACAGACATCATATTTAGCTGTCATTATAACTTGGTTCAGAGAAAAAAGTACAAGCTTCAGCTCAACCTAGCGCCTTCGATCACACGTCCGCCATCTTTGTCTAGTGAGAGTTATCGTTCTTTGTCCAGATAAAACAAAATGGCGGGAAAAGATCGAACAAGAAGTCCCAAAATGTTGAAGTGTTCAATTCAAGAATATGGTTCCTTCGAAATTCTACAAGTATACACGCTGACCCAACAATCCATATTTCACGTTTGGAATTTGGTATAGGCCTACAGTAAAATATACATGTATATGTACAATTGTACATGTACATGTTGAGACGGTATAAGGATACAAATAGCTTACACGTAATTATATTAATACACTGATCAATGTTATGTTTGTTTTCAACTATTAATAATTATAATCACATCCTGGCCGACAAAATATTGATAGCAGGATCGAACATCTATGATCATTACATGTATAATGTATTACTTTGCATTCATTCCTGCAGGTAGGGCGTGTATTGTACAATGTACATGTATAGATCTACCGTCTCCCTTGCCAATGCCTCGTTTGGTTTTCGGTGCTAGCCCCCTTGAGCCTTTAGGCTCTGAGTTCTGTCCCCTCACCGAGACACACCAAAGTCTATTAAGGCGGTGGGACGACTGGTTCGCCCTTTGTCAGTATAACGTGACCAGACAGGCTGTGTTGCTTGGTGTATTCGACGGCATGCTTCAGTGATAAACCACTATAAAAATGGCAACAGTTCCACTATACAAGAAGACACAACACGAACATACCACAGTCTCCCAAAACAAGCACCTCGCGCTTCACACACGCTTCACACCGCATACATGCATGGGAGACCGTCCTTACATGAACCTGGCGGTAGGACGTTAATTAATCAAACAAACAACGACAGAAATATGAACAAATAATCTCTATGATTCCAGATAACATTATGGGTCCTCGTAAGGAATGTCTGTAAGGCGCACAGAAGTAATTCCAAAAGTATATAAAAATAGAAATATAGTTAAGCAACGTCTTGTTTACGTTTTATATTCCTGTATTTAGCTTATTTACCTAAAGTCTATTAAATAAAGAAGTAAAACGGTGTATTAATTACATTGTAATGCTATTATTCCACAGTCAATTGCTGAAACTCAGCGAAAATACAGAGAGAGAAACAAAGAAAGTCGAATTTGATCTTAAACAGGGATCGAATTTCAGGTTGTTTTACTTGCTTTTTGCAAGTAGATATAAGATATACCAGAATAGCAAATGGAAAAAATATGCACTTGCTTATTTTAGCAAGTGGTTTTTATCGGGGACAACTGTAAAAATGACATAATGATTGTGAAAAAAAATGTTTAAATGGAAAATATGGGGACTCAGTTCTTACAATGATGTTTTTGATATTTATTATGTACTTATACACCTCACATCATCATGTAAAAATAAAGGGGTTTATATATAACAAAACTGTAATTTGAATACGGATATCATAAGTAAAAATATATTTTAGCAAGTAATAATTTAGGGCACTTGCTATTTTTAGCAAGTGACAAAAAATGTAAAATTCCAGCCCTGATTAAAGGATTTAAAAAAAAACCGCATTTCTTATATACCGGTGCAAGAGTTATCTGTGTCGGACTTCAAAAATGCAGACAAAATGTCTACAAACTAGTAGAAATGTTTAAATAAAAAGAGAGAAACTATGAAACAAATGAAGATAGGCCTACGTATCGACTACATTCCGCGATAAAAAAAAAGATTAAAGTGAATAGTCGGATATTAAAGTGAAAGAAAACTAGTCTAAATGCGTTCATTGGCCTTCCAAAAGTTCTCACGTATTGATAGGACGGTCAAGTTCTGCTTAGTTTCCCAGTTCTGACCATTAAAGTAAAGAAAAGTTGAAAGCATTGAAAGCGAGGCTGCGTGGAAACGTAACCACAGACATAGTGAGCCGGGAGGACGTTTTAGAATTCCCATACTTTAAATTAATTTCTTCGTACGCAGACAGATTTTGACGAGAGATTTTATTTTTCTATTTCATAAGAAATAATTCTGGATACATTCACACCATTTTTACCAACTTTAGCCATCCTTGCCCGACTGTTCACTTTAAAGATGCTCCACCGCTGACAAATGATATTTTTTCATTATCAAAAACAGCAGCAGACGATTTAGTATTTTTCTTCAATTACAAAAGTTACTTACTTTACACCATTTACTATCGTTCGAAAGTTTGAGCTTCTAATTTTACTTCAAGTTAAAAATATTAAAAATAATTAATGGCATCCCGAAAAAAATCCGTGGCACTATATCCTATATGGAATGATTTACTTAATGCGCCTGCACCAAAGGCAAAACAACTTATTTTATATCATTTTTTGTGTTAATTAGACAAATATATACACAATTAAACACCAATTATTGTTCAAATGATGAATATCATTTATGCTCTGTCGGCGGTGGAGCATCTTTAAAGGAATAAAGAATTGCGTAACAGTAACAGTAAAGTGCAATAATGATGCAAAATACAAAATGCATGGCCCCGAAATATCGTACCAAAACACAAATGGAAAACAAGGAAAGGTAAACGCATTCGAAAAAATGTTCTCCTCGCCAACGTTCTAAAACGGAAACAAAGAAAATTACATTTTCCATGAAAATCATGAAATAAATAGTATAAAGATGTATAGATGCGTCAAAGCGGTAAGTTTTGCAGTGTAAGGCCTAACGGGAGAACCACCATGTGTTGAAGCAAGACGCAAAGAAGAAAGCAACCAAGGAAAATGTTCAAGACTCTCGACAGAGAGGATAAAAGGACAGTCCTTCCAGGATAAAAATGAAAATGGATAAAACCAAAGAACAGAAAAAGGGGTATGGCTACCAAACGACTACCTCCACAACCTCCACGCGAAGTTTTAACTAGAATAACCTGAAACCAAAATATTAATATCCCAGTTCTCAAAAATGAAGCAAAATCATGCACTACTAGAACATTTTGGTATCCTAAATATTTAAAGTTTGTATTTTAGTTACTAAGATATGGCTCTAAATCGTCGTTCCTTTGCCAACCAAAACCGCAAATGTACAAAGAAACCTTCATTGATTCCTATAGCAATGAGGAAATTAAAAACAATTTTTCCGGATACCAATGCATAATCAGTAAACTTTACCGAGTAAGGATAGGTTTCTGTAAAGGGAAAACTTAGAACGAAACATTTCCAGTGCGAAATGCCAGAAGAAGAATTTGTAAAAACGTCCTTGAAAGAAATCTATGTGGAACCAAGAGCTCAAGTCCCAAAGAGTCGAAATTCTATGAAGACACTGTTCGGCACTGGAAGAAATTCAATTCGAATACAATTCTAGAATGGTGATTTTTCACACTGCGTGTATTTTCCAAATAGCCATGGAAAGTTGCATATCAGTATTGCTGGTGACTCGGAGACACAATGCGTCTATTGTCTTTGGTATGTTGCGAAAGGTGATCTCTATAGTAAATAAAACGAGTATCCTTGAGTTTTTCATTACCTGTCAGATTACAGAAACAAGACAATCTTTCAATATCTTTGTAACTTGGTTTGGGAGGCTGCGGTATATTCATGTTGTGTTTCATTATAAAAGTGGAATTCTTGCTCTTGTTATAGTGCTATCACACTGAAGCATGCCGCTCCAGTACTCATCAGAACAGACTGCAGAACTAGACACACACATACTGACACATACCTGCTACCAAAGACACACACAAATAAAAGATAATGATATGATAAATTTAGTCGCCTTATACGATCATGCAATAGGGCAACATGTACAATGTACAATTCTAACACCCTACCCATAAAAGTAGGCGAATATGACCATAAAACAGGCAAAAGCAATCACACAGGATGTTGCTGAATTTTCAAATGGGTCACGAGAGTCAAGTACACCAGAATGCTATTTGCTATTTTCTCTCTCAAAAGAAAACTTTTGCTTGGTTGATTGTTGGTTTCTTTAAGTGCTATCAACAACTGGGGTCTGCAGGTAGGGCGTTAAAGCTGTATAGCTGTTACCT
Source organism: Argopecten irradians (assembly GCF_041381155.1). Lineage (NCBI taxonomy): Eukaryota > Metazoa > Mollusca > Bivalvia > Pectinida > Pectinidae > Argopecten > Argopecten irradians. The sequence continues at coordinate 21,845,905 of NC_091134.1, forward strand.
CTATTGCATGATCGTAAAGGCGACTAAATTTAGAATATTATCGTCTCTCTTATTCCTAACGTCACTATATATTGACACCGCCCCATGTTTGGCCTTGGTTAAACTGAAGCAGAACCTACACTGTTATAAATTATTGAGTCTCGTCTTGGGACATAACCCAGAGAGGTCTTTATAAGGGCGAGCGTTCCTTATTTAGACCAAAATTAAGACGGAGTAAAGGGAGACGTTGGTAAAAAAGAAAAAAATACCAAAGATAAGGGACTTTGACGACTGGTTTGCCCGTTGTCAGTATAATATGATGATGTGTGTAGTCCGGGGTCTCTGGCAGTATAAAATGGGCACGAGATTCCACTATTGTAAAGAGACACGACATAATCATCCCGAAGACTCCCAAAAATATATTAACATTCACATAAAATACCTTATAAAAATGATTCACAATCGTAACTACTCGTACGTACATTGTACGTGCAGGGACGTTCATCTTAACAACGACTTAACCTATTAGTTATCTCCCCTATTTGTGTACTCTGCAATACTGAGCCTGAAACTATTACACACTTGTTATGGGAGTGTGAGGAAGTGCAAGGATTACTTGAAAGTTTTGACACATTATTACAGGCTCTCTTAATTCCCTCTTCTGTTAATAAAAATCCTTTCTTTTTGGACTCTTGCATGAAAATTATATCCATAGTAATAGAGTGGACAATAAAATTATCATAATTATAAAGCAATACATTTACAGAATGAGATGTTTACACAACTCATTAAGCATCAACGCTCTTATCAACACAATTAAAGACCATTATACAATTCAAAAATATATTTCAAATAGTAAAGATGAAAAAGTAAAACTTAAATTTGAAAATGAATGGAGAAAATGGGAAAAACTAATCAAGTTATAATTGCACTTGGTCACACATTTACTTTATTAAACTTTTTAAATCCATATTTATTATTTATTTATTTTTTTATTTCATTTTATTCCCCCCCCCCCCTTCCCTTCCCCTGCACAAAGCCGAAATTGCATTTTTTTTTTTTTTTTTTTTTTTTTTTTTTAAAGATTTTCTATACAGTTATAATTGTTCCTCCGTCTCCATCCTACCTAGACTCTTGTAATTTTTTTTCTTTCTTTTCATTTTCCTTTTTCTTTCTTTATAACTCTATCACTCTTTCTTTTTTCTTCTAATCCTGTCTTTGACTCCTTTCCTTAATATTCAGTACAATATAATTTTTCACCTCATCTCCAAACTCCTAATTCGTATATTTTTTTCTACGTATGTACTAGAAATTTAAGCTTCGTATTTGTATGTATGTGAATGTATACTGTATGCATGTGTTAAAAGTATGTATGTGTTTGAGAGTCTATTGAGTGTATTTGTATATTTAATTGTACTGAATGAAAATCATGAATAAAAAGATAATTATAAAAAAAATTAGACCGACTCAATATCATTTTCTACGTGGTGGCTGATTCTAAACAACTCTTTTATTCTGCAATGGTTGATCTTCTATCACTTTTCATACATTTCTTCACGGTTCGTTTACAGACCGTTGCAACGAGCGTATTAAATATTTAAATTCAAAATGGAACGTGCTCGATGACATGTTTACAACAACGTGGCGACAAAACCAATCTTGATGACTTGATATACAGGCATGTGTCCTATACAAACACAATGGTTGAGAGAAACAGGGGATTTTATTTAACGCCTTGTAGTCGAAATGGACATTTAAATTCCTATCAGTAATTCAAGAAATATTGATCGGGTCTTTATGTGTCATTATTTTTTCTTTACTTAATTGATAATTAGAATTCTATTTTAAACCCCAACCGAATACCTCAACCGAAAAGGTTGACTTCTAAGTTTGGGAGCGGTGTCGTGTTGATTTACAAGACTGTCATATTATACCGGTATCATGGAAAGATAGATATATATCACAAGTAGATGGAACAATCAGCACCTCCCGGGGTCGATATTGATACACGTCTATCGGGGAGGTAAGTGTACCTTACATCGGTACTCTAACACTTCACACTATCGTCACAAAAAACGGAACGCCTTAAATCACTTCTCAGGTAGTAGGCATACAGGTGAAAACCCATTCAATATCTTAATAAATATAAATTCAAAATTTGATTTTAAATGATCTACGAATGGTATTAAAATTTAAAAAAAACACACAAAAAAGATAGTTAAATATGTCAAGACAATGTCTACTTTTTCATCTTTTTGAAGAATCGTTATTGCACATGACAAATGAATGACGTTTTAACTTAGACTTTGGATAGAATAATAAGAATTCAAAATAAATTGCAATTATGATGTTGATCATGTTATAACTTGCATTAACCTCCCGTCTAATGTGAATGACCGTAACAGGATATGGTATAAATTGGGTAACCCAAGACTTAAAAAAATATTCTGTTCAAACATTTTTGTTTGTTTAACGCTTTAAATGACATTACCGTATTAATTATGCAGCAGTGTATATCGATCAAAGTATTAAGGAGAAAACACAATAGGAGACGACGGCATGAAACTGCATGAAATGATTGTGAAATTCTGAGAATCAACATTTAGATTGAGGATACGGTGTCCTGTAGTTCGTGTTTCTAATGTCAACTGAGCGCTCCTATATCATATGTTAACCTGTCGTGATAAAATACGGAGTACTAGACTAGCAATCGTAGTGTTGATGACGGAATATACCACAGTTATTGGAAAACCCACATCATTCTGACAACCCAACAGGTAAGTGTGAACACACAGGTGCGTGTATTGTGTCTGTGTATCATCTGCTTTTAACGATTATTTTTCTAAGCAGGACGAAAGCACTACGTATATGCTCATTTCATTTTTAACATTTTCAGGTAGAATTTCGAAATAATTATCTTTTGTTTAATATGGTAATCTATTGTTTGGGGTTGGGGTAAGGTGCTTTTTGGCGATAACAGTAGGATTTCAATACACATGTACGTGGTAGCATGGGTTATAGCTTTTGATCAGACACATGTAGATTGAAACTATCACAGCATCACCCACCCGCAACTTGTCCTTATGCTGACCTGTTCCGGAGAAAAACATCGACCTAAGGTTGGCAACTACCAATATGAGTTTCATACATAGTACAGGGCTGATGGCAGAATACAACCGAGGTTTTCAGCTACAAAATCAAATAAAATTTTATAAAATAAATAATATTTATAGGTATATATACTGTAGTAGAAATGTCTATTTCACTGCTGTCTTACAGTACTGATTACATCAAAGTATCTTTGATTTGTTCCAGATTCGAGGATATGAAAAGACAACTGAAAACGTACATATATCAGAGATGTGAGTAGCATTTGAACAATAATGAAGAAATATAATCTTCTACACTTCCGGCTTATGAGTACACTGTAATCATCAGCTCGAGTTGGCATCCAGCACGATGATCGATTAGGTTTTCTGTATATAACACGTTTCTACTTGATGGGTTTGAAGCCAGAACTGATGAACGTTCTGCAAATGATATAACAATATTGTATTTCCTAGTGGATTTATCCCATTATTTGTGTTCGATAAAATTGCTTTTGTTAAGATATCAATCAGCATTATCTTTAGGGTATACACTCTATAATTAGACAATATGTGGTAATATTTTCAAGTTAAGATATAAAACTTATAGGAGCTTAGCGTCCTATCAACACATATGTTCTATCATGTACGATGTATTCATGTGAGATTCGAGTGTGTGTGTATTTTTTAGAGACTGATGTATACAGAATTTGTTTGATTAAATTAAATTAGTCAGGGTCATTTAAGACCTCCCATTCATACTGTGTGCTTCTTACTTAGTAAATGAAATGTGTGGTGCTTGTATTGAGTTTATTTGTTTGATTGATTAACGTCCTATTAACAGCTATGGACATGTAAGGACGACCTCCCATGTATGCGGTATGTTGCGTGTATGTTGTGCGAGGTGCTTGTTTTAGGAGACTGCGGTATATTCGTGTTGTGTCTTCTTGTATAGTGGAACTGTTACCCTTTTTATCTTGCTATATCACTGAAGCATGCCGCCGAAGAAACCAAGCAACACACCCCATCCTGTCACATTATACTGACAACGGGCAAACCAATCGTCCCACTCCCTGTATGCTGAGCGCTAAGCAGGAGCAGAAACAACCACTTTTATAGACTTTGGTGTGTCTCGGCCAGGGGATAGAACCCAGAGCCTTCCTCACAGGGGCGCTTTGAGTATCTTCGTGTCGTGTCTTCCTATATTAGAGAAACTCTTGCCATTTTATAGTGCTTTGCTTCACCATTGACCAAACAAACATACTCCACCCGGTCTCATTACACTGACAAGGGCGAACCAGTTGTCTCATTCCCTTAAAGCTGAGTGCTTTGCAGGAGCGTTAACTACCAATTTTATAGACAATGGCGTATCTCGACCAGGGAACATAACCTAGAGCCTATACGATTTACCTCACACGGGCAAGCGCTCAACTGAAGTCTAATAGTGAGGCGGTGTCAAAGCAGAAAAGATAATATACTTTTTTTAGATACATTGTAATACAATAGGGTCAGCAGGTACAATTCTACCACCCTACCTGTAGGGATACCTGCCACCTCTATTGTATGGTTTGAGGCCACTAAATTTAGGACATCTTCTCCCTTTCACGTAACGTTTCAAGTGGCACCGCCTCACTTTCGGCTTTCAGTTGAAATCTCGCATTGGAGGACGACTTTGGGTTCTGTCCCTCGACCGGGACATACACTAGTCTAGTGGTAGTTTCTGCTTAACACTCAGGATAAAGGCAGTAAGACGACTGGTTTGCTTATTGTAAGTATAACACATTTTATTCAAACAAACACACAGCATACCGAGGGGGGGGGGGGGGGGGGCGTAGGGCGCAGTCCTTAAATGTGTTGGACATCACACTATGTCAGTTCATGAGTTTCTCTCTCCCACCATTATGCGCACCATTCGTTGGTTTGTCACTAGTTTTAGGCCTGATTAATTTGTTTGGTTAGCACCAAGAGAATGATATCGAATGCGCTAACCTTTTGAACGGGAAATTTTTTTTTGTCAATTATGTCATTATTTTTATGATATACACGTGATCATGTCGCGGTGGAAATTTGACGGACCCATGCAATATTATGTCACCACAGATAGCTATTTGGGAGAAAATCAGTCAAATTGATGACCATGAAAATAAATGATAGACATTCCTGATATACATTTGTTTTGTGCTTCAGGGATTGTTTTGTGTTTCCTAAGCTGTAGTATGACGCTCCTCATCACTCGTAATGGCCTTCCACCGCCCATGAAAAGTCCGGTTAAGGAGGACACGGGTTGGAATATCAGAATAAGAACAACTACAGAAAATAAATTCACCCCTACGACTCCCCGACCTACGTACCATTTCGATATACCGGATACGTACCAATACATATTATGTGCGGTGTTACATGGTGGAATGGGAAACCAAATGTTTCAGCTAGCAAGTTTGTATGCTTTAGCAGCTAAAAAGGGCATGTACGCCATCATTGACAGTAACAACAGTCTAACAAATGTGTTCAAACTGGATGTTAATATGATGGATAACTTTAATAGCATCTGCGAGACACTTCCGACAAAAGAAGAAATACTGGATTGCGGTTACGATGAAAGTTTGGACACGTTTCAACCAGATGCGCATTACAGAGTTAAAGATTATCTCCAATCATGGAAATATTTTTATAATTATACAACAATACTTCGGAAACAATTTACGTTTCACAACTCCATTACTGAAACTAGAAATTCCATAATCAAATCAATATTGAAAAAATATTATTTTAAATCGCGGGCGGAAGTGACTTTGATAGGCGTGCACGTTAGACGAGGCGATATTGTTAATAATTCATTTGGTTATAGAGCTGCAAGTCCGAGCTATCTGGAAAAAGGAGTTCGTTATTTTCAGTTAAAGAGATTAAAGAACCCAATATTTGTGATATGTTCTAATGATATGGATTGGACAAAGAAACACATGATAAAAGGGATCCGTTCGGAATATATTACGGGCCATTCGGAAGGCGTTGATATGGCGGTCCTTGGTGGGTGCGATCACATTATCTCCTCCACGGGGACGTTTGGTTGGTGGTCATCATGGCTGACAAGTGGTGAGGTGACATTTTATCAATGGCCGGCCCAAGAGGGCTCTCCACTTAGGAAACAATTCAGTAAAGACTACACGGACTTCTTTTACCCTGGTTGGGTAGGATTTTCCTAGTGAATTGGTAAAGAATTTAAATCGTGAAATTCGAGTCTTGTTCGAATTCACAAAGGGTTTTGGAAATACGTGATAGGTTATCTTGTCGCCTTCCATCATTAGTCTCTTTGACTAGAACAAAACAGTCTTTAATATTATACAGGTGCTTTACTGTGTATGTTGTGTACTGTACAACTTATTTATATTATATTAAATACTTGTTCTACATATTTTGTCAGGCTCTTATGAATGAAAATTATTTTGTATTGCGAACATTATTGATATCTTTTGTACTGTATTATAAGATGTCTGGGGTCAGTTTAACAAACATTTATTAAATTTATATGTGCCGTATTCTTCATACTCACGAATAATTTTTTAATATGTTATTCATCACCATTTTGAAAATTACAGTCCTGTCAATACATTGGTTTTAATTTTACAAATACAAATAAGAGCAGAAAATGATTTTTAGTAGTGCTGCCAAAAATGATTACATGTACATTGTATATATACATCTATAGTGAAGCAAAATGAGTACCAATATGTACGATCAGACCATGAAGCCAAATTGTGGTCTACAATTTCATGTCACATTTTTACAATGTTATTAGTAATTGTAAAGTGACTTCTGTAGGAAAGTTTCCATCTAAACATACATAAGGCATACAAAACAAGAATTTTACAATACATAATCTCTGTGTTGTAACTAACGTTTAAAAGGCATCTGAAGCTATTTGAATGGTTTTCACGCCTTAATTCATTAAACTTTATGGTTTTCAATCGATTAATGAAGAATATGCCAAAATTTTCCATTCATCATGAAGAGAAATATTTCCTGTGAAAAAAATTATTGATTTTAATTTTTTCTCGCTCCTTAATCAAATAGTTTCACGTTTAAAAACTAAAATTTTGAAATGCAATGTTTAAAGATTTCTCGATAATGATAATTAGCACTTAATAATGAGATACGTATATGTTTTTATAGAATCAGAATCATTTTGTTGACATTATGTCGAGGTCAGCCCTTGGTAATCTAATAAGTATTTTAAACTGAACGAAATTCTTTCATATGCATAAGTTGAGACTCGCCAAAGTGAGATAAGCTCTGGGTTCAGGCCAAGACGCACTAAGTCTTTAAAGGGACTAAATCGTTAAAAAATCATGTAATAAAAGATAAAAAGAATTATAGATCTAAAAGTATTTGTAAAAGTTGTGTACTTTGTGTTAATAACAAAATTCAATAGTTTGTATAACCCTTTTGTTCAAAATGGAGAAAAACTGAAAATAAATAGAAACGACCTAGTCACTATTTCATATTATTATCTTTCGGCGAATGTAAACAGTCCCTATGGGCATGCGCGATGCGTGAACATTCAAAACATACGATCGAAGGAAATCTCATCTGTCTAATGGGCATATCTGCTATCGACTGAAAACACAAATGTATCGACTACAGGTTCCTGATTACTGTGTGAAATCTAATAAACGTTGAAACGTATGCAGAAGTTTTATGAAGAGTTTAAGTGTAAATAATCCTATACTGTACAGGTTTTGCGGCCATAAAGAAGAGTTTTCATTATATTATATGGTTTTATACTTTCTTCTATCATTATTTTATTTTCATTTGTCAAGATATAAGGTACTAGTCTGCTAAACCTGCCAATAGTATTAGGCTTTTTAATTTTTTCGGCCTCATATATATGGAGTTTATAATAAGGAAAAAATGAAGAAAAAAATCAAACAATATAGGCATCTTTAGCGGACTAAGTAAGTACGTGTATTTCTTTTATCATTATATCAATATTTGACAGTCCCTATACATTGTATATCCTTAGTTATAAAGTCTATCCGTTTAATGGGCATTCCCTATATATCTCTAGTTATAGTCTTTATCCGTCTAATGGATATTCCTTATATAGCCTACTGTAGTTATAATATATATCCGTCTAATGATGGAAATTCCCTATATATCCTTAATCATATTTGTTCCTCAGGATAGGGACAAACATGTCTTTTTGCCCCCCCCCCCCCCCCATTTTCGCCGACTTAAATGTTCTAAAATTCTTTCTAAAATCTAAATCATTTTCGTACTTTATTTTAGACTATTTTCCGCTGCGTGGCGCATTTCCTTAAAAGTTCATGTATGCATATAATGTTGAAGCGTTTAACAGTAAAAAATTCAATACACATGAACTAGACTGAAAATGTCAATCAAGGGATTCTACGTACTATTTAAAAAAATGTCTCTCAAAAGATTCATTTGTTTATATGACTTAGCAAGACAATTAATTCATTATTAACTGTGTTACACAACAATGTGCCGATGGTGTGAAAAAGGTATGTTCAGATCGAGCAGAGTTGCATAATGATATGACGACATTCACAATTATCATTTCTAAATGCAGGTAACTTTAAATTAAATGTATCATGTTAAGAGCGCTTTAAAATCATTAAAATATATCGTTATACTCACCACAGCCATTCTAAATCGGACCCCCTCAAACACCAAAATCTCGCGCCTTCGGGCACTCCCACATTCATCAAAATGCATCGTAAAATTCTAAATCGTAATATTTTTTCTCGTAGGAGGCACTTGTACACCCAAACACCAAAATATCGCACCTTCGGCGACCATGGCAATTTGCGTATTCATTAATTTCCTTTTAGCGACGCCACTGTCTATAAATGTGTACCAAGGATTGTACTTAACGATATATGAAAAAAGTTTATTAAGTATATATGGTTGTGTGTTGAATTAAAGAATTAATCTCCTCCTGTGGATGCGGGGCGAGGAGGGGGGTTGGGTTCCAAATATTGAGGACCTCCCCCCTCCCCTCCAATTATGTTTCATGTTCATATATGCCACTGAGATAGCTTTAAATCTATCGGCTATTACACTTAATCTGGCCAATGTAACCAATAAAATATAAGTTGCCACTTAGTGGTGTTATTACATCTATATCCATTAGCCGGATGAGATTTTCAGCGACCCCGATTTCGAACTCAAAGATGCACTCGGTTCTCTCCGTTCCGTTATAAACAGAAAATGCCGACAGATACAGTCTATTGTTGTGTTTGGCGATATTTAACGTTGATAAACATTGCCAATATTTCAAATAAAATGTTGCAATTTTGAAAACTTCCTAATTCCAGGTATAAGAACGTTTGTAGGAAGTCAAAACCCTTCAGAAATCTATGTAAATCTAATGATTTAGTACCTTTTTAAAATGGTATTTTCTACTCCAGCTTAGCAGGGAATGGGACGACTGGTTCTCCAGTTGTCAATATAATGTGGCCGGGTGGGTGTGTTGCTTGCGTGTTTTCGGCAACATGTGTCAGTGATATAGCACTATGAAAGGGCAATAGTTCCATTATACAAGAAGACACAACAAGTATATACCGCTGTCTCCAAAACACGTACCACGCACTTTTCACACGAAACACACCGCATATATGAGAAGCCGTCCTTGCATGAACCTGGTTGTTGAAAAGACGTAAATGCATAACACTATTCTGTTATTTTTATTTGATTATTAAAACAAAAAATGAGAAAATCATTCGAAGACTAAGAAATATGTATAATCCTACAAACCCATGTAAAAATATACAATTTACGCACTGTAAAAACTCTTGTTGTTTACATGTAAAAATATCTCGTAAGTCCCAAAACACTAGTCAAGACAATGTAAAAATGTGAAATAAAAATGTAGACCTTTGTTTGACTTCGATATTTGACTGTGTATTCATTTTAACTGCCTGTAAGAAAAACTATCAAGCAAGCAAAACATACATGCTTCTTTCGTACTAAGCTACTGGTATGCATAGGTTAATAGATTGTTCAAGTACTGATAACAGCAATAAAGAGAAAATCTGATTTGGTCAGCTAAAAAAAATCAATAAATCCGTTGATGTTGTGTCTTGTATGTATGAACTGCGATGTGCGTTTTTTGGGAGACTGCTGTATATTCGTTTTGTGTGTCTTGTATAATGGAACTCTTGCTCTTTTTATAATGCTATATCACTGAAGCATGCCACCGAAGACATTCACATTATACTGAGAAGGGGCGAACGAGTCGTCTCCCTCCCATTATGCTGAGCGCAAAACAGGAGCAGAAACTACCACTTTTATAGACATTGGTGTTTCTCGACAAGGGGTCAGAACTCAGAGCCTTCCTCACAGGAGCGAGCGCTTAACTGAAGGACAAATGGGGTGAACGGTGTCAACGGAGACGTAGTGAAGAAGAAAATAAATGAAGCAGTGAACTATTGTTTTCTTTCGTCGAGGTCTAACAGATGAATAAAGAATCTGTCGTAAAAACGTTATTGGCTTTACTTTAATCAAGTGTTTATACGAAGGACCACCGCGTAGTACAGGATAAAATGCTGAAGAATAACACGTTTAGTCATACATCGCCATTATTCCGTCTTTGCAAATTACAGAGTTAGCTCCCTTGCGGGTAGGTATCGATTGTTACGTCATTATTTTGTGAGCACAATTCACGTCATTTTCTCCGTAAAGTATGACGTTACGCTCGAAAACACATGACGTCACAATCAATACCTACCCGCAAGGGAAGATAACTATGTAATATGCAAATACGGAATTGCAGAAAGAATGAAGTAATAAAAGAATGACAGTGCCGCAAATAATACCTAGCTAAAATCATTTATCAACTTGAAATGCTCTCTTCATTTAAGTTTATTTTAATTTATTTTTCTATTGTTGTAAAAATCACTATGTATGTAAATTATATAAACTTACAATGTAAATTATACGCAGTGTAACACACACGATGTAACAGTTATTTGCCCTAACCTCCTGGCAGACAATGCATATTTAAACAAATGCATTTTGTATTGTAGACGTTATTTCTCTTGTATCTGCTAGCTGAACTTACACATAAAATACGGTATATACACACCGGTCCACGCAAATCGTGTGAGTATTGTAGAAAAAAAACCCACCATGAAACAAGTCGAGGAATCTTACAAATGTAGAATGTTGGCAACCTTTTCCCTGCTGGATGAGGTGCTTTAACAACAACTCAGTCTTTTTACCTTCAGCAGTTCTTAAGGAAATATGATTTGTTGACGGTCGATTGAATCAAATGAATTACAAATTTAAAGGCTTCCTGACATTAGAAAGGGCTGCAATAATTACAAAAACCTTTTTGGAATACTAGTAAGAGTTATTTCTCCTCACACATAAGTGCGTTAGCGTATACGAGAGTTTAAGTACACTTTGGTCAAAACATACTGGTTGTATACTAACAAAAGAAACGTTTAACAAGACAACAGTTTTTGCTTTGTTTTATTCAACATATATTAAATATAAAATTCTCAACAAGTATATTAAGTTTCTTCTTCACATACATATTTATATGATATTCCTACATGCTTGATATCAATGAGCAAACTGCATGATATTTCTGTTTACAATGTATAAAAACCCTTATAGAAATATTTATAATATAATGCTATAAAGTTCTAGTCGGTCTTTGGTATAATGCTGTTATTACTGATTTCTATTTCAGAATGTTATAAATGGACAATATTCACTTCATATAATATACGCATGTTTATAGATAACTCTAGAGTTACTTCCGAAGCTCCATTGAATGTTTACGCTGTGTTAAAATAAAATAATAGTACTATAAGTCGTATTACACATGTTAATAGGTTTTTTTAAGTTACGGAGATAATTTCTATGTACATATACTCTTTAATGTTATGGATTTTTACAGATTCTGAGATATATCTTTTATGACTTATCAAACAGACAACAAAAACTGCAATGTGCATGCAAGCTTCAAAACATAGAAATATGTTCTTACTTAATTCTTAAGTCTTAATATTCTAATACAATTGCCTGTTTTTATGTAATTGCAATATAAATAAAATGACTACTGAACACAATATAATATTAATTCTGATGTTTACATATTTTTTTGTTGAATATGAAAAACCTCATAAAGACAATAAAATGTTAAAGAATTAGCGTTATCGTTTGGTAGACTCGTCCGAATATAAAGCATACTTTTTCATTTACACAAACTGGCATTCCGCAACATTCGGAACTCCTCGGAGAATATATGCTATAAGCGATGCGTCCTCACATCATTAAAGTTGCACATTGTAGTTGCACATGATTGTACCGTTTCGGTTTGTTAGATTGTCATTTTTACAGTTTAGACTTCTGTCGTTCTAGTTGGATGCCCTCCTTCAAAGCCCGTAGTACTAGTTTTACATTATCAGGTGTGGCGTTATATCCCATAATTCCTACACGCCAAATTTTTCCCGCTAAATCTCCAAGTCCGCCAGATATCTCCACTCTGTACCTAAAATTTGTAATATTGTTATTGTACTACAGGTCTGGTTTGTAATGAAATCAGTTTTTGATAATTTGTATAACGTTTTAGAACAAAATTCCTCGTTACATTCAACAAAAATCAGACTTTCCTCAGTTATGAATAACACGAATGACCTTCTAAGCCAAATATCTGCCACTGTGAATAATGATTATCTAGTTATAGCAAACAAACCTTCCAACATTTATTTTACATGTTAAATTTAAGGCCACGTACTATGAAGCCATAATGTAGATTGTCTTTGCTTAATTAAGCTTACGTTTTCATTGCGTAGTCAGTCACGTTTTTCCAGTTGACATCAGTCGGAACCTTAATGCCGGTTACACATGGCAGTCTGAGGGACTGATTAGATTGAAAACATGAAAAATATATTACTCATAAATATTGAGACCAATCTGTTACCTCGAACTCTTTCACTTTAATTTAGTTACTTATTACGAACATTCTTTTTGTAATTAGATATGATGCTGTATGACATTTCCATAATTTTGTTGAGTTAACATATCACTACTACTGGGAAAGCGTATGGTTGTACCATCATCATTAAAGTTTCTTTAACCTGATCCACCTGATCATATTACTGTCATGTCCCAATAAATGAAGGAGAGGTGTGCAAAAAGGCACTATATATCACAAAACATGAATGATAGACACGGCTTATACAACTTTGAATTCTCGTTACATCACGGCCATATGTTATTGTATATTATGTATAGACTAGTAGGTCAATACCTTGTCCTTAACTAATAGTTCTAGACCGAGGTTCGTCAAACCTTCATGTAGCATCTCTGCACATTGCCTATGGTTTTCCCAACTTGCCGCGAGCCCCTAAAAATTAAAAAAAGACATATTATCGTAATACATTAAAATAACTAGTTCATAGAAAGACAATTTAATTGTTATAATACTAAATTCCTAACGTACCGGTAGTTCTTTCAGAAGAGCAAAGATTGTTTTTATAACAAATGATTCAATTTTAATTTGGAAGAACGAACGATGTTCTCAGTTCTCGCCATCTTTCGGGTTTTTTTTCGAAATTTCCCCCTTTTAGTTAAAAGTTATATATCGCCCATGAGTCTCAGTTTCTCTAAAAGTTATTAAAACGGGCTTTATGTTTTCGCCACGTTAGCAGACCTTATATAGATTTTAATTAAAACGTAATATTCCCTCAGACGATTTTAAAGTACAGTTCGCCGCTGTTGCAGCCAATCGAAAACAAAGAAAACAAATTGCATCATCATTAAATCGATGAAGGTGCTCGTATCAATTAGGGACCGCTAATATCAGTGACCTCTTCCGCCAGTCTAGACAGTCCCTCCCTCAAGGCGTACACACTCGCTATAGGACCTGTGTGATGATATCTGATCAGCAATCAAACAAAAAACACAGTGATTAGTATCAGCATTCAAAAAGGAATGGGTGCTTAATTGGTGTAGCATTGTTGAAACCGCAAGACATAAGTAAATGGACAAGCAATAACAAGTTAATAACTGATGGAACATTTTGACCTTTCAACACTCAATGTGATATGAGGATTACGCTGCCGATTGCAGTAATGTGAGAAAGGTATCGAACTTACGACTGATGTCAGCGTAAGGAAACGTTGAATATTTCATCACTACTACTTTGCTTATTTCATATTTCTATTTCTATCCTTACACATGTTATTATACATCAGAATACTGGATTATATTTTATATGTTGATTTAAGGGTATTATTAATTTGATAAAACGACAAATATCATCAATTATCCGTAGACTAGGTATGGATTTTAGGCTTATTCAGAACTAGGTCACACTAACAAAATTCCGGATGACATCTCCTTCTCAAAGTGGTAACCACTATGGTGACAACATATATCCTCCTGTACCCTTAGAGTTATATTTGCACCAGGTTTGTGACAACAGTTTTATACTCAGCATAACCAGTTTAAACATTCGGAACACCTCTTAACCACACTCCTCTGGACTTACCGTCGAGGCTCGTTGTCACAACCCCAATAATTTGCTAGGTGATTCATATCGAAATAATATGACCTCACAGGAACTTGACGACTTAAAACCTTGGCCCTACAATGGAAAGATCATTATACATCCAAGAAGATAGTATAATTTCATGATTATCTATTTCTTATAAAATCACTGGGATTATGTGTTTGACCTATAGAACATTTTCAGACATTTCAATGCTAACTTCATGTTTATTAACTTCGATGAATTAGATGGGAGAAGTTTTCTGAAAATCGTTTGATGATGAATAACTTCATTTGAAGTGTTTAATACTATTTAGAAATAGCATTATATACAAAGAAGTAAAAATACATTTTTCATGTTGATACTTGGCCTTTTCTTTGAATGAAAAAATACAAAAATAACATTATAAAAAAAGGATAGAAAAGACGGTATACATACTTGGCCCTTTCTGAGAACGAGATTGGACTGGCTCCCGGGGGAGCACTCAACACCTTCTGTGCTCCAGTGTACATCACGTCAATTTCTAAAGCGTAAAATAACAGTTTAAGCCCCTCGACAAACCCTCCCGTTCTTTTTTTGTATTGAGATATAATTATATTTTTGGCGTATCGTGTCGAATTCCGTAATATATAGCAACATTTCAAGGTTCCTGGTAACTTGACTTTCTCATCAAATTCAACATTTAGCACAAAAATAACATTGATTTGAATTCTCTTTGACAGGTGAGATAATACAATTATGTCTTTCTTTCAGGAGATCAAGGGTATATTTTTTATGTCGATTTTCATTATCTATGACGAACACTTACAACAGAAAAAAAGTTTCATCAGCAAAACGTTATAGGTTTAAAACTTTCTCATCAAATTGAACACTAAGCACAAGAATAACACATTGATATGCATTATCTTTGACAAGTCAGATAATATGATTATTGCTTTCTTTAAAGACATCTAGCGTATATTTTTATGTATGTCAATTTTCATTTAAATTAAAGAACCAAATGTTTCATCGATAACACTTTACAGCTTTGCACGTGATGCAGACACGATAGGAACGCCATCTGAACCGTTCATGAATACGAATTACGAAATGTGATTACTAAGGCTCGATGCCACTGAATTTCACATCTACGTAATTTCAAGACCCTTCTACTCAATCTAATAAAAATGCAGATCCTTATTATAACTTAGAGGATCTGACAACATCCCATCCC
Organism: Argopecten irradians; assembly: GCF_041381155.1. NCBI lineage: Eukaryota > Metazoa > Mollusca > Bivalvia > Pectinida > Pectinidae > Argopecten > Argopecten irradians. Next base: position 21,861,710 of record NC_091134.1, read on the forward strand.
TTTGTAAACGGACAATCGAATTGCTGTCTGCAAAATCTTGAAAGTGATTTTCAGAGGACGAAATTGTTTGAAAAATTTGTCAGAATTATAATCGTGTATGTAGTCATCTCGCCCAAAGAGCACAACAAAGCTAATTGTATATGTATATTGAGGCGAAATGGCGTTGTCAATTGGTGTAGCAATGTGTAGAAAATGCATTTAATCTGAAGTGATAAAAAAGTCATCCGAACATGACCTCTTATGGGATATTGTCATATCCTCTATTGATCGGAGTGGCTATAAGGATCTATATTTCAATCAGCTTGCCTTCTACTCTACTGTGTTTGAAACATTTTTGTGACGATGAAAATCAATAAATTAGCACGCGAATATAAGTTGTTCACAGTATCAGATTTTAATATATGGGTTACTATACAGCATATCGTGAAAGGTTCGAGTGTTATCAATGACAACATATGCAATCCTCTCAATATCGCTAAATCAGACCGTAACGCTTACTACCTCCTGTCGAAACATTTTGAATTCCGTTTTAACGCGTGTCGAGTCAAGCACAAAACTTAACATTTGGAACAATGTTTTTTTCTTTGAAACATCAAAATTTCAAATCGCAAAATTTGCAAGGAACACATTTATCTGAATGTCGATCACAAAAAGTTCCTCTGTAAGATGGATATCTGGTTTGTTGATTGAGTTTTAACGTTAATCTAGCAGCTATGATCATTAATGAAGGGCCTCCCGTGTATACAATGTGTGGAAGCTTCATTTTTGTATTGCCCATTTAAAACAATAACCTATGAGAATCAATATAACCACATACTGAATAATTCTATATCCGTGACTGCGTTATTGAAAGTATGAGGATAGTAAATTTTGTCTCATTTGTTGAATTAAAAATTGATTATACATTACGAATGCTTGCAGGATTGTACAAAAGAATTATTGATAATTACCATAATGATTTGGCGTCTGGTCGCTATGGCGCATTTTAAAATCATAACAATTTGAGAGTTAGTCTTTTTGTCGTATTTTTAAAATCTCATCAACAATTCAAAACACCAACAAGCCAGAGGAACAACACGAAAACGCCTCAGAGATTACCGTATTCAGACACCATACAAAATATATTTGTGGAATCATGGTCAGTTTACAATTCTATATAATTGTATATATAAAAGATTAGGCGTCTGGACCAGACACCCATGACAGTCAATGAACAACAGACAAGAATGAATCGCCGAAACAAGAAAAACGAGTTTTCAGCATCTGGAATTCTGAAATCCCACATCCATTTCAGCAGTTGACAGATTATTCAAAAGATTTCCTAGATTATATAATACAAAGTTACTGTAAGAACTGTAATCAATGCGTAAGATTGAGTGAAGAGATAGCATGGTTAAGCCAGTATAGTCGAGGGAAATATTATCACGATTTCGCGGGCACAGTTGTGCTGTAAAAGATAGAGAATACTTGAAATATGAAATAAATGAAGTATGGTTGCATTATACGTACTTGTTATAATTAATTTTCACATTTCAAACCTACATCACGATACATAATGGACTCCATTAGTGGAGTCACAATACTTGCCCCAATCGTCCATGTACATTGGTACCCCTCCTAGAGCTGCCACAGAATCCACGAGTAACAGACATTTATATCTGTAAAACAGATCATTGGAATTTCAACGAATGACATTCAGTAGTTTCTGTTACTCTATACATAGTTACATTTTGTGAAAGGATGTGTTAATGATTTAAGAAAAACCACTGACTAGCGGTCAGTACCTGGCTACCGCCCCACAACTCAGTGGCGGAGGGCTTGTGCAAATACATGTATTTAGGTTTATTTTAACTATTCGACCACCGTTGGAACGCTCAGCCCTATATAGGCCTTTTTTGGGTTGTGTCCCCTGGCGAGACCCCAAAAAAGGTAGGTTCTGCTCAGGTTTTACTTAAGGTCAAAAGTGGTACGGTATCAATGGATACCGTAGAAAGATCCTAAAGCTAGTCGCCTTTACGAGCATCGTTTGTTTGATTAATTATCGTCCTATAAACAGACAGGGTCATGTAAGGACGGCCTCCCATGTTGGGTATATGTACGTGCGGTGTGCGTGTTTTGGGAGACTGCGGTATATTCGTGTTATGTCTTCTTGTTAAGCCAAACTGTTGCCCTTTTTATAGTGCTATATCACTGAAGCATGCCGCCGAAGACACCAACCAACACACACCCCCGGTCACATTATACTGACAACGAGGAACCAGTCGTCCCACTCCCGTTATGCTCAGCGCTAAAGAGGAGCAGAAACTAACACTTTTATAGACTTTGGTGTGTCTCGGCCAGGGGACATAACCGAGAGCCTACCTTACAGAAGTGAGCGCTCAAGCTAAGACCAAAAGTGAGATTGTGTCAAGGGAGACGTTAGGAAGAAAAAAGTAAATTAGGATCATGCATTAGGGGCAGCAGGTACAATTCTAAAGCTGCAGGGCCACTATTAAAACTTAAATGGTGTAATGTTCAGCAGGTGAAAACATGATCGAGCTAATGGTATAACTAAAATAACACCAAGAAACAATGTATTTAAATATGATAACAAATCGGTATTCACAGCTACCTTTAATTTCAAATACTGTGATCAGGAGGTGAACAAACATGGTTTAGGACTACATATGCCCATCACGGTATGTAATGCAGTCTTTACTGATGGCAGAAAGACATACGCAAGGATACTGACTAAGATAATCAAAGGCGATCCCATTAAAACAACGAGAACGATCAACAGTGGTGACAACAACAGCAAGCGTAATCTAGGTCAAGTCAAGATTAAGTTAAAATAGTTCAAATAAAGTCTTCGCAAATATATTAAAATAGTTCCTAATGACTGGTATTATTAGCTCTTCCTCCTCGAGGGGCTCGGTAATTTGTAGCGGATATTCTTCCTGAATTATACGTCATTTCCCTAAAAGATATTTTTGGAATCTATTACCGGTATAAAATATGAAGATACAATCCGACAATAGTAGCCTTGAAATAGTAAACATTTTCTTGATGAGGAAAATTGCCTCCGGAACAAAATTGGATCTCATCATTGCGCATAATTTTTGCTGGAAATGTTGATATCGCGTTATACAAAAAATGAATGTTATTTATTAGAGAACAAGGTTACATTTTCTTGGATGTTTCACTTCAACTATAGCCTTAAGCACAGGTTTTAATTGCCGTCTATAACTCATATTTGTTTCTGATTTACTTTCACATTTTAGAGCTTTATTTTATTTGAGAAAGTAAATCAAGACGATTTTTTTTTCAAGTTATGGACTGCTACATGAAAGAATAACAATTGTCAACAGGGAATGCTTCATTAAATAAAATGATTGAAAATTAAAAAGAAAAAAGAGAAGAAAAAAACTACCTGTCAAATCGATATTTTCAGGGCCATTTCATACTACCAAATTTCATTATGTTTCACAAAAGTGATTTTGATGCTTTGAAATGTTCGATTTAGAAATTTTATGTATGCCTCAAAATAACAAGTAATGATTGTAATGGAGGACCATTACAGATGTCCCCCAAACAAACTGTGCAGTAGGAAATGATCACAAAGATTTATGAACAAATCTAAATTTCGACCAATCAGAGGCCTTTATTTCGTTACAATGGCAACTGAAATTTTCGAAAACGCTGCCAAGTTATTCGGCATACCCTTTAACCCCCGGGTACTAATTTTCAGCTTAATCGGACAAAATGTGATAACCACTATATACTAATTTTCATCGAAATTCAACTACAAAATCTCAAAACCGGAAATGGGCTCTGGCGGCCATCTTGGAATTTTGATTGGGGAAAAAAACCTTTATGCACAACCCCACACCCTAATGAGTATGTATGTTAAGTTTCGTGATAATCGGCCCAGCACTTTCTGAGCTGCGGAAACCCGCGCGGCGGAAGAAAGTGGAAGAAATAAGAATTAAAATAATAATGATGATAATAAGAAACGGAGCAAAAACAACTTCGTTGGGGGGACATAATTACATTATTATTTTAGCACACTAGCTTAATTTAATTCCAAATTCTAACCTTTTAGCTACAATTTTAAATTTACCGTAAACTATTTACAATGTAACATAAAAAATGACAAAAATGACATAGCAAGGTAACTTGAAAAATGTAGACACATTTTGGCTGTATTTATTTACTTGTGTTCATGTTTGTTTTTCCACTACTATTTGACCACTCTAGTTGTGTCTCTGCAAAACGAGTTTTACTCGCTTCTTAATCAAATACCGGAGGTATCCGTTACTTGGCTTTGTGTGTCATTTTTAGTAAATATTTCCATGAAATGTCAATATGTTGTCCAACATCTTACTTGTGGCACAGTTTGCCGACGCCCTCTAACGGCTGTAGTGTTGACCCAGACGATTCCCCGTGGGTGATGAACAGTACCGACGGTTTATGTGCCTTTAATCCCTGTCAAATGAAAATGGGTAAACGTAATACTTACGTACAGTTTATTAAGGTAGCCACAAAGATGAAAAATAAATATCGAAGTCGAAATTATTTGCGACAAAACTACCACGGAGTGAATTACGTTTTTGACACTTCACAAGACCTAAATGTAAAAGACAAAACACCGCACTACGACAATGATACATACACACATGTATACACAATTTATATGCAAGAAAATGTTTTGTTGGCGGACGATATTTTCCTGTGTATCATGAAAGTGTAACACATTTAAGCTGACAAAAATTAGTTTGGTGAATAACAAGATCAAACTTTAGGATTTAAACATTTTAAGCATTCATCGATAACACTGTTGTTGCTATTGAAATATGACATACTTCACAATTACAGATTCAGCTGCATATAAGATGAACTATTACTTGAACATCAAGAAAATGTCCATTACTAAGTTTTCCTTTCTTGATGTTAAGTAATGTTCGGTAAGGTTCGGCATACTTTCGCTTTGAAAAGTGACAGTAAATTCGTCCGAAAACGACATAATTTGAAATACATACAAACAAAATATGCTGCATTAAATCAAAGTTCATGAGAGGACAGGCCTTAAGTACAAAAGGGTTAAATAGTAGAAGCTGTACAATGTGCTACAGAAGCTCTGTCGAGAGTGTATGTGGCAGTCATACTTAGATAAGGATATCTGCAGTTGTTTCTGTGAAGGATTAATGATAGAAGCCATGGGATTTACTGCGTATTGCACCGACAATATTCTATAAAGGCCCTCCTACCTTCTCTATATCAACCAGATCAAACACCTGCCCCATAGGTTTGTTTATCTTCTTCACGGAAGCACCTAAAATAACATTCATTTACATCAGTTACAATTGACAGTTTGCACATTACGTTTTACGATTTTGTTAATTTCGAATTTGTTAATCACATTAGTTTCCTTATTTTTCAAGTCAATCCTTTTACGAAAATGTTAGTGACCCCTGGAATGTCGAGGATGAAGGATGTGTTGGACCATTTATTTAACCTTTAGTTAGTATAAAATTGTCTCATTTACAAATGTTCGGCCCCTTGGCCATATTCAGATACACAGAAACTGTTAAGTGTACAAGTCCAGAGTTTCTGTGTACCTGAAGATGGCCAAGAGGCCAAAAATTTGTAAATAAAACAATCATTTTTGTTTGACCTCAATATATATATTCTTCTCTGGGGGAAGATGGTTTTAAAATTTAGTTAATATATGTTATATATATATATATGTATTATATAACATGATGTTTACTTAAATATTTATATTAACTGCTCTATTATCGTGAGAAAAATACAAGATGCCCATGGGCCTTAACGGTCACCTGATATTTGATACAAATCAGTTATGTAATTTACTGATGTCTTTTGTTCATGAAATAGGAACTTACATCTAATAGGTATATATACAACATTTCATTAAGGTTTTTAAATATTTACTCACATTATTATGTTCACAAGGTTCAATAATTATAATTGCAAAGGGCAATAACTCCGTAAATAAGTTAGAGTCGAATCAAGCTTGTTTTCAAACTTGTTTGATATTTTTCCAATGTTAGTCTAAGTAGAAAGTTTCATCAACATCGGTGCAAATTTACTCAAGTTAACATGTTCACAAGATTCAATAGGTATACTTGCAAAGGACAATAACTCCGTAAGTTACAATCTATTCAGGTCGATTTTCGAACTTGTTTGAGATCCTTCCAATTGTAGTCGAAATACAAAGTTTCATGAAGCTGTGTGCATATTTATTCAAGTTATCGTATTCAAAAGGTCCAATAATAATAAATAGTGCAAAGAGCAATAAGTCAGTAAATTATCATAGGATCAAGTTGATTTTCATACTCATTCGGGATATTTCTAATGTGTGGTCTTCATACAAAATTTCATTAAGCTAGGTTCATATTTACTAAACTTATCGCGTTCGCAAGGTCCCATAGTAGTTATTAGTGCAAAGAGCAATAACTACGTAAATTACTGTTGAATCATGCTGGTTTTTGAACTCCTTCGAGATCGTTCCAATGTTAGTATACACACAAAGTTTCATTAAGCTCGGATTATATTTGTTAAAGTTATCACGTTCACAATGTCCAATAATAATTATTTGTGCAAAGGGTAATATCTCCGTAATTATAGTTGAAACAAGATGATTTTCGAACTCGTCCGAGATCTTTCTAATGTTAGTCTACATACAGTTTCGTTAAGCTCGGTTTATATTGACTAAAGTTATCGCGCACAATGTCCAATTATCATTATGCGTGCAAAGGGCAATAAATCCGTAAATTACCGTCAAATCATGCTGTTTTTCGAACTTGTCTGAGATCTTTTAAATGTTAGTCTACATACAAAGGTTCATTAAACTCAGTTTTTATTTACTAAATTTATCGCGTTCACAAGGTCCAATTATAACTATTAGTGCAAAGGGCAACAACTCAAGTTATTTACTCAAGTTAGCGCGTTTACAGCGGATATCGCATGGCGGACGACGTACGACGCACGACCACGGAAAAAGACTATCGCAAAAAGTCACCATTACATATGATCAGGTGACCTAAAAATCGTAAAAAAGCGCGAATAATTGTACAAAACTTATATGTATGCACGATTGTCAATAAAGTCCTTGATCACGCATGAATGTCAGTAAGAGTCCTTGATCACGCAAAGATGTCAATAAAAGTCCTTGATCACGCACGGATGGCAATAAAAGTCCTTGATCGCGTACGGATGTCGGTCAGAGTTCTTGATCACGCACGAATGACAGTAAGAGTCCTTGATCACGGACGGATATCAGTAAGAGTTCTTTGTCACGCTCGGAAGACAGTAAGAGGCCTTGATCACGTACGGATGACAGAGTCCTTGTTCACGAGCTTATGTCAGTCAGAGACCTTGACCACGCACGGATGGATGTCAGTCAGAGACCTTGATCACGCACGGATTTCAGTTAGAGTCTTTGATCACGCAAGGATGTCAGTAAGAGTTCTTGATCACGCGTGAATGTCAGTTAGAGTCCTTGATCACGTACGGATGTCAGTAAGAGTTCTTGATCACGCACGGATGTCTGTAAGAGTCCTTGATCACGCACGGATGTCAGTAAGAGTCCTTGATCACGCACGGATGTCAGTAAGAGTCCTTGATCACGCATGGATGTCAGTAAGAGTCCTTGATCACTCACGAATGTATATTTTCGCGAAGATATTAACAATAACGAAGAAGTGGACTATTCTCAAAAATAAGGTGGCTTAGAGAAGATAAGGTATCGTGACAGTCGTCTGTCGTTATTGTGGATATTTAAACATGGACATAAGTCTTGTAACTCACCGTTTCTGGCTGCCATATCGGCGAAGCGGTCTCCCCATAGACCATTTATACAAACTAGAGCAGTCTCACCTGGCTCCAGTAAATTACAGCAAGCAGCTTCCATGGCGGCATGTCCTTCAATACAGACAAATCCATTAAAAATCAAAATAAATTTGAAGTCTAAATTAAAGAAAAAATCCAAATTATTAAATTTGAAAATTTTTACATGAACAATGGAGACATTAGAACTCCTGCATATGTAACACAATCGGGTAAAGTTTATCAGAGACGCCTGTTATTAAACATCAACATACACATTATATATAAATCATCATTGTCCCGAGGAATCTAGAACATGTAAATCTCATGGAAATGTTTATGTAACTTCATTACTCAAGTAACTACTATTATATAAACTAAGTTATGTCTCGTCTAAAAGGTTAGTAGTGCAAAATAGACAGATTTACTTCTCTTCCACCTCTTCCTATATCTATGAAATCAATCATCATCGCAATTTTGTTCCTTGCCTGACTCTCCTGCTAAAACGTTAACAGTGAGCTAAGAGCATCTATTTCTGGCCCAGTGATTGAAATAATCATAGAATAGGTGTCAATCTGTTATACATTTTACACTCCGGACTTGTACACTATATGTCTTTAGCGTGCGTCAAACATGTATATCACTTCGATAGTCTGTGGTTTCTTCGTGGCCAAAGGAATTATATGTGAAGTAGGATGTACTTTGCAGTGTCTCACTAACCTTAAACCTATCATTTTGTCTATGTATTCAGCACAGCTATAAGTGATAGTGAGTACAGACTATATACAGATATACATTATATATGCAATTAAAATTTATATGAAAAAATAACAAAGCTCATACTTTGCAAGGCCTTTCTGCCTTCACAGACGTCTTCCGTCTGAACACGCCTGTGGAGGTAGAAGTACTTTGCGACAAAGTCTGAGTTCTGTTATTTTTTCATACAATTATATAGTTATGTTATTTTAAATGGGTGCATTAATAACTTATGGATCTCATAAACTTGAACACCAGAGAATCATGATGGTTTTTCTTTATTTAAGTAAATATTTTCTGTAGTTGTATACATTTTTTATATATAATGATGATCAAGGGAATGTATGTTTGCTACGTTATATGGATTCTCTATTAAAAATTTGGAATATAGATACATGTATATTGAAGTGTTGTTTTGGGTGGGAAGATAAATATTCCTGTACGCATTTTTTATTATAAAAATTGTGTTTTACAATAATAAGTTCAAACTAAGCATCATCCGTTGGCATAATTGAATATAAACCAGTAATAAACAGTTATGCCGCGAAGTTCAAAGTACTTATTCTAAAATCAGTAATAATTTGCCACTTTATGAAAGTGTAATGTAGTTAAGCAATTCAACCATGTACAGTATTTTATCATTCATTCCAGGAATAGTCAGTAACTAACGGGTATGACCGAAAGTCAATAATTGTTACAAATCATATAATTCCTGGTGACCAACCGATCGGTCTGAAACAAGTGTATCAAACTGGAACAAAGTTTGTAAGTTTAACATTCTATTAATTGTTTCTTTCGCATTTCTTCATATATATAAATATTTTATAGAGCCTATAAATCGCGTGACCATTACACAGACCGAGACATACTGATCTGCTTCACACATTGTTTATGTACGGAGAGATCGTCTCAGACATTATAAATCCTTCTTTATGGAAGCCATACCATCATATTCACTATACCACACGTGTCATCAATAACTTGTCTGGTTATCGACCCCTATAAATCCACATTACATATTTCGCTTGTCTATCGGATTTAGTGAGTATAATACTCTCGTAAACTGTTTGTACAAGAACAAAAGGTGAATAATGCATTAAGGATGTTGAAATGTACACATACAGTGCATATTGCATGTATTTTTATGGCTCCTCAAGGACACAGAGAAAACAATAACAAAAGGATGGGTGGGGACTAATTAGACCATATAGACCAAGATGCCAATTCGTATACTATCAAATATTGTTATATGACTGTGAGTTTTGCCATTTTCTGATTGGTCTAGACCACTTGGACAGGTCTTGACAGAATGCAATATCAACCTGAGACCGATGAACACCTGTTCAGAGGTTGACATTGCAAATCCGGTAACCTGGCTATAGATAGACACAGGGAATCCCCGGTCTCTTCTACATTTTTGACCAATCAAAATAGAGCTTTGCCGATCATAGGGCAATAGCCAAATCAAACATGGCTGACAACAGTTTGGTAGGATTAGGAAAGGTATTTTACACACGTTAAATGTAGCTGTATATTCGAAGATTATATTATGAAAAAGCATAATAGAAGTACTTAAAGTACCTACATTGTACTGAGGATACGTGGATGAAGATTTTCTTTACTTTTTGTCAAATTAGTAATTGCGCTGTCCTTGCTTCAAAATTATTTTAAATAGGAAAACTTGTATCATTTCATATAACAAAACAATTATTGACTTTTTGTAGGTTAATACGAGGAATTGTTAAACCTTTGAAAGGTGATATTTCCCTCGGCCTTCGGCCTCGTGGAATATCACCTTTCTCAGGTTTAACAATTCCTCGTATTAACCTACAAAAAGTCAATATTTGTATATTGTGGAATGGTTGTTAGATGTAGTTAAAAAGTAGATAGTATAAATAATTAGTGTATTGTTTCCACTTCTAATATGCAAAATCAAATTGAAGATTTTTTTTAAGTTCTATATTCACCTGCTAAAGGTTATACAAATATTGACCGTATGTCGATAAAATAATACAAAATCATTAAAGTCTTTGTGGCTACAGTTACAAATACCTTCTTTTTTTTATAGTAATTTACCTGTGCCAGAAACGCAGACTGTCCAGTCGTTGTTCGTCTGGAAAACGTATTTTATGCCATTCTTCACTTCATCCATTATCTACAAAATAAAACATTATCACTTTTATTCTCCAGCAATCAAATTGTTGATTAATTATTAACATCATTTTAAAGACGCCGTGGTGATAACGGTACATTCCTCATTGACAGGAACCGTTACGTGGCCAATGGGCGTATAACAATGTAACGGCAGTAAAGAAGCACAAGATATACTTATATCACGGTAAAATTTTGAGAGGATTATGAGCGAAAGCATCACTCCCATATGAAAAACATGTATCTTGCTTACTGTAAAATTATTTCCGCGTGCTTATAAATTTAGAGAGTTCAGAAAAGTAAATCACCGATAGGGCATTTGAACTACGTTTCAAATTAAGCTTTTTTAACTGAAAATCACGAAAATAAATTGTGAAGCTGTTAGCTATAGTATATATCTTCGATGAACACGATAGTGCCAACTCGGTTAAATACCAGATATATTCGCTATCGCAAAGTCTTCTGGTTATCTGATGATTGAGAAGGTTCTATGGATCATTGGACGGCGGTTACGAATAACATAAGGTATATTACTCATAGAATCATCATTATGTCTCTAGCAAATACGTAATAGAATGGCCCAAATGGAAGTGTATTAAATAGATTTAGCGATGTTTAAGCTCAGCTGTATGAAGAGTTACAAAATGTTAAGCGCCACATACGCCTTTCTATCAAGAGTATATAAGTTGCGGCAAGATTTATTCCTGAAATCAGGCTAACAGTACGAAAAGCTTAGTCTATTAAACGTTTGATATTGGTCTCTGAATTAGTTTAAAACGTTAGCTTGCCCGGGGAAAGCTATTTGCTTTTGGATTATGGAAGTCAATGTCTTGTCTAATCGTATTGTTACGTTTATATGACGTCCATAAGGTACTTATAGGTTGTTACTAAGAATTTGCAGCTATTTCTTATATCAAAGCATTAAAGCAAGGTATTCTTCCCTTGGGCGTCACAACTATGAGGCAATGCTGCCTTCTAAACAAGACCATTACGAGATAAACCACCCATTGTCTCCATGTTAGGTTTTACATTTCAGGTATTATGTTTATGTATACAACGTTCATGTTATTCTACAACCAATTTGAAAAATACATTTTGTAATATATAGACAGCATTTGTGAAGGGAGTAAAAATTATGACCTGGAACGTAAAATGTAGACAACGTCTTCAAAACAGATCATGTCTGAAATTTTGGCGTTTCTGTCAGTGCATTATTGAAGTATTCATTTTCAGCTTATAAAGATAGTATGCTAGTGTACGGATGGCCACTATTGCTATTGTTTTCTACTGCTTATGTGTAACAAATGGAAAATCAGTATCCTGTTACGTGATGCTATTGAATTTTAATATATACTTACTGTCAAACCTGTCACTAAATACGACACATGAAGAGAGAGAAATTGTCTATGTTACCAGGTGGTCTATATTCACATGTTCAATTGGGTTGAAATTGGTCATTTTGGACCCTAGAAGAGTGGTCTTATTACACAGGCGGTCTTTATACAGAAGTGGCCGGTATGGCAGGGTTAACTATATTTTATACATAATACATTTATATTATTGGACGCCGTCGATACACCGTAAGTGTATCAATTGATATTAAGATCAAGTTGCACGTTTCTATGGTAAAACAGTAACATATTTAACGAAATACACATGTGTAGGCTTAATGCATTTAGACACGTGATCCTCCGAAAATCAAATTTTGTATAGATAGTGCAGGTTGTTGATAGATATAACCTTAAAAGGACCAAACTCATACATGTAGGATTACTACATACTACCAGATATTCTATTGCAACGCAATAAGGCCATCTACAGTTTCCATGGTCTGTTGTCCAGGATACCCGAGATTTAAGTGAATAACAAAAAAGGGGGTTTTGTACACTATCATGCTGTCTAAACCATCTTTACTTATGTTTATATTTGTTTCTATGACGTCAAGCCCTGCCGGGTGTTTATCGAGAAAATATGATATGGGCGACACGCTGTGCATCTCATCTACCCTAATTTTCACAATAGCTCACCTGAAATATGTCGGGTAAGTCACATTTTTCCTTTAAAATTCGCATATAATAATATGCATGCTTCACTTGACAGTTTCTGTTTTTATAATTATGTGATTTTTCATGACTTGTGGTTAGAATAATTGTATATTTTGACAGATGAAGCTGACAAATACGTTCCAAGTGGAGAAAGGTCATGGGCAGGGACACCTGAACTCGTCAGTATTCAGGGTAAGTATAAAGGGTAGATATTCTGTTACATTATATACATCAGGTGTTTCACGTCGACTAGATTGGCCTACAATATAGATTATGATGGTACATGTACTCCATATCTTTAATAAGCCAAATATGCAATATGCTTACATTTGTTTTTCTATATCAGTCAAACAATAAAAAGCAAAATATTTTCTTGTGAACTGTTATCGTAAAAGTTTTTGTTGTCAAGGTTTTTGTAATCATTGTATTCACATATGGCGATGGTGATACTTGACAATGCAAGCTTATCATTAGTGAAAAGTTATGAAGACATGTCAGCTTAACTCATTCAAGATTTATGAAAATTGCAAAAAATATTATCGTTTAACGTGTAGTACAAACATTAAAAACTAATGTGATGCGTTTAAATACTTTTAATTGTTTGACAGATTTGAGTTACATTATACCCGTGTATAATTTTGTAAAGACATTTTTAAAAAGCAGGTGATGAGCACAATGCTTTGTTGATTTGTTAGACGTGCGTGTTATTGAATATTGTAACAGAAATGACTAGTCATCTAAATCGCTCAGTATTATAGTACTTCAACATCATTTTTTGTCCTGATATGCAAACAAGTAATCACTGCAAATGCCAGTAACGGTACTCAATAATTAGGTGTTCAAGTTGATACTAATCGAAAATTAGACGGATAATATTAGGATAGATATTATTCTTATTATCTTGATAATCATTTAATTTACAGATTATTATGTAGAACGGTCTTATCGAATGCTTGATTTTAAAGTTTGATACACGTTATTATTTCCGCATAATCATTAATCGTATTTTACTTACAGCACTTCAATGCACATTTCTCTTTATCGTGTATGTACTGATTCATATGAATGGAATCTGATTACAAAATTATGTTCGAGGCCAGATAAAAGTTGATAATATTGGAAAAATGATTTAATTAGGATTTTCATATATGTTTTAGGCATCGGTCTGCGTTTAGATGTTTGGTGACACCTTAGGACTCACCTGGGTAAATTCGGGGTGAAGATGGCCTAGGATAGGTAGGGCGCTGGCGCTCAGTATCCGTGGAGGACAGTTAGAGGGACCCGGTCCCATCAGCAACTTCCGTGGGAAGTCCATCGGATGGAGAAGACTCTCCGGCGGAGCAGACAAAGAACTCATATTAGTCCCTAGGATCCAGGAAACTGCGGGTAGCTGTAGGTTATTTGGGGACAACAGCCGATTACGTGACACCACCCTGTTACATACCGAAAGGTTCCGCATCACAGAATATGTGCGGAGAATACTAATACATCTGGTTGACTCCATTCTTGCTTTTTTACACGGACTGATGTCAGTTTATAAAGTCTTTAACTCCCTGTGTCCTGGAGATAGTGGCCACTAAATGGGTCAGTCTTAGCCAGATAGAGTCCTTCTATTATTTTAAGCTAAATACACAGGTGTATAGCGAGCCATGATAAGAGGTAAAATTGATAACAAGAGATATCAAATTGCCCAGGTAAGATGATACTAGATGTCAGAGGAGGACCTCTCCAGCAACACTCGCATCTTCACCCCAAATCTAGATAATACGGATTATATTTTAGTTTTTTTTTTATTATTATTTTCTAGCTAAATATCATATTGCATTATATATGACGCTCTTTTTCAGGACAGCGAAAATGTTAAATCTTCGTTTTACACGAAATAAACAATTTGCCTGCATGAGCGCTTTCTTCTAGTTAGCGCTGTGTATCTTCACCCAAATCATTAGGAAGATTCCGGGTGTCATGTGTAATGAAAATATTCGTGGAAAAGATATTATTTCTGGTAATGATTCTGATACAATGTTCTAGCCCTGTTCACCTGTCTACACCTGTCAACGTTTCGAATAGTGCTAAGTGGTTGTGTAATCGAGCAATGCTACTGAATTTAGTTTGGATAACTTTCCAGATATTTGAAAACAATGGAAAAAAGAGAAAGAACCACAACGTTTCTTTTACCCCCTTTTAACCATGATTTATCTAATAACTAGAACGGAACAATGAGGAGGGTCATTATATAAAATTTATCCTTGGTATCCCTGCCTTCTTTTATTTTCACTTGGTTTAATCACAGTAAGGTATATATTCAATATGATATATAATCAACCTGAGAATAATATTTTATCAATATTTGCGCAACATTTTCTGCTTTCAGCAATATCCATTAGACCGGCCGCACCATACTGCTGTGATTTACGTTTTACCTCTTGAGATTAAACTCAGGTTTGTATGAAAGGGTGTACTTACTCGTGTGGATCACCTGGTCCAACTCTTCTTGGTTGTGTTTAACGTTCTTTTAATAGCTAAGTTCATTTAAGGACGGCATCTCCTGTATGTACAATTGTAATATGATGGAATTTCTGCATAACAAAGCCAATATCATCGATTTCCCGAGAAAGCTACGCCAGTAAAAGTTTTTACAATCATTATTTAGACAACATTTTTGAATACAAGGAAATCATGAGAACAAAAAGACAAAAAGAGACTGAAATATCAGTTTAAATGAATATCCAAGCTTTATGTCTCCAGAATTGAAAACTATGCATGTGTTATACTTTTGAAATTCAAATAAGGTAATTGCATCTATGACTATCGCCTTTGCACATAATTTTTTTTTAGATTTAATTAGATTCATAATGCATTCACTAGAAGATAAAAACATGACATCATTGTTTAATTGAAATGATTTAAACCAAAATTATTGAATGTGTTTGGTACAACATAATTTGTTATATTAGACTTTTGTTTTTAGACTTAACGTCCTATAAATATCAAGAGCCATTTAAGGAAGACCTTTTCTGTCTTCCGTACATTATGTATGTGTATCGTGTCGTGTCTTCTTTTAGTAGTGGAACAACATGTGCTAGTATGTAAGGCCACGTATATGTTATTAGTTTTATTCTAACTATTTAAAATGCACACCTGGACGATTAAATTGTTTAAATTATATATATGCAAATCAAAATCAATTTTTTCGTCACGCAAAGCTAAGAAAGCTTTACATAAGATGAATATAAACTATATTTAGCTCGTTCAATAAGTGTAGAAGAGGTACGTTTGTTCATTTGTTTGTTTGATTAATTAAAGTCCTATTAACAGCTATGGTCATGTAAGGACGGCCTCCCATGTATACTGTGTGAAGAGGTACGTACAACAAGTTTTGTTACCTTGATTGAAACAAAATTTCATTTCCGTTATTATTTTCGCGCTTTAGGATGGATTATAACATTTATCCATTTCAATTCCCCCCAAGTAATATTTTTTTCTTATTTCAGTTAGAACTGATCAACAACGATTTACAGCATTCATAAAGTAAAGGGGTTCATTTGTGCCATTGTATTTTGCCTTGTACCTCTCTGGATATTTGCGTTCTTGATAATTGTATTTCTATGATAACAGTTCGACAATCAACAGCAGTTGTACTGTTTACTGCAACAGATGTGATGCAATAATGGTACTGTTTTGAAAACTTTCTTATTCACATTCATTAAAAAATCCCGCTATTGATAAACAATTAGAAGAGAGAGAAATAAGTCTTTCATCAATTATGGTTTTACGTGCTTCACCAGTGAGAGTATGGAATTCATTATTCCAAGTCACCAAAAACGAAATTGGAATGGAATATGTGAAGACATGGATTAATTTATTATCGCCCAATGCGTAATTATGTAAAAGGCACTCGATAGATACTAAGCAGTCTCCGAAATATTTGGCACATTTTGTACATGTGGAAAATGTTAATAGTAATGAAAAGAATGATTCTTCTATAGTTTTTCACTAACCATCCTTTCGCTAATTTTTAATCTTCATGCATACGCATATGTTGTGTTTCATTAATCGTCATTTTCAAAAGGTAACATATTTTTTATGACCTCAGATGTCCCTTTAATTTCTGACCAATGACATCTTTCAAATCACGAAACTATCTTTAATACGCCAGACAGTTACTCAGGAAGATATCCATTCTGTATTTAATAATAGCCTTTAAGTAGGAAATATCATCCACCATACACTATATAAAGGTTGAAATGATCTCGGCTTTCAGCCTACGGTGGTGTAAACTATATATATATATACATATATCCTTACGCTCTTCTTATATAATCATCGGACTGTTTTAGACCTAAGATAAAATCACCGGCGTCCTCATTCATTAGAATTAGAAACTTTTAAGTTCCAGAAGGTCAGCATGCATTTCCAATATGATTCCGACCTCTACACCAAGTAAATGATTAATAGAATATCACATGGGTCTGTCAAGTGGATAGGGATATCTTAACCCGAGTGAAAATGTTTGTCTAGTCAACCCGAAGCTTGTCAAGACAGACTCATATAAGATTATTTTTTCTCGTATATTATAAAGAAGAAATTCAGAAGAAGAAAAAATAATGACGTTTTCAATAGTATTCTCCGCATGTATCTATGACCTTTGTTTGTTTGCTTGATTATATTAACGTCCTCTTAACAGCCAAGGTCATGTAAGGATGTCCTTCCATGTAAGTGGTGTGTTCCGTGTATGAAGTGCGGGTGTATGATTTTGGAGACTGCAGTATATTCGTGTTGTATCTTCTTGTACAGTGGAACTCTTGTCCTTTTTTATATTGCTATATCTCTGAAACATGCTGCCGAAGACACCAAGCAACACAACCACCCGGTGACATTATAATGACAACGGGCGAACCAGTCGTCCCACTCCCGGTATGTTGAGAGCTATGCAGGAGTAGAAACTGTCACAGCGGCGAGCGCTCAGCAGAAGGCGAAAAGTGAGGCGGTGTCAATGGAGACGTTAGAACAAAGTTAGTTTGGAAGAATAGAAAAAAAAATAATATCTTAAATTTAATCTCCTTTTCCGATCAAGCAATAGCGGCAGGAGGTACAATTCCAACGCTCTACATGCAGGGCTGAAGTCTCCACATGTATCGATAACGTAATTTTCAAGCGCTTGTGAGCTTTTATCCCGGCAAAGCCTGAGTTAGCCTACCCCTAACTGTTACGGTCACATATATATTTTAATCCTTTAACAGTTTTATTATTTCACGGAATACGGAATTCAGTTATTCACTCACGGTCAGTTAATAAACGACATGTGCAATTAATAGTTTGTTTGTTTGTTTGTTTGATTAATTAACGTCCTATTAACAGCCAGGGTCATGTAAGGACGGCCTCCCATGTATGTGGTGTGTTGAGTGTATGTTGTGCGAGGTTCGTGTTTAGGGAGACTGCGGTATATTCGTGTTATGTCTTTTTGTATAGTGGAACTAGTACTGTTGTCCTTTATGACTTCAGTGTCCACCGCAGTCAAATCTTTTGGTACATAGCATCATCAGTACGATCCGGGAGGGTGAAATAATTGTAGGATGTTGTCAATTAGTGAGCTGGACCTGGTTATCCACAATCAACATGTTTGGTCTGTATTGGTCAACATTACAAGTGTATCATTTTGTCAGAGACAAGAAGGTTCAGATGTACTAAAACTAGTACTGAAGATCAAAGTTGCATATGCTGTGGCAGTCCTTTTTTGTTTGTTTGTTTGTTTGATTAATTAACGTCATATTAACAGCTAGGATCATGTAAGGACGGCATCCCATGTATGCGGTGCGCTGTGTGTATGTTGTGCGAGGTTCGTGTTTAGGGAGACTGCGGTATATTCGTGTTATGTCTTTTTGTATAGTGGAACTAGTACTGTTGCCCTTTTATAGTGCTATAGCCACGCGTGAATGACTCCACGTGCAGACAATTTTGCAAGAGCACAGACTACAGATTGTGTTGAGTTTTTACCCATTTGTTAATACTATATCGTGTACAATCCTGTGTAATGCTATCTGTGAATCTAACAAGTGATTAGTTTAGCCAGGTATCTCCTAATTAACTCACCTGTGTAGTGTATTGTAATGAGGCGTGTTGTTTACATACGCCCACATTTACATGTGTATGCTATTTCTATGTTTCATTATTACCCAATATAGTGGTATAAAAAGTAAATCTAAAATACGTATATTTTAGATTGAAACCCTGACGATGGTAGATCTATAATGACTACTACCACTTCAGCAATGCTTAATCAAATCAATTTCCTATACGACTAATGCCAAGGAAGTCAGATGACCGTTACGGTCCTTAGACCTCTTGTTCTCCTTGCAATTGTGAAATTATCCGAACTCCATGGAAAATAAAAAGTAAAGATTTTTTTTCATATTTACGACACCACCAATTAAACTATCAAACAATTTTAAGACTAAGAAGATTTACGCAGGGAACAAGTTTTGAAACAGCATAAATTTGCAAAGCCCTTTGAAAAAAACTGCTTTAGTGCAATGAACCTGGATGTTGTCAAAAGTTGAAAAAATATGAGTTTGTTGCATTTTAAATTCCTTTCTTTTCATGTTAACTATCGATTTTAGTGACTATGCGGTATTTATTAGTAATGAAATAACTACAAGCAGAGGCTCACAGCCTTAGATTGCACCCTTCAAAAATACAGCCCACATTCTTTAAGTTAATTATATTCATTTTATGGATTTTTATTTTAGAAAATGTTAACCGGATTTATAATGATGTGCTAAACATGATGGAGTTTGATAAAGCATGTGCCTTGAATGTGAGGTGCTGGGTTTCATATTTTTAAGTGCCATAATAACCATGTTTAATTCGCACCACTCATTTTGAAAGTGCTTTTATAATAATAAGATCTGACATTGACGCAAGTATTTTGTTATAATAATAATACTGTTCGTATAATGAAGATAAAATATTGCATCATATCCCTACTTTAGAAAGAATTTTAACAGCGAATTTGTATGAATTCACTAAATATGATGTTTAATATGTTTTGAAGACGAACCGAAATACACGAGGCAGTTAGTTCTTATGTATTATTCACAACAGTTTATATATATATAAAGCTATTGTTTTATATATATATCCATAATATTGGTCGTATATGAATGGTCCATATCGACATATCGACAAATGTGAACGATAATAGTCAACGTACGTATGAGACGTCAGGATTCGAGAACATCGTGACAATATAGAAGCCTCCGCTGCATTTTTGACATCACATTTTGACGTTGTCATTCTTCGAATTGTAGGTTGTTCTAAAAAGTTAAGTTTTGTAGTTTTACTTCTATCAAATTTCCATTCAATTATTAACCGCGAACGATAATCTTCATAAACATGCTTTGAAGAGGAAAATCTTAGAATTTAGTGACCATGAAAGAAAATTACTTCTAAACATAGCGTGTTTCCACATATTGTACACGAGATAGCTTATTTTTAGTTCCTATTGGCATAAAACTTTCCTTCGTTAACACAATGCTATCCCATGCCTTAAGGTTAAAATGATTGACGGATTCACTGTGAAATTTTGGTATGTAAGTCATTTCAGAAACACTAAACCAATTTATTTTCACATATTTTGGCATTATTTCGTAGGAAATCAAATTAACGGGGAAAAAACATGTATAAAGAAAAGGTTACACAACCAGTGTTTCTTGGTATGGAATTTATTCCACCCGGGTGAGCTATTATTTAAAAGTTACAAAAGAAGCGAGTGTCTTTATTAACTTTAAAAAAATAACTTACAAGTGTGGAATAAATTCCATATCCAACAACCACGAGTCGTGTGACCTGTTTCTACCACAATTATATCCGCTTTTAGCCGATAGATATACGACGAAGTACGCTATCCAACAGCAGTTTTGGCGTCAAGCGGCGATCACGGCATAGCTTCGTCACTCGATTATTGATGACGTTGACAAATGATGACATGACACTGAGAAATAAGTAGGTCGGCTAAAGTTCACGGTGTCAGCCAATCAGAATGCGTACAGAGTTTATACCACGTGTTGTATAAACAAATTGTTAATCAATAGCTGCATCGTTTATTTGATACCATGCGAGTTGAATAATGTCGACTATTGCGGTAGAAGCGTATATATTTGATATGCATAACATATTGTCAGTTAGAGCCCTTGATTATGAATTAATGTATTTGTGAATATGTTGAAGACGCGAAATATTGTATACGCAAATATAATGTCGCCACAGTACCTGGCATTGAAAGGGCGTACTTTGTATTTACACGTTAGTTAATTGAAATTCATTTAACTAAGATATAAAATGTAAAATTTTGCAGTGCATTTATGAATTCAATTATGTGACCGGGTGGGGTGCGTTGCCCGGTGTCTTCAGTGAAATAGCAATATAAAAATGGCAAGAGTTCCACTATACAAGAAGACACAACACGAATATACCACAGTCTCCTAAAACACGGACCACACACGCCTTACATACTAAACTCTGCATATATGGAAGGCCGTCCTTATACGACCCAGAATGTTAATAGGACGTTAATTAATTAAACGAACAAATTGTTGAATGCGTGTAATAAATGCAATTGTAGAATTATACTTGAATTAACATAAAATTTCAACATGTTCTTACGAAACTAAATGTACACCTGAAAAGAATAATAAAAAAGCCATTTTAAGCTATTGTTTGTTAGCTTATTAAAGATGATATTTATTGACGTGATCCAATTACTAATGTAGATGGTAGTGTTTATGACCAAATACACGTGTGTGTGATACTATATGGACAATTGCGGAACATCAGAGGGAAGTGATTGTCCCTTAAATACACAATTCGCTTTCATATGTGTTCGTTTCAAGGTAGATCCGCAAAACAACATAACTAGTTTAAATTGTGGAGAAATCGTGCGTAATTAAGTCTTAAATATAATTGTTTTTATAAAAATAAAAATATAGATTCAAATTATACAAATATATACGAAATAGATATAAAAATATATCTATAGTATAATTCTCCTTAACTTATCCTCAAGGCACAGGAAAGCTGATCGAATGGACTTGCCGGGAAATAACAATATGTTGCCTTACTAATGATGTATGAGTCATCGGAAATCGTCGAAATCGGAATGCTGAGCGGACGTGGGTGGAACATGTTGGCTAGAATTTCCACAGCTTGCAGAATAAGAAGCAATTAAACCGAGCTACGTCAATTAATTCCAAGTTTTAGCGACACTTATTTTACTTTCCTCTAATTCCCTTACATATTCTGCTAGGTCTAAATTGAAATATATTATGATGAATTGAAACGCAATAGTGCATATATATTTGGGAATTTATTACCAACAGCGGATGCACAAGTTTTTAAATACTTTGACGGCATTATTGAATTATATCTCAAATATGTTCTGTTGAAAACTTAATGGATCGTCATTATTGTTGATTACGTAAGAGAATAGAGGCAGGATACGTGAAGTTAATGGTAAATAATGGATTTGCATTTAACAAATATCTATATGACATAAATGATTCCTTAGTTTTGCAGCAAAACATTTTTTTTAAAAAAACTAATATGTTATATATTATGATGAATAAGAACGCAGAAAGGCTGCAAACATTTGTTATCTAATGAAAAATTACATTGCTATGCCGGCAATTTTATACAGTCGCTTTTCTTCGCTGAAGCAATGACATTTAATAATTGAATAACTATGGGATTTTTACTTATAACGTTATTTCATTTTACATAAAGCTTCATTCACATGCAAACACAAAGAAGAAATGACTCTTTATTGAGTTTGTATAGTTTAGTGCAGAGAGGCGATCACCATCATTTTTCCTATGCACAGTCAATGTCCCATTTTAACGACTGTTGAAATATTAAGATGCCAAAACCCCTGTTTCGGTGTTTATGGGAAACTTGAATGAATTTGTAGCTGAATCTATTGACCTTCATTAATCTTACTTTGATGGATCACGCTCGTTTACGAATACTCGTTTTTTTCTGAATTAGCGGATCAAAAAGTCAGAACCCTTTGGACTCAAGGTATGTCGCCGGCTAATTACTTTCATTTAATAGTCTTAACGTACTTGAGGAGAAGTTTTTTGTTAGGTCAAGCGAAAAGAGTCATTTATGACAGTCTGTCAGTGCATTCCGTCACATTCGTCTCGATTTTTCCTTATTGTCACCAATATATATAGATTATATCTGTTATTCCAGTTTTCTGATGAATTGTAATAAAACACTATTAACTCCATTAATAACCAGAAAAAAACATTTTGGCGTTTTAGTAAATATATCTATATACACAACGAGCCTTGTCTCATTATACAAACAAATCTTGGTAGTTCAAAGGATTTTAAATTTCTTATGAATAAATAAATGATGAAAAATACTGTTATGATGCAAAATGTCAAACACTGACCCCTAATTATAATGCTAAAGCACTGAATCTGTACAATATTGTGAAAAACAAAATACAAACAAAATGTAAGTGATAAACATATTGCTTTTCTGGACAAATAGCATTCGTTTACCAATTACTTCATTAAAGTAAACACTAGTATTGTCAATATGTAAACATTCATATTTATCAGACAGCCAATCAGAAAGCTTTTAGTTTCGCTTATCGTGTATATGGTCAGAACGGTGAAATACCTGTAAAATCACACGTATTTGGAAATCGCTATATTCAATTCACAAAAATCAAACGCACCACCATATGACTTTAATTACATTTTCAACTTTGGTGTGAACTACCACATAAAAAAACTATACTAAAAAAGATAAGTCATAGGAAAACTTTTATATTTCAGCAGACGATAACCTTAATTAAATGACATTGGCTGGTAATAGGACGTTTAGGCCAGTCAACCAATCAACCAACAGATTATTTTCATTGTTTAATGTTTAAATGGTATTCGGTGGTGAATCTGTTTTCTGCTGAGATGTGATTAAACACTTGTTAACTCGGTCAATCACTGCAAACAAAATTAGTGTTACAAACAACTGGTGCTCGGCCATGCCTCATCCATCACCCAACGCATTGTGCAACGTAACAAAAGATAACGCAGTATCAAAAATAACGAGACGCGGCCATTTTATTTTTTGTCTGACCTGTAGTGCAGTTATGAGTTAATTGTGAGAGCTAAATGACAAAGCTTTAGGATCGGCGATAGTTTATCTCGTATCTCTGACAGCCTTCCTGTCAATGGCGATGCCTTTTACGATGCTTGCATCGGAGTGTAGGAGCCGCCGGCAGATCGTGCTGTAGCGCAAAGTGCACCAATCCTGAAATCAGAAAGTAAATCAGTGAACATTTATAGTTTTTATTTTATTTTATGATATTCCTCATCAGATATTTCCTGTCGTAAATAACATCCGAATTGTTTGCCATCGATTGCGTCAGGCAATCTAGAGACGGAGAGGGATACTCTTGTGAATTGTATAACGTCTTTGAGCGTTATCAGTAGTCCTCAGATCTCCAAGGCTGCGATAAATCTCCTATCAGGAATAAAGGAGAGTAGACATTAATGAGTGATAATTCAAATACAGTGCTAGGGAGACTAAAACATTGGTGTACTTTTCCTGTAATCTAGAAAATGATCTGACATTTATAAAACAACAGGTAATTTCTCATCATTAAAGAGACTGATAACTCCGATTTATTATTATCTTCATACAAATAATGAAACAAGATGTGAACAAGAACCTACATTAATCACTAAGATATCATAAAAGCGTATGACTGATGGAATATACTGGAAACTTCAGAAGTGTTTGATTATATTGTTGCAAATTACAAATTTTGAATAAAAAATACTCTCACATGGACAGTCAGTGTATACTGAATATAATGTTTGCGAAAATTATTTTTTGCATTCATGCATTGTATGTTTCGAACAAATAAACCTTTACTTTTTTATTGATACAGGTATAAGTCGCCATATTCCAATAAACAATTGAACTTGTTGTTGGGGCCTGTCATGATTGTAATGTATTTGGCTAATTAAAATATTATTAAAAACATTTTATTTGATATGCCTATACCATTATGGAGAGTGTTCAATTAATCCTCTTCTTACATAGCCATGTGTTTCTAATTGTAACATATATAACTAGTATTATATAAAGGTAAGAAATCACCTTCACGGATGTAGTGTTTATCGATACAATATGTCGACGTAACACATCGATTATGACGTCGTTATAATTTTGACGTCACTTTAATGTAGCAATACATATCATACACCGTTTAATGGCAGCCCGGCCAGTTATGCGGTAAATAAATGACTTACCTGCTAACGCTGATTGAAATCCACTATTGTAATCACAAGCGACTTCGTTCTTCACATAGTCCTTCCTGTCATCAGTATAGTCGTCATGGCGACCTGGTCCACCAACTAAGGCACCATACAGAATGTGCGGATTCGGTGAATGTGAATCGAACGCGTCCCAGTCGCACGTGGCTGGAGGACTTGGACATGAACTACAAAGTCAAAGTCTAAGTTAAATACCTTCATAAAAAGAAATGCCATACTTTTTATATATTGTACTTCTTCATCTAAGGGCAACAACCGATTTTAAACAAACGGATAGTATAAGTAAATGCCGAGTGTTTCAGGTGTTCTGACGTATACCCGCTAGACATCTACATCTGGTTTTCAAGTTCGAAACCCACGTCCTGTAATGATACCTCCTTAGCTGTCATTGGCGTTCAGAATACACTCATTAATGCTAGGTTTACATTATGTTCCCGGCGACCACGGTCGCCCCGTTTGCCCGAAACGTTGTGCGCCGTAGAATTTTGGCTATTTTTGTCTCTGTATTCAAGTTGAGCTAGGTCTTGTGAAGTTTTGTCACGGTCTTTTACGGATAACGTGATGGACCGTGGATATAGGGGAAAGAGTTGTTCCCGGACGTTAAAGGTACACTACGGCTTTAGCACGGTCTATCAAGGATACCAATACGTTCTCTCTAGGCCTGTTACGATCTGATGAGGTCTGCTACGTGTCACACGTTTTGATCAAACTCCGATACGTTTTTCACGGTCCACCAAGGCTTACTAGGGATGAAAGTCTGTTGCCGGGCTTTTTCGGAGCAAATGAAACAATATCTATTGCCGAATATGTCATTTCAAACACGTTTTGATTACAAAATGCGTTAAAAGAATGAAAATATTAACTATATTTGGTATAGATATATAATTATTATAGCCAAATGTTTCTATGCAAATATTTTTTTCTGTAATGGTTCTCACTTAATCTGCCTTCTGCAATAATAGTTTTGGTATAATTTGATGATTTAAATTTGTTTTATAATGACTATTTCTATTTATTTATACAAATAATTCCATGAAGTAGTGAATATGTACCAGGTCAGGCAATGATACTCCATCATATATTGCTTGCAACGTAAGACCTAATAAGACGTAACATGCCGTATCACGTCGGGCTTTCAACCGCTACAAGCCGTTATGTGCCTTGACAGAACGCATCGAAACGGCTATCATCCACCTTGGCTTGCCGTCAAAACCTTGACAAACCTGAATAAAACGACAGAAAACGTGCAGCCAATCTGCATCAACCGTGATAAAACGTGGAAAAAACGCAGCAGAACGTCACAAAACTTGAAATCATTGTGAGATTCCGGGAACGAGATTGCTGCCCGTTCCACCACGGACCGACTGGAAGTTTTGTTACGGCCTCATACGCACTGTTTCGTTTTGTTACGTCAACCCCGTTTTATTACGTCCTGTGGCGTTCACCATCTGTACCGTGACTGCCGTGGCAAATTTTTTGACAGTTTAAAAATCTAGCACGGCACCCACGGTAACCACGGCCGCTCACGTTTGTCTATCACGTCCTTTTGCGTTGTCTCACGTTGTCTTGCGGTCACCAAGTTTTGTCCACGGTGGTCTGAAACGGGGCTGCCGTGGCCGCCGGGAACATAGTGTAAACCTAGCACTAACTTGGATATGGTACTTTTATCAACTAAAACTGTAGTTGTAGCGGTTTTTTTTATTAGATTATCACGTAGATGTACATATGATATATGTCAGAGAATTAAAGGATAAAAAATTATCTTAAATAATATTAAAATAATGATGAAGTTCAATTGTAGATAAAATGAATAAAATAAAACGCTGCTAATTTCTCGTTGATTTACAGCGTCACGAATAAAAACCTCGAATTAACGACAAAACACTAGATCACACACGTTATAGAACCGTCTTTCATTGACCTTAGTTATTGCCCGGACATCAGTCAGAATAATCTTGAACCATATCTACCCTGAAGGAAGCACTTACAATGTATGGACGTCATAACGAGAGTTATCTTCGTAAAAGATCTAAGAATATCTTATTATTTTGCTGTGTTTGTATTGGCGAATAACGATTTTCAAATTGTAACATGTTAATCAGCGACAGTATAGCTAGTGTGATAGCATACAGTTTTAGGAATAAGTCAGTGGAACAATATTCAGGATAGTGATACATATGAAACGAAAAAGATATTATCGGTTCTTTAAATACCATATTTGCCAACGAGTCGTCAGGTAAAACAATGCGCTGTTACATCTTCTATATTTCTCATGGACTGCGGAAATTGCGCTCTCTAGGCTGGGTATGATTAATGCCGTGCTGCTGTCATTCGGATTAAAAGATTACCAACATGATTGAAGATTTTGCACGATTGGTAATCTTATTGGTAGGGACTTCTTAGTAATATAGACTTGTAATCACAGACAACGAAACGGAGATAATAGATACACAGCGAGACGTGCTGGCCCAGTCAAATCAGCATCTTAGACAACACCGTTGCTTCATCTAGACAACCGAGTTAATGTCATTCAGATTTATCTCAGATATATGGAGGTAAATACATTTCCAGGAAAAAACCCTCAGGCGAAAATGATTTGCGTAAGTGCGATAGATGATTAACTCTTGTGAGATTGTAATAAGGATAAGATTAAAGATGGCTTGGTACTCTTCCTTGAATGGTTCGAATTGAATAAAGAAACGTTTGTCAGAATCAATCGTTCTCAAAATGAGAAGTAAATCATCAGTTATACATTCACAGATATATTAGTTTTGATTATAT
Source organism: Argopecten irradians (assembly GCF_041381155.1). NCBI lineage: Eukaryota > Metazoa > Mollusca > Bivalvia > Pectinida > Pectinidae > Argopecten > Argopecten irradians. The sequence continues at coordinate 21,889,623 of NC_091134.1, forward strand.
TAAGTTGTAATGATACGCGAACGTTTCTACTATCTTATTATATATACTTGTTCTGCTGACGTCAAAATGTATGCTCTAATTATTTTAACGTGAAATCTCAAACTCGGTTGGTTTATTCAATGACGCGGTGTGATTGGATTTGAGCTACCATTGATTCCCGCTAAACGGAAATACATGCATTATTATTGGAAAATAACATTTTTTAAAACCTTTTCAAAATGAACTTGGCTTATTCCGATATTGTATTTTGAAGTTGTTTATACGATAATTACTGCTAGGGATTCTACATGTCTTCCCATAAATGTTATTTAGAATAACAACAACATTTGTCATTAATTACATTTAAGTGCAAAAATTCCTGAAGGGCGTTGAATGCTTTAGAGATAATGTTTTGGTTCTGTGTACTCCATATTTAATAAATGATAAAAAGACTATTAGCAGTCAGCAGAAATACGTTTATTTACTTCTACATTGAGTCATTAAACCTTTCATTCAACTGGCGGTAACTGTATAATCTATTATTTCAGTTAACAGCTGATAAATATTAAGCAAAATATACGTCAATTATGTACGTATATCGTCAAGCCTATGAGAGTTGCATATAAGTTAATCAACGGATATAGAAATTTGCTTACGTTATTTAATGTTGTTAAAAAGTACGTTTGCAAGATGTTTAAGCACAATGACCCTCGTGGCATGTATCTTTTTCTATGAAGTAGCGTCTATCATACAGGTCTAGTGTACGTGTTATATAATCGTTTTGATTCCTTAACGAGAAGCAGACCTGTTAACCTCTGATGACATGACCAGGTAAGTTCATACATTGAATGGAGCAGCATGACTTAGAAGCTATTTTGCAGTGTTTCAAAGGAACATTCAATCGAATATCAAATTACCTCATATAGAAAATAAAATTAATTTAAACCATATTATGTGGGTATCAATTGCAAGACTTCCAAGGACTACTTTGGATATTTAAATTATCACTTCGAACAAATTTTTTCTTGGTAGTTATTCCTTGCAAATACACTGTATGCCCTTCAATTCAAGATTCAATACAAACAATAACAGTTTTGCAGTTATTTAAAAAAATCAAAAGATGTGGAACAAAGTAGATTTTTTCCCTTTTACCAATACACGATCTCTTTAATACTCTTATCAGCATTTATCACTCGTAAAGAAAATTAAAAAGAAATCTATCAAAGACAAATAAAGAAAAACAGTTTTACATTGACGATGATATACATTTGTAGATATAATCTGAGTCTGGACGAAATAATATTTTACCAAACCATCCATTCAAACATGGACAGCATTAAATGTGTGCCAAAAAGTATTGGCAACAGCAAATATGAAATATAATTTGCTCTTCATTGAAAAGACAATTTAAAATAATTTAACATGGCCAGCGTTCCTTCTAAAATGATATAAATAGTACCAACGGAAATTTCATATTGTATGCCTTGGGAAAGGCACCCATCGTCAACAAAAATCTCGTAGTTAATATATTGTATTGGACATTACATATATCTTACATAATTTCGGAGAGGAGAGGCGTTGCTTCTTGAAATTGAATATCCTCGACCTATTTCTTACTGTGTTAACTGAATGCGTGAAATCTATCTCTCTGTATCTATCTGTAATTTGTATCATTATTTTGTTCCACAACGGAATCTTATATTATCTTTAATCATAGTATTTACTCATGACAGCACAAATGGCGATGACAATCAGAAAGATAAAAATATTGTTCTTGAATAATGTTACTCTTTTCAGCCATTATCAAATGACTCAATTAATTAGAATTCATCCAACTGGGAAATCAGAATTATAAAAAAGCTTTAAAAAAGAAGTGAATGTGGAAATTATTTCTCTTTAAGTGAAGGGGCGCTGTTAAATGTTTCCATTGTAAGAGTGCAAAGTCAATTCATTGCATACGCCTACTCATAATTAAAGGCACCGAATGGAATTATACCGTCGTTCAACAGAGCTAATGTAAAAATAATGACATTTAAAACCTGCACTATCATTTGATTGCACATAAGAACCCAAAGGGTTCCTTTTAAATAGGAACGATACAATATGTCGGATAGGTAATTCACCTGTGAAGGATGAATTGTTATTGATCATTTAAGTTCTTGTTAATGAGATATTGCATACATTTTTCGATTTCATTTTTTTCTTTCAGCATATCAGTCTTACAGCATTGTACATCATTTTCAGCATGAAAAATATAACAGTTATAACACAGCGTAAAATGAGTACCAACAAGGCTCATTTTTAATTTTCTTTCATTTTTTTTTTATTTTTTACGTAGATATAATTCGCAACGTTTTCGTTTCAAAGTCTTGACAACATTATCGCTATTAACGTCAATACTATCGTCATACTCATTCTTGTCATTGTTCTCATCCATATCATCAATCGTTATCCTCATTGTCTTTTCTTATTCATCTACACTTTGTTCATATAATTCAGATTCTGAATCAAAGGGTTTATTACTTTCATAATGAAGCAGGTGAACAATATGTAACCATACGTTTCCCACAAGTAAATGTATTAGTCTTCTCCTGTTCTTGAAGCAAGTGTTGTTAACGAAAAGTACATTTATTCAGGGCAGGCTTTAGCAGTCATTATAGTTGATTATGTAATGCATATAAATAAGCGATATATAATGGAAACGATAATGAACTAAAATTGTGGTACTGCCCGGCAAAATTTTAAATTACACTTAAAAGTCTTGCATTAATGCATTTATGAACGCATCACCACATGTTAACATCAATACACTTGTGATTATCTGTACTTTTAGGGCACCGATTGCAATGTTCTTCGAATGATGTATTGAAATCCCAGTTCATCAAATTATAAGAAAGCGTATATGCAGACTTAATCATATAACAAAAGGAAAACTAAGTTAATCCAAAAGATTATCTGTGTGAATGAGATTTTGAAACTGGAGACATACCACTGATTCCAGGAAATAATTCTTCAAAGCATCTTCGCACATCTAAATGGGATCTCGTAATGGGCTTTCCGTGTTAACTAAATAATTTTTAGTGTTTAACTATCCGTGAAGTGATAATGGCTACGTGAAAAGATAGCGACATCTCCAGCACAAAAATGGGGGAAATAAAGGAATCTGTCGGAGCTGATTTTTAAAACAATTATTCGTTTGTTTACTCTGGATTTAAGATAATGGACATAGATTTTACGTGAATAAATCAAATATCAATAATATGGAACGGTGTTTAATAGGGAAGTCTGCGATAATGTGAAGTATGATAAAATAATAACAAAAACCACTGTCTTCCATACAAGTTTGTCACCACCTCAGGTATGCGCAAATACTGTAATAGCTATCAAAACAATAAAATCAAAACTAATCTTGTTGATCGTTTCAATATTTTCCCCATCCTTTTAATAAAAAAACCACTAAACATTTTAAAAGTAAAACAAAATAAATCACTTATATTTAGACAATAAACAACTGATGATGTATACTTGTTCTGTGATTCATGTTTCAGTAAAATAGAACTATAAACAGGCGTCCTACTATTACACCACAAGCATACTGCAGCCTCTCAAAGTTAGTACAAATGACCTTCTGTAAATTACCAGGAACATCATCATTAATACGTAATAATAATATGGTGGTTTATTTCGGCCATATCGAGCTGTCGCATTGGCAACCCCGCCATACGACAGTGCGACAATGTGCCATGCGCAGAGCGACAATTTCGCAAAGCGAAAAGTGACAGTGCGACAAATGAGTCAAACGAAGGAAACATTGTGATATGGCCGATATCAGCCACAATATAAACTGATAATGTGCATTCCTTGTCTGAGCTAAAGTAATTAATCAAGGCCTCAAAAGCGAATTATATATCTGAACGCATAAGGAGATATGTATGTGTTCATTAATTTCTAAGCGTATAATGTGTTAATAACCTTAGTCAGTGAAAGTAGGTCATAAATATAATAATGCTAGAATTAAGTTAATGAAGTCTTGTTGTTACACCGTGATTATCATTAATTACGACTTGTAGAGGTGTACCCATCAGTATCGTAAATTCTTTGTATGTCCATGCATAAACAATTTTAATAGTTTACTGCATAATTTGCCAAATGTTTGAAGAATTAGTACGAGTGCGAGCGAGCATTTACACTAGTTTCCTCTCATTGACCATGATAAGTGTATTTCGTGTTCATTTAATTGTGGAATATATATATATTTTAAATTGGTTAATTGAACATTTGAATCTATTTGATAAATTTCGTAAAATTTAATCTGTCTAATATTTTTCTCGAAAAAATCCCAAATACAGATATTCCAGCCTCCTCTCTCTACAATTATCTTTGTAAAATTTGACATAACCAGAATCACCAACCCGTCTTAGAATGCATTGCAGTTCCCCAAACTCGTATTATCTATATTAATGCAATCTGGTGGTTAGTCTTCGCTGATCATGTAAACAATCTGATGGAACTTCAGAACATTTCCTTCTCCATTGTCCAAATTACCAACAAAAATAAATCTGTGTTTTAGAAATCTACCCAATGACTATCATGTTAACATTTCACTCTGTGGTAACCCTAATGCAATACAACATTTTGATACGGTTTAAAATATCATTAGTCGCTCAAAAGGTATTGTGAATAGAAATGTATCCATCAGTACTATTTTATTGCTCATCTCAAAATTGATCTTATCTCTATTCGTATATTAATGATATACTCAAACTAATATTGTGTTTATTAAGATGACCGACTTCGCCTTATCAACAAATCTCTCGTTTACGTATGGTTGAAAAATAAAAAATAATTTTCCATTACCCAATTCAAGCAAACCCTTCGTTTTCCCTACCCCAGCACCGTAGCACTGATAACTTTTAGTTAATTAGTACTGTCCAATTGCCTATGTGTTAAATATATATATGGGGACGGATTAATAAAGGTATATTTACTTGTTTCTGAATACAACCTCTCATGACATTCTTATTTACACCTGTGGTATCTGGTTGACATCGCATCATGACTCGAAGATGCCATGTTTCGAAGCATCTCTCCTACAAAACGAGTTTGACAACTTCCGAACGCAGGAATTGTGTAACCAAGTTAAGTGGCCCTTCCCCCCACCCCCGATATCTTTATAAAAATATTGTATTACGTACTAACTTCTAATTTAATCATAGTTCTTTTAAAAGAAAAATATCTTTATCTTTTAGTGTGTTTCATTTGTAGATTTAACAAATACTTTTGTCATATTCAAATTTTTTGATGTTTTGTAATATTTATTGATTTTTCGTGTGGTGACGTTTAACGCGTAGACAGAGCATTAGGCTTCTTGTTACATATATGACTTAGTATGTGCAGCAGAAATCTTCCATTATAGCGATATATTAAAGTCTTCGTAGATGATTCTAACTGAAAAAATCGTGAGTTTTCAACCAAATACTCTAGATTGACGACCATGCAATCGGTTTGCCATCAGTCCTATCAACTAAATCTATCATGACTCAACCCTATTGCTAAATGTTGTATCAAGGAGTAAATGTGAGTCCGTTACCTACCTGCCCACGTGGTGAGGCTTGACAGGGTAGTGAGAGCCGAATCCTATCTCGTAGCTGAAGTTATGATTGTTGTCCCCGAGGGCGTAGTCGATCTGTGACAGAGCCCACGTCTTGTATTCGTCCCCGCCAATTCCATCCTCCGCGGCCATCAGAGCCACGAAGGCAGCATTAGCTGATATGAAAATACCAAAGCTATCTAAGAGATTTTAGATAAAACCAACATAAAATATTAATATTATCATTATTTCACTTGAAGGTTATCCTTGTATAGGACGTTTTGATAATCACTGATGATGCGTTAAGTTCGTTTTAGCAGTTAAGTGCATTTTGCACGATTCAGAGAACACTTGTACATGATTCTGCTTTACGATTTATATCAAATTTCAAACCTCTTGTGATGGTTAATAAAAGTATAAGCGTTTATTTTGATATTTACCAATAAAAATAGATACTATAATTTTTGAATCACTTTGAACCATATCACATGACAATGTGTACAAATATATATGTTTAAAATATTATTTCAAAATTTCTCTTGAGGTTTCAAAAAATAGGGAGTGAAGTTAAAGGCATGTTTAATTAAAGTAATATCATTTCTTTTGATATTGACCGATAAAATAGATGAATTTTTTTCTTATCCATCACTTTTGAATCACTTTGAAGCATACCACATGACAAAGTGTACCAACATATATGTTTAAGATAAAATCACAAAATCTCTCTTGGGGTTTCAAAAAATAAAAAGTTCAGTTAAAGCCAAAAAGCAATGTGTCTTCCTCGAACAAACATCAAAAAATGAAATGCTTCACACAGTTGTTTTTTGTCTTAGCACCATGGAGACTTAAAATTGAAAAATCGAACACAACGCTAAGTATAGGTTTAGAAAAATATCTACTACTGATAAAGTAATTTTTACTAAGAAACAAGTGTTCAGAATTTAGAAAAGGGGATGAATGAGTTCACACCTGGCTCTGCTCGCTATGTTTGACAACGGATTGGAATTGGATAATATTCCAAGGAAAACTCTAGTATGGCTATATCAAGGAGACTCAATTCAGAAATATGGTGTACAGTCGCTGAACATAGATTTCCCTCTCTGCATTTATGCTCAACAAAGAGGGAAAGTTTGAATAAAAAAAAAGAAAAAACATAAACAACTTGAAGTACCTTGAAGGTAAATTTAAGCTCCATTTGACTACCAATTATATAGGTTTATCTGATACCTGCAAATGCCAGAGATCCCCACTTTGCCCTGAAGACGAGGCCGCACGGTGTGTAAGGGACAGTTCCACCAGGCATGTAACTGTGTAGGAAGTTCTGGACACTTGTTTTGTACCGAGTATCTCCCGTTAACTCCCACAGTAGGATCTGAAGCAGATTGGTGTCAGTATTGGCAGAGTTATCTGTTCTTGTGGATAGATAATCATCATTGCATCATGTTCGTGTGGTTGTAAAGTTATATTTTTTCTGATTTTTTAAATTTAAGACCAAATATTGTGATCGTATGATTTTCTTCATATTTTTCAATCGCGAAGTAATCACGTCAAAATCGGTACCTCCCCCAAGGGGGAATGTAAAGGCGGAATATAGTAATCGTATATTGCTTTTTTTAATAATTTCACTCACAGAGTAATGACATCGCAATCGATACCTGCCCCCAAAGGGTAATGTAAAGACGGGATACTGTGATCATTATGATTTATGAGAAAGTTATCAATGACGCAGTGGAAATTTTATTTTTTGATGAAGGAGACTCTTACGTTATTTGATTTGTACATAGAAACTGATGTAGGCGATACCGGCGATATGCAGATATTTCGTTCGTGTATAACAGTTGAGATAAAAGCGTAATTATTTCAATATGTCAAAATAAACTGGAAACTGCTGTTCTAATCTTATTTCACGATAGGTAGGTGGTTTCAGCTGAGAGTATCAAGTGTACATTTTATCGATGGTCATTGTGAATAACTCATATTTTCTTGGAGGCTATTATTCATAAGATTATTGTAATGGAATATTCTTATTTCTGTAATTATTTTTACCCAATACGAAAGTAAGACGTTTGTTAGTCTGAGACTAATTGACAATTAATACTATTATAAATAACTTTTGATTATCATGTAAATATTTAAGGAGGGAATGGAAGGTATATATCTTCCATTACTTTCATCCAAAGCTACGGAAGTATTGCATATATAACGCAATGAAACAAATAAGTATTCCAGACTTTCATAATTGGTTTAAAAACTAATAAACAGCTGCTTACGATGGATTGCAGCAAATTATTTTTAATTGTTTGATCGCTAATCGTAATGCTGTAAGCCGCTTTATGGACTCACAGAAAATATCTTTTGATTCCGATATGTCTGTAAATCATTTGTTATTCCACAAACTCAAGGTTAATATCGTTATGTAATACATCATATGTTGTTGTTACATAATATCACTAAAATCAATTAGTATCCTTGGTATTAGGATGATACATGGAGACGCTACCTACCTGACAGGATATTTGTTTATCGTCCCAGGAGAGACCATAGGCTGTGTCAGAGTCGTAGAAATGTTTAGCGTCATTGAGATAATGAGTCTGGTTTGTTGCTTTGTACAGCCAGGCAGCGGCAGTACAAAGTTCGTCCTCATACCCACTGGATCTATAAACATTCGTAATTCCTTTTGTGTTTTGTAATTTTTGACGTTAGGACGTTAAATACTCAAACAAACATTACTACATTACACAAGTCTTAAGCATTTTACCTTCTGTCCCTATTACATGATCGTAAAAGGCGACTAAATTTAGGATATTGTCTTTTCTCTCCTCCCTAACAACCATTATTCATCATAACGTCTCCCTTAACATGACCTCACTTTTGGTCTTCTGTTGAGCGCTCGCGCCAGTGAGGTAGGCTCTGGATTATGTCCCCTGGTAGAGACACACCATAGTCTATACAACAGTGGTAGTTTCTGCTTCAGTGATATAACAGTATAATAAGAGCAAATGTTCCAATATACAAGAGGACACAACACGAATATACCGCAGTCTCCCAAAACACACACTATGCAATTTATACACACTACACATTGCATACATAGGAGGCCGTCATTACATTGCCCTGGTTGCCAATAGGACGTTAATTAAACAAACAAATCCCTCTTTAAAACGACAAGCAAGGTAACGAGGTGCGATATTTCCATACCTATCTTCATTAATTCGTTCATAATCAAAATGATTAAATGCTGACGTATTCGTTTTGTTGCCGAAAAAAAAATATTTTAAAATGTTCCCTTCGTTGGTGGTATATTGAAAGAATGTATTTTTACTTTACATAATTCAAGAGACAACTACTTAAATATCGTTTCTACCTCATCCGTATCAACTATAGCCGTAAGCAAGGTAAACTTGAAAAAAATGTAATACGCAATACCACAACTCTGATGTCCCATACGGAATCAATTTCTGTCATAATCAGACGTTTAACGAGTTCAGATCTCTTTGTGATATTTATCATGTATTATATCTACAATTTAGTTCGGGTTACAGTTCCTCACAATTCCTACCCTTCCTTATAAACGGTAATAAACAACAATATATAATTGGCAGGAGCAATGTTGCCCCAAATGATATTTTAGTTTTATAACATTACACTGGCTTTTCATTAGAATATTTATAAGCATGCCCCCTTCATCAAACCTTAATTTACCGCCTCTTCAAATATAATACATTTTATTTTTTGATGTTTTTACTTTATCAAACCATCAATTGGTTTTGCTCATGGAAAACATGAAAAAAATCATGTTATGGAATAACTTATATTCCTCAAACACTGATGAAAATACAAATCCGCAGTACATAATGAACGATCCATTTATTTTTTTTTTCAAAATTTAATATATATATATTATATATATATCAAATGCGACATGCTGTTTTCATCAACGTGCTCTGTCAATTTAATAATAAAGAATTATCAAAAATATGGACGAAAACATAATTTTCCAATTGACCCTTAAAACAACCAATATACGCACTGTACGTAATATTTTTGTTGTTTTATGGTAATCACAATATAAATATAGGTATGCCAAATATTGATGCATTACTCTGATTTGGCGAAGATAATTCAACTGCTTGTTGAAATCCGATGTGCGTTTGCTTTGAACCACAAACTTGCAATGAAAATGACACGCAATTGCTCTTTGACGACTTTGTCAAATTAAATTTGATTATACTAATAAAATATTAGCATGCATTTTTGCACAGAACACAATTGCTTCAACTTACGCATAAAATTCATTTGCATCTGGAACACTGTCAGAGTATTTCCCCCTATGAGCTTTGGCAAATGCATAGAGGGATTTACTAGCTGTCAAAAGCTGTATTGAATAGGCGGAGTCTGAAAGCAGAATAAGAACCTTTAAATACTTCAGAAATTCAAAATGTTCGTATATTAACAAAGACAATAAACACCGAAGACTTCAAATCCTCATGAGTGATGCTATAGATCCATTTTTACAACAAAAACTAAAACTCAATCCATTTTTACAACAAAAACTAAAACTCAAAAGTTTTGTGCTACTTTATACCTATGCGTAATGATACGAGTGACATATAAACCAGTAATGAATTTTTCTCCTGAAATATGATGTGCATGATATACATATTTCAAAGTTTCAGAAAAATATTGAGATGTATGTGTACGTAAATTAACTATTAAAATGGGTTAAAAGCGCGTTTACTGACAATATTTGCGTCGACGTCAATTAACTTGTATCAGCGAATTACTCTGAAGCAGTCAACAAGTGCATGATACAAACCATAATGCACTGAACAAACTAAAACTATTTTCTTTACACAAATCCTGGTAATTCAAATTTAATTTTCATACCAAATTATTCAATAAAGTTTCTGACAATTCTTTCGTGATTGTTCAAAATCTCATTTTGACACTTGGTTTCTTGAGATTATATTATATACATCATTCAGACGGCTTTTCTGTTGACATTTGAGATCACGTAGATGTAATTCGAAATGACCTTCACTGAGACAGTACCTTTTGATTTAAACGCGATCGATCCCGCCGCCATGGCTGCCGCTGTCTCTCCAGCCACGTCACTTCCGGGATGCCGCGCATTGACTTTGTACGTCGGTCTATTTGGATTCATGTCTTCCGCTCTGCCCCAGTAGTCATGTCCGGCATGTCCATTACCGCACTGTAAATAGGCACGTTGTTGTGGAACATTTAAAGTCACTCGACACGTAACTAAATAATGTACGAGCAAATACAAGATAAAAATCAGTTGGTGTGGATGATAAGGTTGGTCAAATATATATCGAGGCATGATTGAGTGTTAGAGTGCAGAAATATTGTCATGGCGTCTGTCGGTACCATGCAATTGTACAAAGAAATAAATGTAAAAATAAATGTAAATATTATATCATTGCCTCTGTCGGTATCATGTAGTTGACACATGATACAAAGGATGTGTTAGAGTGCAGAGATATTGTCATGGCGTCTGTCGGTACCATGCAATTGTACAAAGAAATAAATGTATATATTATATTATTGCCTCTGTCGGTATCATGTAGTTGACACAAGATACAAAGGAAAGTTGTAGTGCAAAGATGTCACAAATTTCCGTGACTGTTCCCAAATGCAGGCATATTGCAAAATGCCAACGAGTAGAGATGGCATGAGGTATAGCTAAGTTGATCAATGAAGCCACAAACAGGGAATACGACCTGCATACATACATTTAAAATTAACGCCGTGACCAACCTGAACGTAATATGTATTGGTGTTTGGTTTCCAACACTTAAGGAAGTAGTCCAGTGGCCATTTGACGCTGTCATACATATTGTCAAGTTGTCCGGCTGCTTGGTAGGCGTCCGGCCAACGAACGAGGCCCCATACTAACAGGGTGGTGGTTGATGCCATTGGAAAATTAAACTTTATTAGATCACCAGCTAAAACAATAAAAAAAACATTCTAGATACCAGAAAAAATCAAATATAGATGAATGAATGTCATTAAAATGCGAGTTGGTATTGTTGCTAGGTCTCTTCTCTAGTCCTTTGAAAGTATGTTTCAGTGAAGAAGTACTATTAAAGTACAGCGTGTTCAGTATATCAAGACATAACACATTCATACTGTTGTCTACCAAAGTACAAGGACTCAACACATTGTCTTATACAGGTGAGGTTGACCTTAAATAACCTCCTACCCTAACGTGTTCTAATCAATTTCTTTCATCTGTTGCCGTATTTAATATTTAACTATTAACATGACTTTTGAAGGTGCAATAAGTCATCGTAGAAAATTACTTGTTATGCAAAAAAAAAAAAAAAAAAAAAAAGTCAGACAGCGGTTTATGACATATATCTGTACCCGACACGATGTCAATCATATACAGGGCACGTGTAGAATCTCATAGATTAATTTGACATTTTACTATCATTCAGGGATAGGTCTCGTAACCAGGATATTTTTGTTTTATTCTAACACTTGTTTTAAGATGGATATATGCACTTTTAAGGTAATCGATTGTCGATTGTGATGCTATTTCATATACCTGATAGTCATTATTGTTTTGTGTGAAAAAAATAATAGAGTATTATAATGAGAATTTAACACTTTAACAGATAACTAAAATCCCAGAGAATGAACACCTAGGTGATTCGTGGTGCGGAAATGTCATATTACTGTACGGTTACACAATCCATCGGTGGCATGAGTTTCAAGATAGATGTCGGAAATTATTTCTGAAAAAAAAGAACTCTGGTGCACAAGTCTTGCAGCTAGCGTATGATATTTCCAATTGCCTGTTGACCATTTAACCTTCTTTCTACATAAGGTCTGGGAAAAAAGGGAAAAAAATCAGTTCGAAAACTATTTTTAGGGATCGTGAGATGAAGGTTACAGGTATTATTCTAACAACCTACCTGCAGCGAAGATAATGCAAAAGTGTTGATAATGGGCAACAAGACTGACGCACATTACAATATTTGTATTAACCTCTCAAACTCATTCAGTAATGGTGACCGATTCAAAACTAGAAATTGCAAATCTAGCATTGGCGAAAATGTGCAAGTAATAAAGGAGAGACTTTGAATTAATTTTGTAACCTCCACCCACACTACTAGTGAACAATAGTCCTATATGCCTCTTGATCTTGTTTTTGCACATATTTGTCTCCTGAAGTTTTTTTTTCTAATTTATACTGTTAGCTTACTGAATAATAGTCAACTAAAAGCTTGAAATGGTTTCCATTAGAAGTTTCCCATCCGTAATTTATTCTCACAAAATAAGAAGAACAAAAGTTTGAAATTTGAAAATTACAATACATATGTTTTAATTTTTCAAAGTAAAATATGAGTTCAAAATAAATTCTATATTTGCCTCTACAGTGCAGTACAATGAGAGAGTAGTCATTTTTTTAATAAGCCTAACTGTGAATTACTATTTCCTTCCACATTTTACAGCGATACTAGAAATTATTAAGATGCTTCTTCAGATGTGTTTTCATTTAAACATACAGCAAAAAAGCTATATTAAATTACATAAATTAAGTATTGTTGCAAATGCCTATAAAGGGCGCCATGGGTGTTTGAACGTGCATTTGAACGATTTTCGCAGCTTATTTCATTAAGCTTAAATAGATTACTGAAGAAAAAATTACATATCAAAATCTCATATGTAGCATTAAGGATGTGGCCCAATTTTTCTGTATTAAACTTTATTTTCTCATATGGATTTTTGGAAAGAGAGGTTCATACCATGTAAGAAAAAGGAAGAAAACATATTTCAATGTGCTCGTTTTGCAGCTAGTGTGATTCAATGATAAGTATTTGACAATGTATTGGATTTTATGATAATTTTTCAGTTTTGGACGTGAACACGAACTATAAAATCCACATTATCCTAGTGAGTTGTTTGATATGTATACGGATGTGTGCAGAATTTAATGAACCTTTGACTTCTTTAAAGAAATAGCAGTTATGTCTAATAAAGTTCTTTTTTTTCCTCATAAAGGAAAAGAAGCTACTCCTTCCGCTTAATTTGGCGCTTCAAAATGCACCATTTCAGCCGGGTTTGTTTTCAAATTTAACCATGTATAGAAAAAGTTTTGGTATCAAACTTTGAAAATATTTGGCAAATCATAGATCAATTGGAAAAAGGAAAGGGTTCGAGTGGTAACTTTATTTTCAATATTTTAGTGAACAAAATAAAGGTGCTCAAAATACCTTAAAATACAAGAATAAAGAGAATTAATGCTTAATATTTCAATTACATTGAATCTAGTAAAGAATTACAGCAAAATATAGCCCGATGCAGCTAAAACTGCTATCGCAATAATGATTTTTAAGTAAAAATATGGTAGTTTTATTTGCTCTTTTCAAAGACACATTTTCAAATTGATGTCATCTCCATTTATAAAAAAAATCTGCAAACAGTAGATTTCTAATGTTTTGGAAAATGTGTAAATGGCAACTTGCTACTGATATTGAAAAATGCATATTTAAAAAAGTCTTTAACTCCCGGTTGAGACGAAGTTTCAACAAGATGGAAACATCAGAGTTGTTGATAACCCACCGTCATACCAGCCTCCCGTCAGATCTGTGTGTACGTCTTGCCCATCCTGTAGTGCGGAGTCTCCCCGCCAAGGTATGGGGTTATCTGCCGGAAGTTTGCCCGATCGCTGCGCAGCATAAAACAATATCGATAATCGCATCGCTTCGGCGTAATCGTATTTGATGTTGAGAGCTGCAAACAGGATGAAATCAAAGCAACGAGTAACAGATATATGTTCTAAGTAAAGTAATAAAGTGTGTAATCATAAAGAAAATTTCGATACTTCGAAAATGAAGAACACATGATTTACCATGTACATTCTGGTTCGTTGGTGACTGGGTGGTTGACACTGCTGCTGTAGCCGGGGTCGTCACGTGACTTCCGCCCAGTGTTACCTCGGTGACGGTAACAGTTCCGGTTGGGGCCTGATCGTCTAGAATCATACCAGTGAAGTCCACAGTCAGTGAGCTATGTGCTGTAAGGTTTCCATCCCATCGAACATTCTGAACGACGTAATGGCGATAATCGCTGCTTGACGACAACACTATGGCTTTAAAAATCTGTAAAACATACAATGATTTGAACATCTCATTCGTATATATAATTATTAGCGGCTCCAGGTATCCCAGCCGAGTTATCATACAGTTACTCCTTTACTACAAGTCTGGACTCGAGAATCGAAAACATCTGTTCGAGGTTTTCAATTGCATGAAGACCATGGTATCATCGAGGGGACATCGATGGAGATAATTGTATACAAGATATAAAGCAAAATAAGTTGAAGAGAAATCATTATCATTTGCAAAGATTTTTATCAAATCATTAAACAAAACTATAAAAATTGCTTCTTAATTTATAACCAATAGTGTACATTGATCTCATTCTTTTATTAAATCCAGAAGATACAGATACGATATGTTGTATTATTCTAAGCTAACGCTTATCCTCATTTATCATAATAATATTCCGCTTAACTCTCCCTAACCATAATTAGAGTAATTGTTTTGCTTTAAGAGTAATATAATGTCTTTTTCATGAAAGTGTAAGATCCTGGCTTATCCCAAACTGTGATTAATAGTGACAGGCTCCTCTTTTGTTTTATATTATATGGATTTAAGAAACACTAATGCTCTCATTTTCTTCTCCTTCGAGGATATTTATGGCAGTGAAGCCTTTGTACCGATCAGTAAAATATACCGCACGGTATCCAAAAATAATAACTTTTCTCAAATTAATAAGTTTCGTAAGATATATGTATACCAATTCGTGTAAGAATAACGACATTGCATACACAAAAAACGAGCTATATGTTTGTTATTTCCGTTGGACGAGTAATAAATTGATATTAAAGAAGTATATTTCATACATTTCTGTCTCTGTATCTTATTTTTAATAATTCCGGAATGATAAATGCTCAGAAAGATAATAATTAGCTTGTATTACGTATTTATAGACGTCATTGAATTAGACAACGTACAATTAGTTGTGAGTAGGAATCGAATAACTTGAGGCTGAGTTCTAGATACAGAGGCAGACAATGCTTTACCCTGACATCAAATGGAATATACACTTATGCATGTATTGCCAGATATCATGAGAACAAATCATGATTCAAGCACATGATATTAATGTCTTACCAATATCTTCAAAAGGTGTTCAATTACGGAAGCATCGTGTGAGATAAGATATCGCGCGACAGGTTTAAAATTAGAAAGAACGATTGTCATTTTTTTAATCAATGTAGTTTATGTTACAAAAGATGACCGATCTTGTACTTTATTCAGCGCATACGTACCTGGAGACTTTGAACTGCCTTACTGAAGGCCAGGTGAGCGGTCCAACCAATGATTTGATGGTCGGTGTGGATCGTGAAGCTGCCATGGAAACCACCATCCCAGGAATTGTGGATCTGAACTTGGTCTCCAATGGCTTCGTTTGGAGTTACCACCAAAATACAGGTTACCACAAGTATCGACAACATTTGTCGGTAGTGCGAGTCTAGAGAATGGCATAAAATGATAATAGGAAAATCATTTAGAGATACTTAAACATTGAGTTTGTCTTACATGTATGTGTTACAAGCATTGAAATAGTCAGACAAAGAAGATTAAGTAATTTAAGCTTTATTACATAAATCTACCAAAGTGGTGTTTTTGTTGTCTTGGAGCTGTTGCATAACAGTTGTGTTTGATTTGAGTTTGTACTTAGATAGTACATAGTTCTGCCGGAAGCTAATGACCTTTCAACTACAGTTAGGTATTGCACTTTCCAAAGTACCTATAAAGTACAGTTTGTCTCTGAATTACACTCTTCAGTACCAGTGACTGGCCGTTTTTGTTAACCCTAGTCTTGTTAACTTTTGGTTTTATTAGTTCAACGTTACATTAACAACAATGCCATGTAAGGACGTGTCAGGTTTGTTGGCGGAATAAAGCCGGATTACCCGGAAAAAACAGCGATCAGCTGTATATTCGTATTGTTTCTCCTTGTGATAGTGGACTAGATCATTTTAACAAATATCCCTCTTGTACGATTATACATTGATAACAAAGCACACATACAACAATGCTGAATCTAAAAGGGCAATAAAACATATATTAAAAAATATTTGCTTTTACAATAAACATCTATTAAATCATTTCTTAAAATATACATACCTGTTGCATTGTTAGACAATATCGAATTAAACGAATCTAACTGAGCGACGATTCCCTTCGTACCAATGACAGGATATTAAATCCAGTTTAACACATCCATACGTATCAGTCAATATATTGTTTGCACGTGTTGTTGTTTACGGGGTGAATACTAATATGCTTACAAACATATCTGTACAAATAAAGCAAATATTGATAATGGACAGTGCGAACAATACGTAAGCCTGCAGATAAACGTTGTGAAAGCTTTCAATTATCTACGTCAATACATCGTCTTGTAATGTTCTACTTACCTTTAGGGCAGAAGACAGCCAGTACAATGGTGTCCACTTTAACTTTAACTTAAATCTTCTGATTATAAATAGGACCTGTAAGTCTGTACTCCCCAAACAAAGTCGGACAACTGTCGCACGGCAGTGTTCTACATGTCTTTATCTTAGTTTCACGGCAGTAATAATACCGTTATATCCATATGCAGTTGAAGGTAAAATTCCAAGATAAGACGCCTTCGGACCAAGATTGGTTGGTTGGTTGGTCAGATTTAATGACGGCCTTCTATGCTAGCGTTGTGTTGCGTTAGTGTTTTGGGAGACTGCAGTATGTTCTTTGTGTGATACGTTGTAATACTATTGTCTTTAGAATGTCAACGCTTATATAAAATCGTAAATATTTAAAGGTGAAAAGTGGGCAAAAATAGCTTGTTTCTTAATAATGATTTAATATGCAAATAAGTATGCCTATGAAAGGAAGCAAAACATAACTGAATATGAGTCTTAAGCTTTTTATATCAATATTCCATAGTTCGAGAACGCTCGAAAAAATGTAACTAACTTGTTATTACATTTTATTAAGAAAGGACGCAATGTAACAGAATGTAACTGAATATGTGTCTCAGCTTATCAACATTTAGTAGTTCGAGAACGCTCGAAAAGTACAACTGTATTGTAATACATTTTCTAGTTATTTCTTTTAGTTGAAACGAACTTTTAAGTAATCTTTGGAGACAAAGAGTTGCTATTTGCTATTCATTTTTTAATTTGACTGCAAAGTACATTTTCGGCATTGTTCGGATAATTGTGTTGAGAGGTATATAAGAGTCGGTCTCGAGTAGTTTACGTCCGTTTTATGCGGTAAGATAGTGTATTCTGTATGTATAATTCATCTTATATCCTTTGTTCGGCGACAAATGTGTTTAATGAGTTTCAATATTTCGTCTCTAGTAAATTGTGCCTCTGTTGCTAGGTGCCTTTTTGTCTTCTTAAGCTAGTTCAAATAGAATCGACGGCAGCTGTAGACGTAGTTTTGAATTCCCAAAACTCCTAGTCTCACAGTTGTTGATACCTTTTCTTTCCGAGAGTTACTGTTATTTACGTCATGAATATTTTTATTTTTTATTTACAAGTTCTGATGTAAACCCCACGTAGAGTTAAAGAGCAATGACTGTCACGTTTCGTGATACGATTTGACAAGAACCGGTAATGGCTATGGTTATGGACACAGGAGTATTGCTGAAGTCAAACTGGGTATTGAGACCTACTCTAACACGTTACTAATACGTAATTTACGTGCTCATGGGCATTATCTGTCAGATGGGACCCAAGTCAGCAGCAAACGGACATTTAACATGCATTGAAATTCTTCCAATAAACATGTATTTAGAGATCTGTAAGCAGTTATAGTACGTCAAACTGGAACTACGTAAATACAGGTACTAATGTATTAATATTAGCTAAGAAAAATCTATGTGCTTCTATTTTTAGACTTCTTGACCACGCGTTATCCTCGAAAATAACATGTAATAATATGTATTTTCACTACAGGACTTTGATTCCAAGACCCTTCACCTCTATCGGCGTCCACTACAGGAAAGGTCATAGCTACATCTAGAAGGAAGTTCTTCGTTTATTACACAAATAAAGCGGAAATATTAAAGATTTGCTCTTAACTTCTTGTCAAAGATATTTCATATTGAGCAGCTAACTGGAATCGTCTTAAGAGGGATGTCAATGCAGGACGAACACAGACTTAATGTAGCTGAGCTATACTGCGTTTTATCGGGTTTGTCAAGAGGGAACGATAACTTCAAGAGTAAATCGGCTGTATATTAAGAATTTATATCATATCGTATTAGTAACTTGGAAATAAAAAGGTAAATACCAAACACATTAGGAAGTAATATTGCCGACACTACTCAAGACTCCAGATTAATCACATGTAATGTTTATGTCATAACAGGAATTCTTCATGAAAGCTATCGGTCTTAATAACTGTTCTTCATTATGTATGTTTAAATCTATCGCTCTTCATTAGTAAACTTCAATATATATATAAATTTTAACGCATTTAATATCCCTCACAAAGTATCTAAAATATCAAGTTTTTTTTATAAATCTTACGCATCATAATGGTTTTTATGAATCTGATTTTTTTTCTAATTACAATTAATAATACCATGTTTTCTTGGGGTTATTTTAGGGATGTGGGTTTCGTTATGCTTTTCAATCCACATGTCTTCACTGCTGTGTCAGTTTTGGACGGTGTAACGATTTTGCTAGCGAAGAAAAACCATGTCGTAAATCGCACACCAGAAATGAACCTTAGTGGTAGAATGTCAGACACCATAACCAACTCTGACATGGTGGCACAAACTCATGTCAATTAACATACTTATTAAGGTAACTATTAAGATAACAATTTATCAGAGCATTGCAAGCGATATCAGACAATGATACATATTGATTCAAATCAAACGCATTTATGGTTAGTCTTATAACATTTCGATCAAATTCTGCTTGAAAGATAATTTCCGTACTGAATGCTGCACATGATGCTTGGCAATATCATATTCAATGCAAATTGCATAAGCAAAGATTAAAAGCATGATTATATCAATCCCTCTGCCGTTTTAAACGGAAAGACCAGATAAGATTTTTTGAAATATAAAATGCTGATTAAAAAATGAATCATGCAGTTTTGCAAGGAATGCTCTTTGGAAAATATATGTATTTATTTTACTAACTTATTTCACTAACATATCCCCGGAGGCAAACACATTCGAAGGGTTTACAACATATATATTTAAAAACAAACACAATTAGTGCAATTTTTGCATATGTCACTAGTGTAAACAACCAGGAATATTTGTATTGGCTGTGATGAGTTGGATATTCGTTATGACGTTATGGGAGAAAAAAAATAAAGTGACGTAAGGAAAAATCACTATGTTAATGTCATATGAATATCATGAATCTCCCCTCGCAGTTCTATGTTTTTTCTTTTTTCATGTAATATCATGAAATAAACACTCATTTAAGATCAAGCTAGCCCAATCTCCATCAACTAATTTAGTGGTACGTAGCGTAATGAACAAGACTTAGTTTCACAAAATGCATGCATGGTGCAGATATAATCCTGAATACTTTTTCTTTCAAATTCCAAGACAAAATTTATTTTCAGCATTTTCACCAAAATACTGCTCGGTCTTATTAATTGTTGTATCCTGTTTCTCTAGCATTTTTTGTTTTCAATTTTTCTCCCACTTATCGGATGCGCTGTTTAGCCGCCAGTTTGATCACCAATGATCACCCTGTACAATACAATATCTGACATCATTATGTTAAGATTATATCTTCTGGTGATCTTCGCACTTTCTGTAGTTTAAAGACATATATTTGTCTACATTATCACCCCAAAATAAAAATAAAATAAAAAAAAAAACAGTATTCGAATTAGGTATATTGCTGAATTCAGTAGTCTACGAAATGACTCCAGGCACGACTAGCATTCTGCAAGCTCTGCAAACTATTCCGTAAAATCGAAATTTACCTTCAAAATTCTAAAGGCAATTACTTGACTTGAATACAAAAGATCAACAGAACATTGCCCCTGATGTGATGTTGTCATATTTTAATTAGAATGCTTGTCCGCCAGCAGAGCCTGATGACGAATTATGTTTAATTTATCTTCAGCCTTACATAGCTTGAAGCAACTTTCTATGATACGATTATATAATTTGGTTGAGGTAATGAGCTTACGTGTAATCAAGTTCAAGCCCTTGAAGCAACAAAAATAATGGAATAATTAACGTCTTCTACATTTAAAAACATGAAAAAACCCCAAATCTTGCCAATACCGTAGGGTCTATCCTTACTAACAATTGCGTCTGAAACTATGTAGGAAGTAAATTCTTTCATACACTTTTTAAGTTTTATAACCTGAAGTAATATAAGGACGCCATTTTGTTTAAACCGACGTACAAATAGGTACTGTGTGGCAGCTCATGAAAGGTTTAACACAAATGTCATGATCTCCTTGTTACAAATACGGTATGGCGAATGTCATGATCTCCTTGTTACAAATACGGTATGGCGAATGTCATGATCTTCTTTTTACAAATACGGTATGGCGAATGTCATGATCTCCTTGTTACAAATACGGTATGGCGAATGTCATGATCTTCTTGTTACAAATACGGTATGGCGAATGTCATGATCTTCTTGTTACAAATACGGTATGGCGAATGTCATGATCTGCTTGTTACAAATACGGTATGGCGAATGTCATGATCTCCTTGTTACAAATACGGTATGGCGAATGTCATGATCTCCTTGTTACAAATACGGTATGGCGAATGTCATGATCTTCTTGTTACAAATACGGTATGGCGAATGTCATGATCTTCTTGTTACAAATACGGTATGGCGAATGTCATGATCTCCTTGTTACAAATACGGTATGGCGAATGTCATGATCTCCTTGTTACAAATACGGTATGGCGAATGTCATGATCTTGTTACAAATACGGTATGGCGAATGTCATGATCTCCTTGTTACAAATACGGTATGGCGAATGTCATGATCTCCTTGTTACAAATACGGTATGGCGAATGTCATGATCTTCTTGTTACAAATACGGTATGGCGAATGTCATGATCTTCTTGTTACAAATACGGTATGGCGAATGTCATGATCTCCTTGTTACAAATACGGTATGGCGAATGTCATGATCTCCTTGTTACAAATACGGTATGGCGAATGTCATGATCTTGTTACAAATACGGTATGGCGAATGTCATGATCTCCTTGTTACAAATACGGTATGGCGAATGTCATGATCTTCTTGTTATCAATACGGTATGACGAACGAATATGGTATTGTGAGACATAATCGAATTTTCAATTATTTCAAAGAGATCGACATTTTAAACAAAATTTGAACGTATTCTCATCTTATCATCATATCAACGACACACTCATCGTTTCATCATTATTTTGCATGAGTTTTCTCATGTGTTTTAGCCACAACTTTTATATCCTATCCAACTCTTTTCATTTAATCAACATTAACAATTTGTGTTTTAGTTTTAACTTGCCTTTTTCTTATCCTGATCTTTTAGATTCAGTCCTTGTTTATATCATGATATTAATGCCTGCCTTGTAGTTTAGTCCTCCTAAATGACCTTAGATCTATGTCGATGGGCCGTAAAACTCAAACAAACAAACAAAACGAATAGAATATCACGATCTCCTTGTTACAAAAACGGTATGGCGAATGTCATGATATCCTAGTTACAAAAACGGTATGGCGTCATACTCAAACGTGTTTAGAATGTATTTTGATCACTGTTATATGCAACAATTAAGAAAACATTCTTCTAGGCTGTTCAGATTGATGGCATTCACTTCCACTTCAGTTCTAATGTCAAGAAGTGTGGCCGTATACTCCATTACACGATCGTAAAAGGCGGCTAAATGTGGGAACGTACGTTTTCTTGTCTTCCTAACTGACTGCCTATTCTTTCTAATGACTCCCTTGACACTGTCCTACGTTTAGCCTCGATTTGAGCGTTCGTCTTTGTGAGAAAGTCTCTGGATAATGTTCCCAGCTACTAACGTTAAGACTTTAACCCCACCCAACTACTTTAATTACCATTTCATCAGACACAGTATACGTCGTTATGCTAACTCAGACTGAATATTTACATCGTTGAATTATTTTATAAAAGTACAGGATGCAATCGTGGATATTAGTTCCTTCTTGTGTTATACAAAAAAGCACAAAGCTCAAAACATGAAATGAGAATAATCAAACCCATTTCATGGATTTATCCTCATTTCCCTGATACGTAGTATGTATGTTTGTATTGATAAACAATGTTGAGTTATATAGAGGATTTTTTTATTGTTTCTTAATAAATACATATTATATACCATCGAGTGAGATGCGAAACACGAGGAAAAAATATCAGTGTTCACCTCACGAGATAAAATATTACCGGATTCATCAAATAACAACGAATATTCTATTTACTACATTTGTTTTCTCGCTTTCATTTACAGAAAACCATCACTACTAGTTCCGCCAAAGATTATTTTGCCATTGTATTGTACAGAGTTATTTGCTCATGCGATTATTGCGTTGTATTTTTGTGAGCATAACGTCGCATTTCTACACATAAATATGACGTCATTTTCGCCCACTATTTAGAGACGTTACAATCAAAATGTTATTTTCACGGTCAATGCCGCATTCTGATTTGTCAAAAAATTTCACTGGATAGAATTATGTCGCTTTTATGTTCACCGTAAAACCTTATATTTTACTGTGAAAAATAATAAAATGTATCAATACGACATAAGACGGATAAAAAGTGACACAGCATTTTCATTTTAACATGAAATAAGACACAAATAAACAATATTGATCAAAGAAACCATTTAATACAAGAGAAAAATACTTTCGTGTACAACACAATTGAAATTGGCTTCAAGGGTCAAGCCTCACAACAACGCTTTTAACTTACAACGAATTCACCAATTTTCTCTCTCGCTAAAATACATTTTAACACATTCAATACTTAACAAATAAGCAAACTGATTTTTGTTTTCTTTCATTAGTGTTACAGTATACAATTGTCTCATTGGTACTGGGGGAACAGTCAAATCATTGCCCCTCAGTAGCAACAGTTCCCTAGGCCTTCCCTGCTATCTCGGCCGAGGGCAACAGTTCCCTAGGTCTTCCCTGCTACTGAGGGGCAATGATTTGACTGTTCCCCCAGCACCAATGAAACAAATGATTTATTACCTGACTCACTATTTAAGAATAAGATATTTATTACATCGAAAGTAACAAACATTTTGATCCAAAATATTTTACATGACCTGCTGAAGTCAGGATGGTTTACAATGTCAACATAAGCTTTCTTCTCAAAGCGTTTTTGTAGCCCATACCTTATGGAAAGAAATTACTTTTTGGTATAGAGATTGCCATCTTTCGTTCTCAGTGCGACATAGAATTTGCACAGAAACCCGTTCAATTCTGCGTTGCTGCATGTTTCATCTATCACGGGTAAGCCTTTCTCTTCGCAATATTTCGTTAATATGTTGACAGCTCCCTTGATTACATTCTTGGTACTTAGAGAGTCTCTATTTTCCATCAATAAATCCATATCCTGTTCGGATATATCCTGAAATCTGCAGCTGTCACTGTTGGGTTCAGCCATTTTCCGCAGACGACAACAACAAACAATCTGGATCCGAAAAACGCTTGAGTTGGGGTCCTACGGAGGAAATGTCTGCGCATACTTTTCGCGCATGTAACAGTACGGTGCAACAGTCGACTGTTACACCCTGGCTGATGTTTACGAAGTTTTGGTCGTGTAAACGGATTTAACAATTAAACAGTCAAAAATGCGTAATATACACTTAAATAGAGAGTCAGGTAACAATACCTAATGTTGGTGATTCAGAACATATAGAAGGAGATTGGTCGTTGTTTATCACTCGTAGTTTGTTGAGCTAAATCATCAAAAAGAAGTCTAAATTTTCCCAATGATTCGAAAAGTAAAACCGAAGTAAAATGATAACTGATCGATACATTTTATGGAATGTTGCTTTGTTTGTGATTTTAATGGATGCATGATGGTTTACTGAAAGAAAGTAATGTATCACCTTATTCCTTATGTTACCATAGATCCTTTTGGAGTACGCCTTATATTTTCAAGCAGATGCGCCCCTTTCGTGATGTGAGTTATTTTCTATGAATAAAATCATGATTTGCTTTAAGAACTATTAGTTAATTCCGAAATTAAATTGTAAAATAAGTAAAAAAAGTATAGCGTAGAGCGGGTTATTTATGTTGGTAAAAATGTAACTAAAACGAGAAAATTAAATTTTAGATACTTTAAAGTTTCGCGATCTGGCATTCAAGGTATATGTATGTAATCTATATGCTTTAATAAGTTATCATAACTTGTAGATCAACTTTTCGTGATCATATATATTTCTCGCGAAATCGCACAGATATCCGCGTGGAAATAAACCGGCTACAGTATAGATAATAAAAATAACAAAATGAGTTAAAAAAGTGACAAAATAAATCTTAATAAACCAACTTTACCGATTAATAACAACACTGAAACACAATACAACGCTAAACGATAAAAAATGAAGAAATAATAATACAAAAGTATGTATGACAAATGTTTATATATAACTTTGTAGATTGCTATTTGTTATAATGTCTAACTAGCTTATTGTTGATTACTGTATCTACGCACGCGCTCTGTAATGATTTCAATAGAATTATAAAAGGTTTCGGAATGATGGAATGCTGCTGCTCTTGGTTGGCCTTACAAGGTGAAATATATATATCAGATTGATCATTGAAATAGAGAATAAATACGACAAGGAAACAAAATGTTTCTATCGGTCGTTTCCAGTTTTTGTTACTGGTATTATGTACATGTACCTGATTTCTTCCAGTCAATAAGACGTTAAAATCATAAATTTACATATGTACACCATATACTAAAGTGACATGTACTGTTTTTCTAGAGTAAAATTATAAAAAAAATATTTTAAGTACAAACTAATATTACAAACAATGGATCTAGAACACGCATGCCTTGTAATACTTTTAGTAGAATTTAAAGATTGATTTACTTCAGAATTGTAAAAAAAATAACAAAATTGTTGAAAAACAATGTAATCCAATGATGCGATAATGTACATAATGAAATGCTTCTTATACTAGTAACACAATCTAAAAGCATATATTTTAAGAAAATAATATTAATTTTATGTACATAACGAATGATGAAGGAAGACAAATGTTTCTGCTGACATTTCTGGCTCAACGTAGGCACCAAATGTTTGGCAGTTTCTCTCTTCATCAAATCGTACATAACCGTTATATCATATTGTGATGGCCATGGTGGAAAAGGTATATATAGGCTTTGCCTGCAGCCCGATCCAAAATCAAATCTTTTGATTTAATAAGATATTTTGAAAAGAAATTGTGATTGTCAGTCTTATACGGAAAAATAGGAAAGCTACAAATTCATCATATATCATGGCAATATTGAAGGAATTGTTAACATGTGGCGACGAAACGTTGAAAAAGGTTGTTTCCAATTGACAAAGTCGAACAATATTTCTATGCAATCTATTCAAACTAGATTGTATTAAATATTACAGGTTAGAAAGGTTCCAATGAAATTGACTCTTCACAACTTCACATGATATAAACGTTACCATGTTTTCATTTCAAAGGCACAATGATTCATACATTTGGTATTAAGTTACAAGACGTTCTTGGTTGATAAGTAGAACAATGACTGATCTGTAAATCACTCACACATTTACCCACCAATTAATTAGGCCTAATAAGTCATTGGTATGCATAAATAATAAAGTAAACTCTGTGTTTTACCTTTGTAGTAACTTTTATACCTTTTACTGACTCTGGCATGTATTGATTTTTAAACAAAATTTGATCACTTATATTGAAGTGATTTTAGTCTTCACCCCTCGACCTTGACTTTTGATCCGATATCCTGACCTGTAGTCATTTGCCAAATGCTCTTTTAGTCTTACCTAATTACCCTTTTAATGACTTAAAATCGTTTGTGGTATTGTAGTATTCTTTACTATAAAGCAATATATAATTTTCACCACATTCACATGGGAATTTGACACCTTATTCTGTTCACTTCTGACAAAGTTGTCGTCATTAAAATTCAAATTTTTATCATTGTAGCTGGGTAAATTTCACCTTTTGAATTCACACGAATAAAATCCATAAGAATTATTGATAAATCTGGACTAATAAGAAAAACTGTGATGTCTACATTGCACCTGTATTGCCGATACATCGCTAGCTATAACCATTAGTACTCTATCTGTTTATATTTCCCATCCTGACAAATATACGTAACATTTTTATTACCCTACTATCATACATTTAGATCAAATTCGAAGAGAGAAACAGAAATAAATTGTTTTGAAATAAAAATCAATATATTTGACAGCAGTATTTCGTATGTCTCTGAAAACTTTATTCCGTAGTCGTGTTACATGATATCAGGGTCAACATCTGGCATATCGAACGGACCCTTACATGAACATCCCACGTGACCTTTTATCTATACCACGCGGTCACAATGCTATTCGTTGTATGCTGTCTGAAAAAAAGTAAATGAATATTTTTTTAACATATAGCTTTATCCATTTAACGATGTTAAATTATATAAATGTATTCAAAATCATAATAAATGGTATATTTGGTCTCCGTTTGCGTTCGGTCTGTGTAGCTGTAAACTTGTTGGCTCATTCAAAGTTTGAGTAAAAGCCAAGAAGTGTCCGCCAATATCGGACTGTTACAACCCACTTTGAAAAATAATTATTTCAAAGTGCGTTAAGTTTTCAAAGTGGGTTGTAACATGGGACGAATACCAATTTAAAGGATTCGGACGCGGAAATCATTCACAAAAGATCACACAAGATTCACAAACAAAAACCGGGTGCTTGAATACAAAGTAGTTACATCTTTTTCCTTACTGTTTATCGTTTAAAAAAAATCACAAATCATATACCGGTTAAGAAGTTAATTGGTGGATTTTAATAAGAAAATATTGATTAATCCACAAATTGAATTCGCAAATTTCATTATAAAAATCCCATTGACTTAAAATAATGTCAATGAACCATTATTTACCTCTTCGAACAAGAAACTATCTTGGTTAAAAGGAATTGCCTCTAAAAGTTGTTTTTACGTTTTTAACATCAAACATTGTTATTATGACTGTTCAGAGGCTGACATTACAAATCCAGTGACCTGGCTATATATAGACAAATCAAAATAGAGCTTTTCACAAATTTAACATTAAGCAAATTTTATTATATGCAAATACATATGAATGGATTAGATAACAGGCTAGGCCTATATAAATCTTCTCCAGAAGATAGAGCTTTGCTGATCATACGGGCAATATTCATAATGTAAGCTGTTAGGGTGTTAGAATTGTACCTGCTGCCCCATTGCATAATCGTAAAAGGCGACAAAATTTAGGATCTTATCTTTTCTCTTCTTCCTAACTGACTTTATGCCTCACGGCCTTGAGATGAGCACTCGCCTCTGTGAGGGAGGCTCTGGATTCTGTACCCTGGCCGAGACACAACAAAGTCTATAAAAGTGGTAGTTTCTGCTCCTGCTTAGCGCTCAGCAAACAGAGAGTGGGACGACTGGTTCGCCCGTTGTCAGTATAATGTGACCGGGTGGGATGTGTTGTTTGGTGTCTTCGGCGGCATGCTTCAGTGATATAGCACTATAAAAAGGGCAAGAGTTCCACTAAACCAGAAGACACAACACGAACATACCACAGCCTCCCAAATCATGCACCTAGCACTTTACACACGCTACACACTGCATACATGGGAGGCCGTCCTGACATGACCATGGCGGTTGATGGTACGTTTAAATAATCAAACAAACAAACAAACCATAATGTAAGCAAACAAGGCAGACGATAGTGCGATATGTCGGTGAATAATTTTTCTTTAATGTTTTGTTAAATTGTAGTAATTGTCTTGTCTTTGTGTCATTTTTTTTCAAATAGCAAAGCTTGTTTTATAGGCATCATTGTATATAACAAAACAATTTTTCGGCTTCGGGGAATATCACCTTTCTCAGGTTCAACCATTCCTCGTAGTAAACTACAAAAAGGCAATATTTGTCACCTAGATTTATAAGTCAGTTTTACTGACGTATCATTAAAAAACATATACAAAATTTCTAATTTATTCTTGAATATTGATGAACATACATGTTAATGTTATGTCTTCTGTCGTCATGAGTTTTACAATGAAAACTGCGAAAACACCATATCAATTATACATACTATATATAAGAACAATAAATGTTTAAATCACAACCAAAACAATTGAACCATGAATAGCAGGTACAACGCTCATATTGTTCTCTGTCCAGTCACCTTGTGTCATGTCGATTTATGACACAATATGTTACAGGCTGTCGTCATATAGACGATTTAAAACATTCTAGCATGCTTGGTGAAAATTGTGAAAAAGCGTAAAAACAAATATATTATCGTATCATATCTTTCTATCATGTACCCTTTGAAAAAGTATCCGCACCTGCTCTTGAAATGTTTTTTATCGTCGGTATCTTCGACAAAATTAATGCGAATGGCGAGTACCTGACAGAAATAATCTGCCTCTGTGTCGTATACGTCACACTAAACATCACAGTCACGACAGTTGCCTCGTTAAACTTGTTTTCGTTATCCAAAACTAATACCCTCCTCTCATTAGCCACAAACGTTATGTGTTACCCTGTAAATTGTCTCGTTAACGTTTTCACAAACAACATCGTTCATATTTCTATATATACCAACAAACTCAATCATACAACATTGTATCAACATGTTGGCATTATCTTCCACCACAACGATTGTTAACATTTACCTGCCTGGACCTGAATCACCCACAAGTATGTTTGTCTGAAGGCCAATGAATAAATCACTTCAAAAGTGCAAGTCCAAATCTTGTCGATAAATAAAGCTTCAGTCGCTAACGTTTGTTATTTCTAATTTCTAGAAATTTTCTTTCAAATTGAGGAAGGTTGATCATGTTAAGATATGTATTCATTTTATTCTTAGCAAATAAGTAATAACATATCCCTTTTTTGGTTCCGCTACTTTGATTAGCAAGTTAAGAATATTTTAGCCATGTGAAAAAATATTTACAAATGATGAGAAGAAAAGATCATACACAGCACTGGTACTGCCTTCCACTATCTCATACTTTTTTTTAACTCATTTCAAATCTTTTTTCTTTTAATTAAAAGCCTTGCTTGCTCAGAAATTGCTTTTGACATTGTTTTAGTGTGTGGCTGAATTGTGACGTCGTTGGAAAACGCTTGATCTGCTTCTTGCGGTACTTGAAGTGTTTAGATTGTGTTATTAACTCCGGTCAAAGTTTCACGTTATGATTATGTGTTGTCACTGCCGTGGTCTGTGACTGCGACCTAACCGCGTGGTACATCTTTGATGATTTACTCTGAATGTTGTCGCAAGCGATTTCAAAAAGGCAGTCCCGAAACTGTCGGCTCATGGCGCAGTACATACAGAAGTTAGCGGAGCTGTTGATCAGAGACATCAAATCCAAAGTCTCCGCGAACAGCATGTAAGTGTTTTCCATGAAATTCTCCACACATACACACAACACAACCAAAATGGACGACGGCATTTGTGTAACGATATACATAACTATGATCGCCAGTAACATGACCGTCGTACGCTTGTGCTGTTTCAGACGGTTTGCACATTGAGCTCCTTTCAGCGTTAGCGTTCTTTTCTTACTCTCGTGCAAACTACGTAACAAAAGCCCTCCGAATATGCATATCAACACACAGGGGAATACTTTGCCTATCAAAATGAACACTCCGGCAGCTGTCTTCTGTAGCCACGTCTGGTCGCTAGCACCGAGATTGGTAAGACCGTTTAGCTGGACTGACCCATTGTTATTGTCCACTCTGTATACGATGTACACCGGGAGATAACAGAGTACAGTACAGACATACACGATTATCACAAGGATGACGGAGTTCTGAACCTTCATTATAGACTTATTGTTACCCATGGACTTGATGTAGATATACCGGACTATGGCCATACAAACCCCGAGCCAGATGGATATGGTGTGGGTCGTAATACTGAGACCCGAATGGATGGCCATGTACCACACCCAGCCGTAGGTGTATTTATCCTTGGTCCTCGCAAGACCGTGTATGATATAGAAATGGATGCAGTAAGGCATATAGCAGAGCATTGTCAGAACATCAGCAATGGCTATTCCAGCCAGAATACAGTTGATCGGTGAACGGAGGTTTTTCCTGGTTAAAATCACGATGTTGACAATATTTGTTGGTACTCCGAAACAACAGATGACGAGACTTGCATACCCGTGAATTGAAAAAATAAAACAGGCGTAGGATAATAGTCCGTTCGCTGGTGACTGACACTGCTCCTGGGGATCAGTCAGGTTGGTTTCGTTGCTGAAGTTCATGATTTCAAAATCCTGCTGTGTCTGGAAAAGGTCGTCTGAATTATCTGTAACGAGAACAATGGGAGGTTGTTGTAAAATTAAACCGAATCGTTTATTGTCAATAAAATTAAGAACCAAAACAAACAATTATCAATTAAAACGGAATAACGAAGCAAAAATATAATACCAAGAGTCTATTTGATTCGTTCGGAGTAAGCTTCGACGAAATTGTTCAATGCATTTATAAGCTCCTTTTACAACGGTAATCTGTTTACAGTGCGAAATCAATTCAATACTGTAACGTCATATCCCGTCGGTCTGATAAGTTTGCGGAGTCCCAGAAAGATGATTTCGTGATATTTGATAACGCTCTGTGGGAATTCTGAGTCAAGAACAAAACTATGCGTGCGACATTAAAAATCGTATGGTTATTTGCTTAACGGTTATATGATATCTGTTTATAGACAATACAACCATTATTGTTCTCGATTACAATACAATAACATATCATTACGCCCCGTTGCGTGCGTGTCGACAATCAAATGTGTTTGAAATATAATACAATACTATCATATCAGCTATAATTAATACCAACATCCACATTTATTTCAATTAGTCGCGGAAGCTTGTCATTTAAGTAAACACGATTCTGTTTGTTATCAATAAAGATAAAAGCAATATTTACGGATAATTTGTTTCCTTCTATAAAATAGAAAATACTCCTTGTTATTTCACGCAATGTTCGAAGTAAAAGAACTCTTACAATGATACATCAATATGTATAAAGTATACACAAGAGTATATCTCCTATGGCCAAACCAAGTCGTCCATATTATATACATATATTTAAAAAGAACCTTCATAAACTAAATAATATTCGATACACAGTGTTGAATCCATTTAATAGAATGCTAAACCTAAAGTTGCGTCAATCGAAAGGCTTCATTTGTTCGAAAGCTTTTCCCATAAAACAAAGTTTCACAAAGTTCGTATTAAACGTTCTGTGTCAAACAAACAAAAGGTGACAGAAACGGGTAGAGCAATTCTATTTCGTTTCCTCAAAGGAAATCAATCACTCAATCATGCCCTCAAAAGGACCGTTCAAAAGAAAAAATGGACCCATTTTTTTAAATCTAATTTGCTCCTTCGCGTATTTCCGATGTCACATTTAAAAGGTCTTAATAAAAACAGGCATATGCTCTATAAAAAATATCTCATACATCAAATTTACGAATATATTCCGAGCTTCATATACCCAAGGGTATTCTAATACTAGTGAGCTGACAAAATGAATGCGGTGAAGCAGGTGTATAAGGATTCAACTCTGTTTAAATTGGTTAATATAATGGTCATGTGCTGTAAAATATATTTGATGATAAATAAAGATATATTTAACAAAAATAAATACATGTAGATAAATAGACACATGCATGAATAATTAAAAAAGGTGTTACGGAAAAGACTTAATTTCATACATTGCGTATCTTCGCTAGCAGATAAAACGACAGCTATTTTTATTCTAAAGTACAGAATCTAAACAATCTACATGTATAGTCATTCATCGAACTATATGTTAATTCTGTATCTAGATAATACAATATCTGTACTTGTTAGTCTTACATATTGCTGTCGTTAAAATATAGATGCTGAATCAGACATAATGAATGACGAGGATTAATTTACGCTCACACCGTTGTATGTCTACAAGACAAGACCATTTTAAGTCTGAAATCACATTAACTCTATGCTCATTGATATGATTGTTGAGTGCTATTCAGCAGGACAGGTGTACAATCGAACAATGGTTTAAACAGACAGTTGTTTTACTTAACGATTAATTTTTATTTGCTTCCCATTTTTATTGAAAATTATTTTATCAAGCTTTTATCGCAAATGAGTGTTAAGAGCAATTGTTGTATTGACTCAAAGTGATTTCTTTCTTGTCGATGAGATAGCTAAATGTCTCTCCTTGGCACGGAGGGCACAGTTTGGGAGATATTTTTGCGCCTTTCGACTCAATGTCATTACGACTGCCGTTTTATCAGTTTGATGCTTTATCCCAAAAGATGACAACAGCATTGCAAAAACTGCTAAATTTCTTTTTTTTCAGTTACTATTGACACACTGAAAATCAAAATAAATTAACTATGCGACATACGAAGTACATTGTGCAGGTCTGTGATAGACGTAATGTTTTGTCAAGGAACCAAATATTACTGCATCATACTAGAATAATGCAGTAAACTATATTTTTTTCTGCATTCCTGAAGTGTTTTGTTTTCGTCCATATGTTTACAATATTAAATTGTTTGTATGTCTTCGGTCATACCAGTTTTTAATAAAACTATGGACTTAACTTAAGTTGGTAACACATTGTCTGTTATGTGTGTGTTCGATCATTTGGATTCCAAACGTAAAATATCAATACAGTTGCATATCGTTAGATATGCCAATTGCAGCATTTTGGCGTTATGGAAATATGAAAGGTGAATATTAGATAAATTGGTCAGGCAATTTGTAGGGAATTTTAGGAAAATGACACAACCAGCAATATATATTGTTTACAAGCGTAAATTAGGGATGGATATCGACAATATGTCATTCAAAACATGAATTATGTAAATTCAAAATAATGTTATTCATGCTTATATAACCTTGGATAACGGGTATTATTGTTTCCAAGTCTAAAATTATACTAATTGTCTCGATGATGCCTTGTACTACATTACAATATGCATCGTATAGGTGATCCCATGCCTTATTATAGTACTAATTTGACGTAATGACGTGTCAGTCGACACCACAATAATTGACATGGCGGTCTTAAGGCTTTGATCCAGTAAACTGTTATCAAGATCAACATTAATACCTTCATATTGAAGTTCATTGATTTTGTGTGAACATTGTCATTGATAAAAAAACTTTAAGGTAATACATGCCAGCATTTAATATTCGTTGTAAATGTTATTGTTGCAAGAAAATGAAATCGTTGACCTTCGTGATTTTGCATGAGAAACAATAAAGAGTACTACAACACGAGACGCGGTTATATAAACCTAGGCGTGGGAACATTGATTACAGATAGTTAGTTCTTATTCGTTTTCTGGTAGAATGTCTGGTCTGAATACGCGATATGTCTAATAAAAGGTTTTCAATATCGTAGTTGCCCATCAAGTAAGGGAACTCCGGATACTACATTTGAACATTGAGAGAATAATATGGAATTTTCCGGAAAGAATTTGCAATGTCTCAGAAGTAGTTTGTGTTTTTGTAAGTTTAACGGCCGATCGAAAATGAGGATTAAGCTTAGGTTGTATGTTAAAAATATGGCTGTTATCTAGAGAAATGTAATTTCGGTTTTAGAAGGCATTTGAAATATGCGGAAAAGCTTTGTAATAAAGTGTTTTTGGGTTTCTTGTTTGCATACTGTGAAGGACTGAGAAGAAGTCGGTATAGACCACTGATTTGTCAATGCGGTGTTTTACGATGTGGTCAATATCCAGATCATTAGCACATTCGTCTACTTAACAACTTACCTATAATATATCAAATGTATAAACTATATCACACGATGGCTTTAATGAATGAGTACATGACTATGATCATAATGTGGTACATCGCTGCATATTTCACAGTATGGTCCATTTCCCCTTAATATGCATTCATTAGCATTTTTCCCCGTGTATGAATCGAATGGGTTATTATTTATATTCTTTCTTTTATTCAAGTTGCATGGGTTAGTGCCTTCACATAACACAATTTAGTTATTTATGCATACATTCTAAAAACCAATCATGGTGAGTTCATTGGAAAGTGGACGAATGTTGGGAAAAATCATCTTCAATGGATGTCTGGTCAAAAAATTATTCCCTGGCGACCGAGGCCAAAGAGTGTAAGCTGCGATAAAATTGCAGTCACTGCACGAATAATGAGATCATAGCAATGTACGTCTGAGCGCATCTGTATTGTTTCAATTACAGAAAAGATACTGGGTCTTTATGGTTAAAATTGGCCATGGAACTTGAGAAGAATCGCTATCGGACTATATACAGCTCACGAATAGGTCTGTCTACACGCTAGACCAAATGCCAAAACACATTTCAACTAATCAAGGAAGATTGGTGGGTTTTGTAATTCCTTGTCGGTATGGTCTGCTAAATTGTTACACTCAACGTGATTGGTAAACCGGCATTAACATCGAATGATGTCGGCAATATTGACGAATTGTACAGAAGCAGCAAACGTATAGCACAATCAGAGGTAAATGTAATTTTAAACATATAGAACTGCAAGTTAAACCGAATATTAATACCCGACTCTAACGCGTATGTTATTTCGCTGTGTTAGGGTTCCTAAATGATACAGGAAACCAATAGTAACTAAATTCTAGATTTGAATTAATTTGGTTTTGTGCATAAGGTTTCGCTTTCTATTAAAAGTCAGTGTCCCATATGTGCAATATGCTGCGATGTCTGACTGTTTTGAGTCGTAATATATTTGTTCAGATAATAAACAACATATATCGTAGATAACAAAGAACCTCCAGTTATTCCATATATGGACTTTTTATATTATAATTTATGCAAATAATTAAAATAAAAACAAAAAGTTTATAAATATTC
The DNA here is from genome assembly GCF_041381155.1 of Argopecten irradians. NCBI lineage: Eukaryota > Metazoa > Mollusca > Bivalvia > Pectinida > Pectinidae > Argopecten > Argopecten irradians. The sequence goes on from NC_091134.1 coordinate 21,925,388, forward strand.
TTAATTAAGCGAATTTGATTTACTTTAGTAGTGGATTATAAAACTAAGAACTATTTTAAAAGTAAAAGTAAAAAGAAACATTATGTAGATAGGGAAATTTTAAAGCGGAATATAGATGTACAAAAAAGTATAAATTTCTGCGCAAGCTAATATGCTAATATGTAAGATATAACTTTGCCTACTCTAAACTAACTTTCTCGATTACTTCATTTTGCAATTTCCATTTTAAAAGAAGATCAAGAAGATAAACTTTAAAAAATTACTAATTATATAAATATGTCTTCTAATATATTTCCTTTTAATGATGGTTTGAAGAAAAAATCACTTTAAGAATAAAGATTTTATTCAACGCCATTCTTTCTTTTGAACATCATCACCACACAAAAAAAGCTCTGACTGTGAGCACTAGGCACATTTTTGAACCGGAATCGTACAAGCCAATTTGACTCTGAACAAGCAATTCGATTTTGATTATACATGAGGATGCGTAGACACAATATTAGGCTGAATAAACAGTTCTGTCTCCGGCCGTATGACCTATAAGCAAACACATTTTCCTGGCAATAAGACTGTATGATCAAACATTATTGCAATCTCTTGACGGAATTATACATATAGAGCAGTCAGGAACCCCATGGAGCCTGTGAGGTCGATCGTCCCTTTGGGAAGTCAATCAGAACCAGCGTTACAGTCCCCAATAAGTCAATCACAGACGGTCAGATGTCAGTAAGCCGGACGGCGGTTCTAATTACCCTGTCACTAGTCATACGAGGCCTTCCCTTGGTCTGGAAAATCTGTCAACACTCACACAGGGTTATTATATGTAAGTTAGCAGTTCATTTCCGTATTGTTGTATTGTCCGCAGCAATAAGCCTCGTTATAAGTAAGGAAGTAGGTCATTCCAGTGTGTTGGGAGAGAGTCCACGTCACGACGCTTCAGGTTTACTCAGGAAGCGATGTGATACAGGATATGTATAGTAGCGAGTCTGTATGCCACAGAAAAGCGACTAGTGTCCCAAATATACACAAAAAATTTACAGAGTTAAAATTGATCTACCTGTTTTAATAGATTGCATGAAATAACAAATAAAAAATCCACGAATAAAGTTAAATACACCCGACCATACTAACTAGGGCTATGTATACATAAAAAAATCTAAAAAATATAGACGCACAACAAGAAATTGTCACGTCGCTAACAGTATTAAGGCCACACACGAGGGAAAAAATCCAAGGGGAAAGGTTTCGCATTGCTTTTCCTCAAAAAAGATCGACCAACGGCTATTATGGGAGGATGCAGAAGTTGCTTTTCTCTCATACCTACGGGTGTAATACTGGCTGGTCTAGGGCAATACACTCATGCTACATGAGGCTTTATTGCATGGCTACCTATGCAGTAAAGTCTCGTGACGTCACGGCGTCAACAAAATTTCCTCGGTAAATATTTTTGACTGGTTTTACTATAAACGATGCAAACAAGGGATTTTTTTTTAATATCACGTAATTTTTCATGTATGAAAAATTGACGTTCAGTCGTGGATTTCTTCGAATTTATTTCAAAATGGAGGGATATTATAGTTGTAAAATTGCAATAAAACGTCTAGGTATGAAAGAAAACTACTCTTTCATAAGTGGATATGAAGGATAGGGATATTCTACTCTCGGGATCACAAAATGTTGTAAAACCCTCAGCAAGCCTGGGATTTTACTGCATTTTGTGACCCTCGGGTAGAATATCCCTATCCTTCATATCCACATATGAAAGAGTCTTATAATCTAATACCTATACTGGGAATGTACATGTCGACGTTTCTCCTTTTGATTAAATTGGGCATAGAATCGAGTGTTGATAGCAATCTTTCTGGAATATTTATCTTATTAGAGCAAAACAACATGTGCATGCTTATGATTTATTTGGTTAGTTGTTTTATGTAAGTCCTATGAACAGCCATGGTCATTGTCATACGGTAGCTTTCTAGTTGCTTTTGTGCCGATTTTTGTTATTCTTCCGCACGCCTGTGAGGTGTGTGCATTTATTGTTTCAAGTGTTTGTGCTATAATTAAAAATTAAAAACTTCACGAATATGATTGATTGGCCAGTAATTGTTTTTAGAGTTCTCTTTCCCATTTGTATCGGTGAATTGTAAAAGGTGATATTTGTTGGTGAAAATATTGGTTTGAATACTTAACATCGTATTGCAAACTTATATTAGGTTAGGTCATTTAAGAAGGTCTTTCTAAGTATGCAGGGGAAATTGATTTGGTTCCTATATTTTGAATTCTACCCGCCTTTGCCAGAGCCATCTTACCGATGAAGGCAAAAGAAGACAAGCTGTTTCGTCTTGTGATGGCAATTATCTATTGATATCGAAATTTATTATCAAGATTGTTAGGTGAAACATGACCATGGTTGATGAACCATAACGTTTTATTGACAGTGAAGGTCATTTAAGGACGGGTTCCCCTGTCAGCAGTGGTTGTGTGTATGGAAATCTCATGTTATAGAAGGCTGTGATATATACGTGTTGTGTGTCTTTCCAATAGTTGGAAATCTTACCCAATTTATATGGCAAATTGAAAGATAAAACATTTGCACCGAAGTAATCGATACCAAATTTTAATAGTTAAAACAGAGAAATCAATGACTACGCGACAGTGAACCAATCCTTTCCTGTATTTAAACATTTCCCAGTAGTTCCACAGCAGTCGACATAGATTAAAAAATTCTTTTTTATGTCTGCTGAAGCAAACTTTCCGTTTTCTATTAGATTTGTGTATCGCCAACTAAAAAATAGACGATACTAGATCCTTTACAAATTAGTTCCGTTTGCTTGAATCAATGCATTTCTGGCATTCCTAAATATTTTGAAACGAAAAAAAAATGGGAGAGTGTCAATTACATGTCAGCACGTGGATCACTTGGTCAGCTATGTGTTGTATTTAGAGCAGTCTTGCAATATATATCCTTTTAACATTTTCCTTGTAAGCAAATTTCATTCAATAATGGTTTCGTCGGAGATAACTCAAGTACCAATAATGGACATTGTGCCGCTAGTCTACAACGGAGAATAGAGAAATATTACATACATCAAATATATCATTGCACTAACATAAAAGCAAATTGAATTACGTTAACTTCACAAGCAAACGGTGGTAGTTTTCTTTGAAAATCCCAATTCAATTTTAGGGCTCAAACATGAGAGACGAAATATTTATATTGGTTAAAGCACGAACATTGTATGTTGCTATTATTTGATTTGGTATCAATGTAGGAAACCTCCGGGATTACCTGTAAACCACTTATGACGACTTTCAGGATAACTCTCACTGACATTCAACACCTTTGAACATTAACCGGGCACATGAAGTCAATCTTTTGGAAAAAAATATTCAAGTGACATATAAGCCGTGAACCATTCGTGATTCGGAATTCAAATTGAAATATAAATGACTCCCAAGAGATCGTTCAAAGGATGAAGTCACATTATAGTAACATTAATCCTGGTGTTGTGTTACTTTTGGAACTGTTGGTGTTTCACCAAATAGACAAGTTTAATTCCAGAAAATACCACTGTAGCTTTGAAGCCTACAGTCATCGAGATCGAACTCAAACGATTGCGTGCACAGGTCTTGGAATATATAGAACCTATCGGAAATAACACTATTTCATCGTCAATGTTGTTATTTGAACTGTTTCATGAAACGTTTTAAGAAATCACTCCACATCCTTGTCACTATCTAATGCAACGATTAATTGACAATCTTATGGTGATTTACAACGGTGTGTTCTTGTGTTATTTCGATTAGCCCATGATTTGTTGGGTGATGGCTTATCACATTATGTCATAAGTCATATACAGCTAGATGATTTAAGGACGACTTCCTCAGTGAATATTGTGTTTATGTGAATGTCTGTATATATTAAGAGGCTTTGTTATGTTCGTGTTGTGTCTCTTTGCAATTCTGGAAACTCTTGTCCATTTTATAGCGCTATCTGGCTGAAGCATACCACTAAAGACCGAACAAACGGAGAACGTATCTCACCCGATCATATTATCAATACCATAAACAACTTACAGTCTTTCAAACAGTCCTATCTTTATTGGTATAAGTATTTGATTGCTTGTTTGACTAAATTAACGATCTATTAATAGCCAGGATCATTTAAGGACACCCTCCCATATGTGCGGTGTGAAACGTGTCTGTGTGGGTGATTCGTGTTTTGGGAGACTGCGGTATATTGGGGTGTCCTCTTTTATAGTGGAACTCTTGCCATGTAATAGTACTTATAAGACAACAAGCAAAACCAACCCGGTCACATTATACTGGCGTTTTGCATAATCATTTATAAGAAAGATATATTGCGTTCTTTTGTGATACGGAATATGTAACTTGTAAGTGTTTTCTTACAGTAAACACCAACTTATAAACCTCATTAAATCATATTGAATTTGCATGGAACAAATCGGTCACCCCATTCCGCATATATGTATCGGTATTAAGGTTATCAATGTTTTTCTTTGCCAAGTAAAATGGTTATTGATGCTGTTACTCAAGGTTTAAGTTAGAAGTAATATGGAGGGGAAAATTATAGAAAAGATGAGAAACCTTTTAGGCATTTCGCAAATTTTCATGTCACCGTATCAGAAAATAATTTCCTCAATAGAAAGTCATTAATATCGGTATTATAATTCTATCTTTATTTTATTTTTATTTTATTGACATCATTCATAACATACGCTACACATTTTTCATCGAATATTACACCACATAAGTCTAATGTTGACTTTTTCAATCATTGCACATTAACCTCGAACTGACCTACACCCCCATTGCGACCTTAATCTCCTAGGATTATATAACGAATGCCGTGATTGAACTTAAACATCATTGTAATGTCGCGAACTGTGTTAATAAGGCATAGCTGCTGATATTGCCTCTGGTATTTACTTCGATAACTTAAAAGCATGTTCCGTATACAAACCCAATCGGAGGCTGCTGGTTTCAGGAGACATGGTTAAGTTTTATCTCTGTTTAATACCACTTAACTACCTCGTTACAGTGTTTACAGTAATGCTTTAATCAGTTAACCGCTGCTCTCGCATAAAACTGTCAGCATCTCGATCCTACAGCACGTTATTGAGACACACGAGCTCGAAATCAGACAGGAACATGTGCCAATCGGTGTGCCTTAGCATGCTGGCAGTAACGTTAAGTAGTTGATACAGCACTTGTCTTATCAAATGAAGGTAGGCGTTTCTGCCGTTATATTGTAAAGCATCTTACCTTTACTTGTCTCATAAGTCGCAAGAAATGTAATTAGTCTAATCATTGTTTATAAGTATTTGTTGCGTAACAATGCAACGCATAACATTATTAGAGCATTTGGCATCCGAGACCATATCTAAAGTTTATGATAGTACCGTTATAATTGCTAGCGAACTTGTTAGTCTTTATCTTATCAAATGCTGTTGTAAGTAGAAATGTAGAAAATAGACTCGCAAAATGATACCGCCTACATATAATATCAAATTGAGACGCGAGAGACAATGGTAATCATAAAACCCCCTGATTTCCTTGCGGAGACATTCAAAGTGTGCACAAAGGATATTGTCATGAATACGTTAATAATATCGTCGTATTTCTCGTCATTTTCTTTCCTTTTGAAGTTTGCTTGATTAAACGTATTTAATAAAAGAGTTACCGTCACCGTTGTATAACGTGACTTTCGCCACATTAACCATATCAAACCATCAAACTAATTAATTAAATGCATTTAGCATTATGTAAGCAGACAAACTCTACATTCGACAGTATTTTTTTTTGCGGGTGACACAATGCTTTCTGCTTACAAAAGCTAATGTTCGTAAGGCGCTGACATTCAAACAATTAGATGCTAGTGATAATTAGCTATCTCGTCATCTGCATCAGAAAAAAAGTAAAATATTTTTAAAAAAAAACAAAAAAACGGCATTATAGTTATGCCAGATTAGTAGATGTTTAGTTTTAAACTTAAGAAGAATATTATGTACATTTTTAGAAAGAAAAATGGCATGTTTTTAGCCCAATTGTAATACAAGTTCGCCTGGATTCTTGTAACAGATGCATTTCGCGGAATAAGGAAATTGGTCGCGGTTGTCGGAACATTGCGGAAGTGGCTGGAGGGAAAACTGGATGTGTAGTCTGGAGATGGATGAAGTTCCGGGACAGCGTGGAAACGGAAATAATGATGTCTGTATGTCCTAGCTGCGAGTTCGATTTAAGAGATATAGCCCGGAATAGAATTATCCTCTGGGCGTTCAATTGTTTACCGATACTGCTGAAGGTAAAAATAATGTAGATGCACACAGCATTACAGGCAATACGTTGTTACCATTCCATTTAAAAGGGGAAATTGCTTTTCAATGAGATCTGAAATAATTCGCAGACTCTGGTGAGACCGTGATTAGAAAAGTCTGTTACAAATGGGGCGGTATTCGCATGAACGTGTAATATTTGAGATAGACATACACTCTTTATCGTGTCGCAAGTTCAGGCCAATATCCGAACGTAATTTCATGTTACCGGATTAAAAATAATCTCATTAAGAAATCGAACCGTCAATTCTACTTTATATTCAGCACTATTTAAACCGACAAACGGTTAAAAAGTACGATGATTTACAGACAGCGGTTCGCATGTCTTCAAAATACGAAGGAAACGCTTCAAGAAGTCGGCGAAGCAAGAAATGCTTATTTTGGTTTTGAATTTTTCTTGAATCTTGATACTTTTGACGCCGTATGTTTAACAAAATCACTACCCATGTGGATTACAAAGCATGATAAGCAGGTTTGTTTGTTTGCTTAATTAACGTCCAATTAACAGCGAATGTCATGTAAGGACGGCAATGTGTAGTGTATATGAAGGGCGTGGTATGTGTTTTGGGAGACTGGTATATTCATGCCTTTTTTATAGTGAAACTTTTGCCCTTTTGTAGTGTTGTATCACTGAAGCATACCGCAGAAGACACCAAGTAACACACCCCACCCGGTCACATCATACTGACAACGGGCGAACCAGTCATCCCCATTCCCTTAATGCTGAGCCCTGAACAGGATCAGAAACTACCACTTTTATAGACTTTAGTGTGTCCCTTTGGATTGGTTTACCGTCTTATTAATAGCAAGGATAATCTAAGGAAGACATCCCCTGGGTGCAATGGTGTTTACCGAAAAGATTGGGTTACCATTTACAGAAAGAAGTATAGGTGGACATTTGTACAAAAAAAAACACTTTGATATCATTAAAGGCCCAAAATACGTAACGTTCAATATAGATCAAACTGCATAATCAATGAATCGGAGAGGTAACATTTATAACGTATAAGGCATATTCTTTTATCAGAAGTTACCAAACATTGAAGGAGGCGGAAGAATCAGGCTTCTAGGTATTACCAAATCCGAGGAACGCGTTGTATAAACCCATATAAATGTGGTGTGAGTTATTGTTTGTTTGTTTGATTAATTAACGTCCTATTAACAGCTATGGTTATGTAAGGACGGCCTCCCATGTATGCGGTGTGTTGCGTGTATGTTGTGCGAGGTGCGTGGTTTGGGAGACTGCGGTATATTCATGTTGTGTCTTCTTGTAAAGTGGAACTGTTGCCCTTTTTATAGTGCTATATCACTGAAGAATGCCGCCGAAGACACCAAGCAACACACCCCAACCGGTCACATTATACTGACAACGGGCGAACCAGTCGTCCAACTTCCTGTTTGCTGAGCGCTAAGCAGGAGCAGAAACTACCACTTTTATAGACTTTGGTGTGCCTCGTGTGATTTAATCAATCTTTCAGTAGATTATATTAGCTTTGTTCTATTTCATTTTGCAATTCGGATTACTTTAAGTTTCAGGAATTGAAACACCTGCCAATAAAATTCCTAGTTGAAAGACTGGGTTCAGTGAGCCTCAGGTAATATTTGCTCTACTTGTATACAGACAACAACATGGAATTGCTGCACGACTGGAATAGAAGCAAAACCGATGATTCTTGAAACGCCCAATGATAATGTGAATGGGATGAGTCGCGCTTATCTGGTGTAGTTCCCATTTATTAAGAAGGTGGGTAGGCGGATAACAAGGTAATTAAGGTGTTAATAGAACATTAACACAAAAATCAAAATAGAATCATTCAGAAGAAACAGTTGGTAACAGATTGAATCTGGACCAATGACTGCTTTGGAAGAAGCGATGGTATATAGTTTTGGACATCTAAACACAATTTTCGTATCTCAGAATATATTGATATAGCGTCTGTGCATAGTATTTACATTCTGAGTTACACTTAATTTCAATTTATAACACATTTAAATGCATCGGATAGTAAAGTTAACAGAATGCTGGTTGGCCTCAGTAAATACTTGGTTAAAGTCTACTACAAAAGAAATAACAGAATGCTTGGTTGGTCTCAGTAAATACATAGTTAAAGTCTACTATATAAGAGATAACAGAATGCTTGGTTCGCCTTAATAAATACATGGTTAAAGTCTACTATTACTATATAAGAAATAACAGAATGCCTGGTTGGTCTCAGTAAATACATGGTTAAAGTCTACTATATAAGAAATAACAGAATGCTTGGTTGGTCTCAGTAAATACTTGGTTAAAGTCTACTACAAAAGAAATAACAGAATGCTTGGTTCGCCTTAATAAATACATGGTTAAAGTCTACTATTACTATATAAGAAATAACAGAATGCCTGGTTGGTCTCAGTAAATACATGGTTAAAGTCTACTATATAAGAAATAACAGAATGCTTGGTTGGTCTCAGTAAATACATGATTAAAGTCTTCTACATACGAGATAACAGAATGCTTGGTTGGTCTCAGTAAATATATGATTAAAGTCTACTACACCAGAGATAACAGAATGCTTGGTTGGCCTCAGTAAATGCATGGTTAAAGTCTCCTATTTACTAAATAAGAAATAACAGAATGCTTGGTTAGCCTCAGTAAGTACATGGTTAATGTCTACTGCATAAGATATAACAGAATGCTTGGTTGGCCTCAGTAAATACATGGTTAAAGTCTACTACATAAGAGATAACAGAATGCTTGGTTGGCCTCAGTAAATACATGGTTAAAGTCTACTACATAAGAAATAACAGAATGCTTGGTTGGTCTCAGTAAATATATGATTAAAGACTACTACATACGAGATAACAGAATGCTTGGTTGGCCTCAGTAAATATATGGTTAAAGTCTACTATATAAGAAATAACAGAATGCTTGGTTGGCCACAGTAAATACATGGTTAAAGTCTACTACACCAGAGATAACAGAATGCTTGGTTGGCCTCAGTAAATACATGGTTAAAGTCTACTATATAAGAAATAACAGAATGCTTGGTTGACCTCAGTAAATACATTATTAAAGTCTACTACACCAGAGATAACAGAATGCTTGGTTAGCCTCAGTAAGTACATGGTTAAAGTCTACTACACCAGAGATAACAGAATGCTTGGTTGGCCTCAGTAAATACATGATTAAAGTCTACTACACCAGAGATAACAGAATGCTTGGTTGGCCTCAGTAAATACATGATTAAAGTCTACTACACCAGAGATAACAGAATGCTTGGTTGGCCTCAGTAAATACATGGTTAAAGTCTACTACATAAGAAATAACAGAATGCTTGGTTGGCCTCAGTAAATACATGGTTAAAGTCTACTATATAAGAAATAACAGAATGCTTGGTTGGTCTCAGTAAATACATGGTTAAAGTCTTCTACATACGAGATAACAGAATGCTTGTTGGCCTCAGTAAATACATGGCCAAAGTCTACTACATAAGAGATAACAGAATGCTTGTTGGCCTCAGTAAATACGTGGTAAAAGTCTACTACATAAGATATAACAGAATGCTTGGCTGGCTTCAGTAAATACATGGTTAAGGTCTACTACATCAGAGATAACAGAATACTTTTTGACCTCAGTAAATACATGGTTAAAATTTACTTTAAAAGTATAAGAGAAAGTAATTTTTTCCCTCATAAAAACTTTGTTTTTCATGACACTGCCTCTAGTATGGCCTTTAAGGATCCCTGTTCTATCGGGTGGTGGAAACATACCAGAGTGTTGTAAACATTGTAGTTTCTGTTTCTGCGAAGCACTCCGCTCAACAAGCTATGAGTTCTGTTCCCAGACCAAGGCACACCATAGTCTAAAAAGTTGTAGTTTCTTGTTGTGGTCGGTTGACAAGTTATTGACATATAGGGATTGGGACGACTGATTTGCATGTTGACATTTTAATGTGGCCGGGTTCGTTGTTTGGTCTCTTTTCGGCATGCCTCAGTAAATACATGGTTAAAGTCTACTATATAAGAAATAACAGAATGCTTGGTTGGCCTCAGTAAATACATGGTTAAAGTCTACTACACCAGAGATAACAGAATGCTTGGTTGGCCTCAGTAAATACATGGTTAAAGTCTACTATATAAGAAATAACAGAATGCTTGGTTGACCTCAGTAAATACATGGTTAAAGTCTACTACACCAGAGATAACAGAATGCTTGGTTGGCCTCAGTAAATACATGGTTAATGTCTACTACATAAGAAATAACAGAATGCTTGGTTGGCCTCAGTAAATACATGGTTAAAGTCTACTACATAAGAAATAACAGAATGCTTGGTTGGCCTCAGTAAATACATGGTTAAAGTCTACTACACCAGAGATAACAGAATGCTTGGTTGGCCTCAGTAAATACATGGTTAATGTCTAGTACATCAAAAATAACAGAATGCTTTGTTGGCCTCAGTAAATACATGGTTAAAGTCTACTACATAAGAAATAACAGAATGCTTGGTTGGCCTCAGTAAATACATGGTTAAAGTCTACTACATCAAAAATAACAGAATGCTTTGTTGGCCTCAGTAAATACATGGTTAAAGTCTACTACATAAGAGATAACAGAATGCTTGTTGGCCTCAGTAAATACGTGGTAAAAGTCTTCTACATAAGATATAACAGAATGCTTGGCTGGCTTCAGTAAATACATGGTTAAGGTCTACTACATCAGAGATAACAGAATACTTTTTGACCTCAGTAAATACGTGGTTAAAATTTACCATAAAAGTATAAGAGAAAGTAAATTTTTTCCCTCATAAAAACTTTGTTTTTCATGACACTGCCTCTAGTATTGCCTTTAAGGATCCTAGTTCTATCGGGTGGTGGAAACATACCAAAGTGTTGTAAACATTGTAGTTTCTGTTTCTGCGAAGCACTCCGCTCAACAAGCTATGAGTTCTGTTCCCAGACCAAGGCACACTATAGTCTAAAAAGTTGTAGTTTCTTGTTGTGGTCGGTTGACAAGTTATTGACATATAGGGAGTGGGACGACTGATTTGCATGTTAACATTTTAATGTGGCCGGGTTCGTTGTTTGGTCTCTTTTCGGCATGCGTCAATGGCATGACATTATAAAAACGGCAAAGTCCCACTATTACAAGAAATCACTTTCAGAATATACCTAAGCTTCTAAAAAACTTAGACTTTCACAATACAGGAAGGCTCTTTACATGAACCTAGCTGTTAATGTGACGTTCAAAACATAGTCTCCCAGGACACAACCACACACTCATCACCCACATTTCACCGTATACGGAGCATCTCTAAGTGAATGTTAAATGATAATGTATTGATTTGATACCATGCAGACATCATATTGCATTGCTTTGAACGTCTCGAAAACACATTATGTGAATAGGATGTTGAAATAGTTCCATCTATTAGTATCCATCAAAATATATGTGTTGCGCTGAAATTTGTTTAGCCTCAGTATTTTCGGACAGGTCCCTCTGGAATGTGCATGTCCAGGAAAGATAAAACCAAATATATTTCCAGGTTATATTGCAGCTGAAAGACATCTCAAAGGACCTGTCTGATTAGTTTCCGCTTGTCAAAGTGTCTTGTTTTATCTCACGTGATTAAATGCAGTAGACACCTAAGATATATGTATATATAATCCCACACGAAAGGAGAGCACATAAGAAACGAAAGATTTATTCATTTCTACTTTCGGTTTTTATATACTTATTCATTTCCAATTTACTTTTAAATTGCTTTACAAGTCTGACAGATACAATGATTTCTAAATGGCAGTGAGACTGTTTCTTACATTATACACACCGCTGATGTAAATACAAAACCTTCTACAAAGAAGTTGCCATGAACATGAATTGATGGCACAGATTAGGAATTGGCACATACATAAGTCATGATGTATGTCAATGATAATTTTCATTGTGGAAGAGCTTAGTGCCAACACGTATTGACAGAGGAGACAGGCAGGAAAGAGACAGGAAACGTTCTAACGGTCTCCTACCAACCACTGGTATTGATTCGGAGGAGCGATCTTAAACCTTACTCCTGCCGTTTCAGATAGCGGCAGTACCTTTAATAAATATTCGTATAATGTAAACTTAAATTAGAATGAGGAAACGGTATTCAAAAGAATTTCTCCTGCAGAAATGGGATTTAATTGAACTGTTAAAATAAGACATGTTGGCAATCCATTGTGTTTTGGTGTGTAATCATCCGTTATTTTCTTTTGACTTCGTTATTTTAAAACATTTGATTTAAAATTGTAACGTAAGCGGTCTTTTTGTTTTATGTCATCAACGTATGTTTTCAAACTCTACATACAGTATGGATTTTAACGTATCTTTTTCGTGTGTACGATATGTGGAAACGTCGACGGCAGTATCAAGATTTCTTAAGAACATGTTTTGCAATGTCCTAAGCCGCACGTAAGAATGTTCTACGTCAACGCCGTTTTGGTACATTTGTATGTAATGTTACATTAGTGAGGTCCTATATGCGATTTTAGTTAAAAAGAAACATCGTACTAAGCCTAACGAACCTGGCGAAGCTTTGTTCAATAACCCTATCTGTGCTGATTTTCGGTTGTTTTTTTTCATCCATGCTTACGTCATGAGGAAAAGTAAATACAAAATGGAATATTTACTACATCAAGTCAGCTGTCACCGTCGCCTACCAAGCGATACCAACATACGTAAAGAAGTGTAATGTATTATCTTGCTTGACTTGTGAAGATGGTCAGCTGTGTTTTGGTCAAAGTCCTATCCGCCACCGGGTTAAGCTATAACGTACCACATTACACGCGGTAATGATTATATAGTACACGTGTACATCGTTATTCTCCAGTGTATATTTAGTCTCATTACTCTGTACAATCTAATCAAGGATAATTAACAATTACTGATTAATTGAGCGATGCTATGTTTAACGGCAAATTAACGTTCTTGGACATGCAGGACCTAATGAAGCTAGTACGTCATCGTATACTGAAGTCACCTGATCCCGAGCATTGGTGTTGCTTCTTACGTTGCTTTCTGTTGGTTAATTCTGTCCTTTTTGTCGTTGAAAATAATATGACGTCACGCTCTCAAACACAGGACACAACAATCAATCACTTTTATCAAGAGCAGATAACTGGTGCAGAAAATAGAGTAACTTAAAAATGGAAATTTTTAAAACAGTACGTTAAAAGCAAGAGTAGAAACGTGTAAATGACACTGAACAATGACTTAGAAAACATTAAATCGAATGACATGATTATTTTTATGGTTGACGACCTTATGTGATTTACGTATAACATAGTAGCTAATGTTTAAGGCTTTTGTATATATGTTTACTGTGACTTTTTTATTATAGAATTATTATTATAATTGTTATTATATAAATTAAATATAGGTCAGTGCATTGAACAAGATTTAAGATTTCACTTAGTTGTTTAGTAGATGGGAAGTGTAGCCATACTACATTCTTCTTAAAACATAAACAAACTTTCCTTCCTTAATGGCCACAGTGGAATCATATCAATCGCTATTCCCTCGAGCTATATAACTTCACGGTGAAGAGGCAGTTTGAGTTTTCATTGTTATGCATTTTAAGGTCAGGAAAAGGAAGAGACTGTCTGTTCGATCTTGTCATTGATTACACACAAAACCATTGCCTCATACAAATTAGCATTAATCTTGGGGCGATAGAATTAAATCCTTACGCTGTTCAAGGTCAAGCAGTTTTGAGGGATGTGGACATGATAAATTTGTCATGATTTCGAGGTCCGTAATCTGTCAATTTGAAACTGCTCTGTAGGTTGCAATTAAGCCCGGTGATTTGCCAAAATAATAATAGCCATAAGGAAACCATGACCTTAACTATGAATCATTACAAAAATTTTCTATTTTGAAATAAGTTTTAGATGATCCAATTTCACACGACTGATGGTTGGTTGGTTGAGATTAATTCCCTGTTAGGCTAAAGTCGTTTAGGACGCGCGCCCTCATGTATACATTGTTGTATGTGTGTGGATGTTTATATTTATGGGATGCTGCGGTATATCCGTGTTATGTTCTTTTGTAATTATGAAATGATTTTTACCCTTTTATCTCACAGAAGCATCAAACAAAACCAACACCACACGCCTTTTTATACTTACACCGGGCAAACCAGTCGTCCCACTCCCTTTATGCTGAGAGCTAAGAAGGAACAGAAACTACCACTTTTATAGACTATTGTGTGCCTCGGTTAGGGGACAGAACCTTCTTCACAAGGTAATGCGCTTAACTAGATATCAAAGTGAGGCGGGAGACCTTAGCGAGAAATGGAAACATAAGATTCCACATTTAGTCGCCTTTTACGAATCATGCCAAGAAAAAATACCAAATTAAGTCGCCTTTTCGATCCTGTGCGTCCACCCTTCTGCGCCATGTGTTTCTGAGACATATGCCATATTGAATTCGTCAAAGTTTAGCCTCCGTAAAATGCGTTTTCATTCATTGAACTAGCTCATTTCAAACATTTGATTATGGTTATATTTTATACATGTTTGCACAATAAGATTGATGTTTGCATCAACAGACGCTTAGCAGTAAAGAGGTAATCAAGTATCATGTGCTACACAGAACTAAACGTGCCTTGTCAAAAATGAAACCATATATAACACAAATTGTGAAACCTTGTAAATCCAAGTTCATTGACCATCAGAGCAATTCATTAAATTGAACGATACAAGGTGACTAATGTCACGATGGCAACGTGCCGTGGTCATGATGGCAACGTGGATGTGACATAGTACTGAGGATTCCTGATGACTCGTTCGAGCGAGCTCCCTGGACAAACTGAAAGTTGTATAAGTGTCTCAAACCGGATATAAACTATAAACCAAACTAATACAAGAATCGGTAGAAGTCTGTAAGTAATATTGCAGTTCTCTCATTAGTTAATGGTCTTTAATTGTACTTTGTGGAACAGTTATTCTAGAAATTTGCCTCTTAATGGATGGAAAGTTGATGTCAAAATTATCAAGTACATGTATTTTGATCGGCTGTATCTAATGACTCTAATAAACAATCGAGCACTGCTATGAGTTGAATTGAAGACTATCAAATACAGGACTGATCCATCATAAGCACATCTTAGGTTTGACAAGAGACTACTGTATATTCTTATTTTCCCCTTGTGATAACATGTAATTATTGTTCACTTAATGGTGCGGTCTCACTGAACAAGAAAGACCGCCCTGTTACACTAAGCTTGGAACAAATAGAGAAAATATCCTCATTCCGAAGTGTCCCTCGTTAAAAAAATTTAGAAAATTATCAGGTTTGAAAAAGAACTATTTAAACCAATATTCTTTCATTACTAGACGAACGAATACGAAAATTAAGAACTGTCAAGAATATGTTGAGAATGATTCGACTGTTGTACATTTTGTCGCCTTTTTCTACTGTGCAATGTATGCTTTACGTTTTATTTATTTACATTTCATTTTTTTGTTTTATGTCCATGATAAATTAAAATTGTTTCGGAAAATTGTAGACTTTAGAGGAGAAGTATGTCGGAATATGCTTTGTGCTCTAAGAATGCAAACTCAATTATGCTTTTAAAGCATATTTTGATGTTCACTTTTGAACGAACCAGATTCAAGAAAATGGGGTCAAGTAGATAATAAAAATATGAAACAAGACATCCAGTTTACATTTCAATATATCGTTGGGATTATTTATACTTGGAAAATTGCAAAAATGCATTGTTTCAATATGTTTAATATTGCCGTAACGACTTCTTTTACAATCATTTATTATCCCTATCCATATAATCGATATTGCACTTAATAGTCATGTTGCGAGGTTTTACAGCCTAGGGACATTGTGTTTGTGATGCATGTTTAGATAAACCAGACTATACAATGCTCGCATCGTCCACTTGTGATCAAAAAGATATTCTGATATTTCATTTTCTACATTTAGTGTATTGGTAAGGACACAATATTATCAAAGCCATTCACCACTACGGATTCCATTTTGGATGAGAACTTGTATGTTTTCACAGCATCATCTTGTTAAAAATAATGCATAAGAGCTAATAGGCATTACGTCTCGATGTAAATCGCGACAGAGGAAAGTAATGAAGCATTGTTATCCTTAAATTGAATAAAAAAAGGAAAGTATATAAGTAGAATTAAGATTTATATTGAGATTAAAACTAATCAAGGATGTTTGGTTTTCCCCGGTGGAAAAAAACCGCGTTTCGTCTACAACAGAGGGACGGCGTTCAATTATCACAGAAAAAACATTAGAATTATAAGTAGGAGAACTGAATAACGTTACCTTCATATGAAACGAAGCAAGGTCTCCAATAGTTCTTGGAGTTTCCGATAAAACCTTACCAACAATACATACCAACATTGGATTCATCACCACTCGCATTTTACGTAGTCGACTGTGGTTTGATTTTATTCATTTGATATTCTGGTTTGCTCTCATACCAACACCCCTCGTGTGCTTACATCCGAATCATCGAAAGACATTTGTAAAATTGCACGGTTTATTTCGTAATCAATGTAAAATAGATTTTACAAGTTCGATAAGTGTTCACCAATATTGTATTTATTTGAAATTAAAAACAAAAAATACAAAATAGAGCTCCGTCAGTGAGCAATGGTATATTGAAACAAATAATGATTAAACGAGACAAAATATTTTGCCAAAATGTTTTTACAAGTGCAAAATACCTGTAAAATAATATTTACAAAATGGATGTGCACAATTTGATAAAAATCAATTTATAGTTTTTAAGGTAAATCAAGTGCAGAGGTTTGGCATTTAGCATGAATTTAATATGGTAATTGTGTAATGACATTGCATAATGATATAACAATGAACTCACCCTGCGCTCAGGACTGTATTCAATAATCCGTTTTGTAAAATCGGTGCACGATTTACACGTGGTGTTGATACATACATACTTAACACTGTAGTAAATATGCCGATTTCAATTTGGCTACCTATAGAAAATCAGTATGTGGATAATAAATTTTATATAAAATATACCAATCAGTAATCAGATCTAACTAACCCAATTTTATTTGACTGTAGTAGACAAAATGTTAATAAATCTTATACAAATTTGAACTTCGATGAGTAAACAATGTAACCACCAGCTGTTCTGATGATATCTGTAGGGTATACAAACAAAAGCCGGCCGACTTTGTTATAGGTAATTACTCCGGTGTAATGAACTATTGCATTGATATCTTTTTACCTGTACTTAAAGTTTGATGGCGTTCAAAGCTTATGTATTTATTTTTTAGTCCATGAAAAAGTTGAATTATTGGCTTGCTGAAAGATTTTTAAGAGAAATATTGCTTAAGAATCATTTGTAGTAAATATTTTTGTTCCTTAGGTTAACTATATATTAATATAGGATTTCAAATGAACGAAGTGTTACGAAAACACATTTTATATCGCATCATTGTTATATATTTGCTTGTGTATTTAATTAATTAACGTCCTATTAACAGCCAGGGTAAAGTAAGGACGGCGGTGTACAGTGTGTATAAAGTGCGTGATGTGTGTTTTGGGAGACTGTGGTATATTTCATACCTTTTTTGTAAAGCGAATCTTTTGCCCTTTTATAGTATTATATCATTGAAGCATGCCGCCGAAGATATCAAGCAACGCACCCCACCCGGTCACATTATACCGACAACGGACGAACCAGTCGTCCCACTCCGTAATCCTGAGCTCTAAACAGCATCAGAAACCACCACTTTTATAAACTATGGTGTATGTCGGACAGGGGACAGAACCTCATATCATGCGATTTTTTGTGATAAACATAAATAAGTGTTTGAATGCACATTTCAATACAATTATTGAAGCATTGATATCACTATTTTTTATTTGTTTGTAAACTAAGTGAATCCGAAATTGCTTTGAGTCTTTGGCGGCATGCTTCAGTGATATTGCACGATACAAAGGGGCAAGTGTTCCACTTAATAAGAAGACACAGCCGGAAATTGATGTAATAAACCAAATCAAATAATAAATTTTCACAATAGTTAACCAACAAAAGTCATTTAATAACCCGGTGAAATAAAATAAGATACCAATGCATATAATTGATTTTTAAGACGACATGATAAAATAAAATAGTTTAAATGTACGATTCCATTGATTGTCCAAAAGAATTTTTTTTCCAAACATATACGCAGCGTTAAGGTCACTGTTGTAACGTCACGGTATAATGTCAGGTTTTCGTGACGCCATTTTCGGATTTTTCGTCATAGAGGTGTTAAGAAAAAATCTTTTAATCAGAAAATCGGATTTCGTATGGAAACAAAGACAAACTAATAATATTGCATTTGTAAAACGGAAAAGTGAATGTTTTGAGATATTTTGGAATAGATAAGACGTCAATTCTGATATCTTGATGGATTGTTTAAACATCACGATCTGTTGTCTCCAAGATACATTGACGCCAAGACAATAAATAATAAAAGTCAAATTTTCCTTTAGTAAAGCGATTCAAACAGATCATACATCATTCAAAAGACTTAAAGATGGATGTTACCCTCTGTATTTGCTGACATACATCTCGATCAGGAGAGATATTGTCAGACAATGCAAAAGGTTGAATCGCGATTGTGTCGATGATACATGTATTACATACAGTTATATAAATGTATAACATTGTTTAGATTGATTCTGGGAATATTTGAACGTGAGATGTTTAGAATCCGTCTTTAACCGTACAGTTATAGCCCTGGAAAATAGAGCAATACTTGCTGGTAAGTGAAAAAACATATCAATATGTTCAGGTGAAATAAAATGAAAGAACCAGATTACTTTTATCTAGCCTTTACTTGTCATTTATCAGTCATCTTGGTTGTTTTATAACAAGGCATGTTGTGGAACTATATTGGATACGTAACTGTTACACACACACATTTGTGTATTTGATCCATATGTAGGATTTGGTTTGGTTTGAATTGTTTAACGTCCTATTAACAGCCAGGCCCATATGTAGGATGGTATCATTGATAATCTAGTAATGATGCAGATGTAAGTTGAAATGTATTTTGTATTATATTAATTTTAGTTAGGTGCAATATAGGGGTGTTTGCAATATAATTATATATAGTACGTGAATCAATGTTCCCCACCCAACCAATCCCTATCTCTCGCTCTCTCCTTTTCCTTTTCATCTACAGGTATGTATGAGTAGTGCGAGTGTCGATGCAAGTACCTGAATGAGTGAGACTTGAGTGTGAGAATGGATGGTAGAGTAGAGTGCAGTTGTCTGATATAGATTTCCATTTTGTGTTTTAAAAAAAATAGAAATTTTTTTTGTACCTGTATAGTTTTTATCAATTGATATCAGATGTTTTGATGTGAATGATCATAGCTAAGTAGTTCATGATGATGAATCTTGATCATGATGTTACAGATGATGATGATGATGATAATGATGATGACTAATGTTTAAAAAATGATGATGATGATGATGAATCATGATCTACGACGACATGATAGTATGATGATGATTTATGATGATATCAAGATGAAGATGATGATGACTGATTATATGATATGATGGTGATGATGATGATGATGATTGTGATAATGATTCTGTTGATGATTGATGATGATGATGATGATGATGATGATATCATGATGATGATACGATGGATGATGATGATGGATGATGAATGAGGATGATGATATGATGATGATGATGATAATGATGAAGATGACATGATGATGATGATGATATCATGTATTGTTTGTGTTCAATATTGATGTATGTGTGAGGATAATTATTGTTTTGTAAGGATGATTGATGATGTGTAAATGATGTGAATTAATTGATAAGGATGAGGACGATGATGTGTGAATGAGATATTATGTATCAATGAAATTGGAAAAAAAATAAAAATTATAAAAAAAACCGCTCACAAATAGATCTATTGCAGCGGAAGAACATGTTCATCATTTCAAAATAAGCTATGTTGTCAAATTTGCAGTTTTTACGTTTGCATCTGCAGCTGAAAGTAATACCCACAAAGAACTGACAATTCTGATATGATGACATGTAGTATTTATTGACTTCGAATATAACAATAAGATATATATTAGGCTAGATCTTATCTACCTGTATCAATTTTGGAACATATGTGAACAACTTTTAATTATTTTGAAAACATTCAGTAAAAAGCATCATTAAACAGATACGTATATACTGTACCGTTATTATTGTCTTTCAATAAAAGTGAAAATAAATTGATTTGATGAAGATTCTAAAAAAGTGATCCGCAGAATATTTATGAAGAGCAGTAATGTCGTTGATTCATTCAGCACTTTAGATCCTATATTTTGCCATGTCATAAAAGATAAAGCTTAATAAAATGCCATTATCGCACGTAAAAAAAATTAGTTAGGTGCAATTTCGTGTTATTTCAAATTCAATCACACTTCTATGACTTTCCTAGTGTTTACTTCACACAATTTCCATAGTCTTTTCCTTAAAAGCATATGACGTATTTCAATTTGTCGCTATTTTACCTAAATGGTTCACTTTTCACGAGAATTTCTGAAATCTGATATCCTCAATGAAATTCTGTCATTATATGTTGAACAAATAACATTGCGGAACTGTTGATACTGTCAACTTGATTCAGTGAAGGCGCAGGCATTTAAAAAAAACACCTGATCAACAAAGCGTTGGATAAACTAATTTTTATAGAAGTGCCCTTACCAATTACCTAAACCGTCTTCTTCATTTCACCAATGCCAGGTTACATTATCCTTAACCGACATTTCCTTGCGCCGTCCTGATTCGCGATACCATGTGTTCTCTTCATTTTAATGTAGTCATAGTACGGTCTTGAAATGTCGAATTCATATCCTGTTTTCATAACATTATACCAAGCGTCAAGTAAAATCATTTTGGCAATTTTTCATGAAGAGATAAAACTAATGATAAAGGTCACGTGGGTGTCTGATATTTTGGATATGGTACCCAATAATGAGTTTATAGTGCAATAGCCTTGATGTATAACTGACAGATTGTGTCAACGTAATGCTTTCGAAGTAGTACCCCAGCTACAGTAACTCAGTTTTTATCCCGACAAATCGCCCCCTTGGCATGTAGGTAATAGTATTACCATCTCCAACATACAGTCACTTCAAACAGAAAATGGTAATTGAAATCCCTCTGGTGATTTATCGTCAGTGCTTTGCTATTTCACCATTGTGAATTCTCCGTTTTTTACGACGTCAGCCATTTGTATGTCACCATACCTCCGAGCAATATCGTAGAGCGATTTTATCCATTTAACGGATACTCGACTGCTAATCTATCTCATGATCGAATATTCCGTCAAATATAGCCCTAAACTATCCCGATAAAATGTTGTATATCCATTATGATTTATGGCTGTTGTTTACACATGTATGAAAATAGTCGCAACTGTCGTCAACATACTTTTTATATTGGTATTGCTTTATTCCAACTTACTTATTATAATAAATATGTATACTACTAAGTATTATGAATTTCTCTGATTTCTTTGGTTTACTGCTGCTTGAGAGTCCATTAAACACTAAACAGCTTTCAGCTTTTAAACGTCTCACTAAGAATGAATTAATTTTGTTAATACTACGTTATAGGGTTATTTTCATATTTTCGTTATCTAACTGCTGTAAATATATGTCAATGGAATATTTAACAATATCTCCATTCGAGCGTCATTGTAAGTTCAATTTACGCGGAACAATTGGTAATTGCTGTACGTCAATCTTCGTATAGTGCATACATATAAGCACTCTAAAATGACATAAAATAGCAATTCTTAAGATGTACAAGACCTCTTATATTTTGTAAGTGTAATGGGAAACCTATTAGAGGTAACAGGAAGTATTCTCCAATCTTTAACTAAGGGCTTTGATCTCAAAGGTTTGGCATTTTGTTTCATTTTATATCTCTTTAGTGCAAGAAGTCTCATTGTTACTTATTTGTTGTTGTCTATCTGTCACTGCTTCCTTGTTCATAATTACCAGTAACCTCTCCGCGTATTTGTCCTTAATATCCATGCCGAATCCTAGAAGGTATGGATGTTAATTCTAATCGCACTTGATATCTTGTGGTTAAACATTCTCCCAGGCACCAGATACATAATAAGCTGACCCACACACCTTTCAATGGGTTTAGATAGTGCTTATTCATTATTCAGAGAAGTCTTTGTTAACTGTTTATTTCAACATGCATTCTTATTATGATAGGTAATTCTTTTGGCAAAAAAAAAATCATTCATAGCGACGGATTTCCAACTCACCTCAACATTACAAAGTAAATTAATACCTATGGAATACGTTCGTAACCATCCTAAAACATAACGCGGCCTCCTTATACAGGATTAATGAGAGAGATAAAATTATTTTTTCGGAAATCCTTATTGCCATCGAATAGATTATTGATACTATGGATAGGAAATTGCGCCAGCTATTCCACATTGCACTGTTTGTTAGTAACGGCGAGGTAAAGACAAATCCTATCAACTCCATGTTCGTCTATTACAGCACAATTTGTATTTACAATGGTTTGCTTCCATAATTAGTTTTTACTTTAATAGAGCATTTTAAAACAGATCGCATAACTTCAGTTTCCGATAAAACATGTCTAGATAACGAAAAAAATATGTTTTTTATTCATAGCAAAAGCATAGATACCTAGTGACTATATATGTTAAAGTTGTATGTCCCGTTATTTTTATAAGAGAGGACCGATATAGGATTTGCCTGTTGTCTAATCCATTTATCAATACAATAATATAATATTTTTCTCTGTAATTCCTGTATAACTTGTATTGTTTAATAAAATATTTTGAAATGAAATTTTTATACTCACGAATCAAGAAGAACTTTTTATATATTATTCACCACCAACTGTTATCAATAGTTTGTCAGTAGGTTTTAATTTTACAAAGTCATCTAAAAGCTCAAAATGAATTTTAGCAGTACAGCCAAATATCACGATATTTACATTGGTGATTTCTTCAAATATGTTTTCATCCAAACATACATAAAGCATAAACACCGAGAACTGTTACGGTGGATAGAATATGTGTTTTTACAAATGTTAATAAAGTATCATTTATGTTTGCCTTCTATGCCTTTGAATGATTCTTACAGCAACAGCTTAATTCTTCAAAGTTTATGGTTTCCAATAGATTACTAAAGTAAACCAACATGACAAAATGTTCGCACAGTTAGGGTACGTACTTAAAGATATTTTCTTATTCTGAATGGAAAAAATCGCTTTCGTAACCATAAGCATATATATTCACATCCGACGTTGGCATCGAAAAACATTGCACAATGCAGCTGTTACCAGAGACAAGCAACGAATTTCAAAACATATTAGTAATAGACCTTAGACATTCTATCACTATTAAATGTTAATGTCGTCATCAATTTCTATTATTAAACGTGGAACGATTGTATGGAATGATCGTAATGATTTTCAATGCAGAATGAAGTGACGTCGTGAATTATTCAGAACCGCAACACATATCTGTCATTGTCAGCACAATGTGGACGATAAGAATTCCAGTGGGACGAACCGTTGGCTGTGGAAAACGCAATGAATTGCAACTTCCGGTGAATCATTATATCTACGGAAACGGCGGTGGAAAGTGAAATGATAAAAATAGTTTAATGCTTTGTGACATTCGTAGAGATAAACTATTAGCGAAGTCCTTGGTGTACTTATCACAAACGGCTGGTTGATGAGGCATTCAACATTTTCAAATAAAGTGTATGAGATTGATGTTTACTTTCATTGTAATCAGTAAGGATATGGACTAGCGTATTAATACAATTGTAATTATACTATGACTAACATAGTTTGTGTGTATGTCGCTCATGAGAAGAAATAATATCTTCGTATTGTATTGGAATACTGTATTACAGGTAGATTTTGCCGGTGGTGAGTGTTACATCATATATATAAAAAAGGGCAAGAGTTCCACTATACAAGAGGACACAACACAAGTATACCGCAGTCTCCCAAAACACGCACCTCGTATTTCATACACGCCAGACACCACATACACGGGAGGCCGTCCATACATGACCCTGGATGTTAATAGGACGTAAATATAATAAATCAAACTAAACCAATTTTCGCTGGGTTTAATTTGTTTTTGTCCTATTCGCGCTTATACCTAAATCCGAGAAATCAAAACACCAGCGAAACCTTTAGAGTTCTGTTTTACATTATCGTTATACAGAATTGCTATAATATTATTATCATATCGTCATTGCCCTGCAGGTAGGGCGTTAGAATTGTACCTGCTGCCCCTATTGCATGATCGTAAAAGGCGACTAAATTTAGGATCTTATCTTTTCTATTCTTCCTAACTAACTTTATCTTTCCTAATGCCTCCCTTGGCACCGCCTCATTTTTGGCCTTGAGTTGAGCGTTCGCCCTTGTGAGGAAGGCTCTGGGTTCTGTCCCCTGGCCGAGACACTCCAAAGTCTATAAAAGTGGTAGTTTCTGCTCCTGCTTAGCGCTCAGCAAAAAGGGAGTGGGACGACTGGTTCGCCCGTTGTCAGTATAATGTGACCGGGTGGGGTGTGTTGCTTGGTGTCTTCGGCGGCATGCTCCAGTGATATAGCACTATAAAAAGGGCAAAAGTTCCACTATACAAGAAGACACTACATGAATATACCGCAGTCTCCCGAAACACGCACCTCGCACAACATACACACAACACACCGCATACATGGGAGGCCGTCCTTACATGACCATAGCTGTTAATAGAACGTTAATTAATCAAACAAACAAACAAAAATCATATCGTCATCGGGATTTTCCTTGCACAACATAAACATTCATTGGCAATTGTTTACTGGTTCCAAAATAATTCCGCTCTCGAGTGATCACATTAAAAAATAATTGAAAAGAATATTTTACTAACATTGTCACTTTATTTATATAAGTATATTGTGCTCAGAGGAATTGTTGTACCGCGAAATAATACACCCGCCAATTCCGTCTTTGCCAAAACACGCACTACGCACTTCATACACGCAACACACAGCATACATGGGAGGCCGTCCTTACATGACCCTGGATGTTAATAGGACGTTAATTAATTAAATAAATAAACAATCAAGCTATTTATAACATTGATGAGTTCCCACTGTCACAACACAAGAGGATACAACATAGAAACATCTTATAGATGGAAACACGTTCTATTTCCACACTATTGTACTACTTAAGAAATTACAAGGGTTGGGACTCGGGGATTAGGCTCCTTACAAGTGACACAAAGACAGAGCGCTAATTATCACATACATTCTTTTAGTACCTAGTGATTAACTGGATGTAATAACACATCAAATCAATTTTCTGGAGAAATACAGTCACACTTATCACATGCGTGATAATTGATCCAAAGCAATTTTCCAAAAGTAGATAATGATGAGATTTTAAAAATGATAAAGTCCTGTTTTCGAAAATGTAAGCTATATATATGATTGTGGTTGATATATGACTTTTGACTTCGTGAAAGAACACTGCATGATTTTTTTACGATCATGCTGTTATCAGACCTAATCAATAACAAGTCCTGTACGCAACATGTGAGTGATATTGAAGGCTACTGACAATGGAATGATTCCTCTAGCATTCTACGATATGGAATCAAATATAACAGTCTACATTCCCGAGAGAAATCAAACATCATCGGTCTACGTGCTCAGCAAAATCACGGCTTCAACTGTCCTCGTACTACGGAGAATCCTCGCTTCAAATCAACTTGATCTGAACCAATGGGCCTTAACCTAAACGCAATAAACAAATAACCTAAACGCAATAAACAAATATGTTGTTCATCGTTGCATTTGTAAACATTTATATGCTAAAAACAACAAACAATAAGTCATTCCCATTGAACAGATATATTGTTTATCATCACCATATAAACCCATTTAATATACTTAAAACCACCAGCGATAGCTACACGACATAATAAAGAAAATCACCATCAGTGCAGAAACAGCCAATGTTGATCGTCACAATTGTAAACCTGTTATGGATTTAAAACTAACAGCAGTTGTTGCAATCAAATTATATTGTTGTTCGTCATCACGAATGTATTTTATTAATACTAAACCCGCCTACCATAATCCGTATGCAATAGACAATACATTGTGTCTATGTCGTAATTGTATATATAAATATATAAATGCAGCGTATGTGCGCTGAGATAATGATTGTACGCTATTAACTATGTTGTATATATGTGAGAGCTGGATTCTTTTATATTCATAATGTACTAGAAAATACTCGCTATAAACATTATTACAGGGTTACGGCATTTTCATTTAATGACCTCTATGTGATTAAATGAAACGCTTTTCGCAACATAAATTACTAATATTTCACTTCCTTGAAAACTTGATGTAAATATTTACGTTCTGAGGGAACTGGATTTAGTTTTGCAGACAGTTCATTAATCACAACATTAAAGATGTACTGTGAAATTAACATGTGTCTGAGTGCTCGCTAGTAGTCAATTTATCCATCTCGGTACCGCAAGTGATTGTGCAGTTTGTGTTTGGTATGTTCTCCGAAATTGAATATGTGCATGTGCAAGTGTGAGCATGAGGCGTGGCTACATACTGTCTGTTGAAACATATTACGCAGAATTATCACTTGATATATCTATTTATACTCGTTTTAACACATGACCTTGAATAAGGGGGATTTTACGACAACTATGTGAGGACTGTAAGCTTCAATTAATGTCTCAATTATCACAATTATATGTACTGCAGTTCACGGCTAATCTAATTCATCCGAGTCAAGTTCCCGACATAAAACAAACATAACAAGATTAAATTGGTGACATTCAGATTACGCGGTAATTTGTTGTGTAATGAGGGATGACAAAGCTATCATGAATTTTATATTTCTGCACTATCTCCATTCAGGAAGAGTTTGGCTTATCACATTCAATATATCGCCGGTGCATTCATAAAGCTTTATCACCTTTATCACCCAGTCACGGCATAAACACAAATATTAAATTACTTAAATCCATTAAACCGTGGGCTTGAAACAGAAGAGTCGGAATGGATCAAACAGCATTATATAGTGGCAGACTGTATCTGTTTAATCGATAGACAGTGGCGATCGAAAACAGTAGAAAGATCAAAACGACAAAGAGAATAATGTTTAAATAACCTAAACTCCGATAAAAATATCCATAATTCATTAGTCGTCAATTTTACTCACCATTTTGTTTCTTCGAAAATGACACTTGGGTTTATTACTTTATTTACGATGCCAGTTTAGGTGTTTAATATGATAAGCGAGTTTAGAGAATTCATGAAAAGTCAAACTATGATTATAACTAAGTTTATGTAACGTTAATGTGCTGTTGGGAATTTCAACAGAAGAATGAAAACGCGAATCAATCACTTACACAAGCCTCCAAAAACACGGAAGATATCAACTCACATCCATTGTTTGTTTGTTTGATTATTTTAACGTCCTATTAACAGCCAGTGTTATGTAAGGACGGCCTCTCATGTATGTTGTTTGTAGCGCATGTGAAGTGCGAGGTGCGTGTTTTGGAGACTGCGGTATGTTCGTGTTGTATCTTCTTGTATAGTGGAACTGTTGCTCTTTTTATAGTGCTATATCACTGAAGCATGCCGCCGAAGACACAAAGCAACACACCCCACCCGGCCACATTATACTGACAACGGGCGAACCAGTCGCCCCACTTCCTGTTTGCTGAGCGCGAAGCAGGAGCAGAAACTACCACTATTATAGACTTCGGCGTGTCTCGGCCAGGGGACAGAACCCAGAGCCTTCCTCACAGTGGCAAACGCTCAACTCAAGACCAAAAGTGAGGTGGTGCCAAGGGAGGCATTAGGAAACAAAGTCAGTTAGGAAGAAGAGAAAAGATAAGATCCTGAATTAAGTCGCCTCTTACGATCATGCAATAGGGACAGCAGGTACAATTATAACGCCCTACACTCACATCCAAGGGTGAAGTATCAACATTAGACGTTACCGTTGTATGTCATAATACCTATGACAACTCAGAAAGATCTGCTAGTTTGTCAATACTCTGAACGACAATGAAGAATTAAATTTAAGTACGGTTTGAAGAATTGAATTTAAATACGTTTTAAATTCTCTATGTTAGTACATAATGATTGTCAATACCGTTTCTATATGAATAAAACCTTTGTATTAATATATGTTGATATTGGAGTTCTGCATTAAAGAGTTTTTCTAGAACACTTTGAACCGTAGCCAGGCATTGAGGTAAACGTCAGCTCCAAAGGAAGCAAATGAATCCACTTTGGTGGTATATCTAGCAGATATATATACCGTGCGTTTAGCGACGAGAATGCATCTTAAGACCTGCATATCATCTGGGTCATGGAATGCGGGTTCTAAGCAATATCTCTCATTATATCACACAAATGGCGAATCGCATATTACATGTATCTGAAACCTAATGTTTGATTGTGCCTGGGGGAAATGTAGATTGTTAAGCACTATGATGTCAAAGAACTGCTTCCGCAAATCACGCGTTAATGGTCCGATAACTCAAGTTTCAACAGTTCTTTATTAAGTTTGGCGCCGCTTTAGCGAACAATTTGTCAAGGCACATATTGCTTAAACATTGGTCGATTCCAACCGAATTCTGGAGCGGGTAGGGAGGACTGTTCAAAGGATGACAATCACCATTGATTACTGTGCTAGTGAATCAAATTGCTGGTTTTGGCAAATATTTTATCAAATGTCAACAATAAAGGATTTCTAGGACGGTCTTCTTACGTGCGTGGTTTTCAGGATTGAAGAATAGCCATACTTATTTTATTGAAACGTAATGCACACAAGCACGGAACCAGGCTGTACATAATGGACACATTATCTGAAAACAGCCAAAAATTTCCTTGGGCGTGCAAAAAAATAGAGATGCCTGCAAAAGACTTATTGTCCCGCCTTCATACATGTATAAAATTTGAATGGGACTACGTAGGATGGAACATAACATGGATCACACAACCTGCACAATTTCTAGTTCAGGTGAGATGAGTGCAGTTAAAGGGAACCATAAAATAGCTCATCTGATATCCTTACTTGCGATCTTGCATTGTATTCCCGGACAAGACACCAAAAAAGTGAATGTAAGAACCAGTTCCTTTAACAAAAAAAAAAAAAAAAAAAAAAAAAATCCTTCACCGCCGACAGAGTACATACAAAACTTCTAATCATCTGAACAATAATTGAACTTTACTCATGCATACATATTTACACCCTGAGTGTTTCGTCACTTAAGTTACTGACGAATTAGTTTGGTTTATTAAATTAACGTCATGTTAACAGTCAGTGACATGTAAGGATAGCTTCCCATATATGCAATGTGTAGCAAGTGTGTGGTGTGTGTTTTGGGTTTTGGGAAGCTGCGGCATATTCGTGTTGTGTCTTCTTGTATAGTAGAGAAAAATACGAATTCGTATGCTACTGTTTTAATAGACAAAATATTCATTCGTTGCCTGTATCGCACCATTAAGCATCGGATACAGCATTTTCCCCCTTTTTCGAAAAAAAATCCGCACGTACAGTTTATCTATAAAACTCGCGAATTGTCATAGCTCGCAAAATTCCATTTCCGATATATAGCTATAATTGTATTAAGACTTTTTTTTTTTTTTCTTCTTTTTTTTAACTTTTTATGTTTTAATTTTTATTCAAATAGAATATGCAATACTACAGTGAAATAATTTATTATGAATGATTTCGTGGAACACATAACGATTCCAACGTTAGCATTCCAGGAAGAGGGCTTATATAGGCATAGCCTGCTGCCCAATCCCTATTTAATCGAATGATTTAATAAAATATTTTGGAATGAAACGTTAGCACCTGCAATGTGTAACAAATAACGGTTACAGCAACAGCATGGCAACTTATGTAAACTTTGATGTTATGATGTTAATTTTAAGCGGTTCGAATTCTAGTTTCATTATCTTGATACCATATGTAACATACTGTGACTCTTGACAGGGGGCGTTTTATGTATGCAGGTTTGCTGATGAAAATTCAGCGAGAATCGATTACTTATTTCATTTCTACTATATCATCAAAATGGGTTTAGTATGGAGTATTGTGTAATATGATTTATGGAAAAAATAGAATAAAATAATTTTGCGATTCTAGGGTTACCCAAAACATGCATTTTAAAGCACTAGAACATCTGTAATACTGATAGTTTTATTCCATTGGAAACACAGAAATTTTATCTATTAATGGTACTTAACACGAGAAAAATTGTTCTGATAGTAATCTTGATATTACATGATGCCGTTGTTTACTGAGCCCTTATAAATAGTACGATAGGATCTAACATGATGTAAATACAGCAGACATTCCAAGTTACGAACACGATTCGGTACTAAACAGTACCAAAAAAAAAAGACATACATTGAGAGTAGTACTCAGATTAGATGGTTAGTGGTATAGTTAGTGATAAATCGTACAATTACTGCCCCCTTTATACGACAAAAATAAGATAAAATGTAAAAACAGACCCAACTCACTTGCATCAATGCTGACCAATATTACGTCACGGGAATCGTGATATCGGTAGCAGCTTCTTTTAATGCATATTAGGTTAGACCAGGGAAATCTGTCGTGTTAATACGTCCCACTCAATTCTCATGGAGTCAATGTCCTATCTAACCAGGTAATGAAAAGTTCCCTCGTCGTCAACAATTCTATCACATCATTATGCCTTTTTCAATTTTTCAATTGATCATAAGACAGCTGTCTAAGAAATTTTTACCACCAATTCGTCACGATTCATAGATATTTATAGCGTATTGGTGAAAAACGGGAAACGCTTGAATTGCATCGAAATCTAGACTTCAAAAAGATCTCCAGCACAACAGATTCTCGATTTCCCGATAAGCATCATTTTTACTACAGTTATGAAAACTTGAAATGCACCATTTTCACGACTTTGGATTAATGCGGAGAGAAATCATCAAGACTGGAAATACACATGTTTGATTTTTATTTTGCCAGATATTTTGAAATCACTCACTGCAAGAAAAAATGTTTATAATCGTTTTCCGTATTAAAATTTTCAATGACATTATTCATTTTGACACATTGTGTATGATATATAACCCAGCTTATGTAACATAAAACGGAAAGGACATTTTTTATTGATTAAAATTTCAAAAATGGTATTTCGTTGAATTTAATTTAGTACATTTCAAGATCAAAATAAAAACATGTTACGAAATGCTGAACAAATAATAATGACAATCATAAAAATATACAATGTAAATAGCAATAAACATAGTTGTTACAGCTCTGAAACTAGTAGTCACGTGGTTGAGAATGTTTTCGTCAAAAATAGTCAAGTAAGGACGGTATTTCATGTATGCAATGTAAAATGATTAGGTGTGTCTTTGGAACACTAACGTTACTGTTGTGTCGTCATATCACAGTGGAACTTTTGTATATTTTATAGTATTATTTAACAGTACTAAAGTGAGCTGCTGAAGACACCGAACAGCACACTTCGATCATCAGGTCATGGCCTACTCCCTTTAAGTGGAAGATAAAATTGCCGTTTTTGCAGATCTTTGTTTGTTTGATTAAATTAATGTCCTATTCACAGTCAAGGTCATGTAAAGACGGCTTCGCATGTATGCGGTATAGAGTGCGGATGTGTGCTTTGAGAGACTGCAGTAAATCCGTGTTGTGTCCCTCTTGGTTTAGGACTCAACAGGATACAACAAAGAACAATGCACCTTGAGGCGAATGCTTATCTCATAGTAACAAAATACATTTAAAAGTAACATATATACCAAAAAGAGAGTAATCTCCCCTTTCTTTCTCCCTGTGGTATTTCTTCTAAATAATAGAAATAGTCTTAGGTCATTGATGGTGTTTCAATCAAATAAGTTTTGTATAACGTCTTGCACGTATTGTTTTATTATGTAGACTGCCTTACTATAGTTACATTGTTATATCTGAAAAGAACAGAAACGTTTTATTTGTCTTGTTTCTCTTTCAAATTTTATTGAGAAAAGTTTTTTTTGTTCTCAAAGAAACGTCAGTTTTATTGAGCACGTGCACTTTAGTAAATAAGATAAGTCCGTTTTGAAATGTAGTTCAAAAGACGTTTACACACTAAAGATAAGCGGAATAGACATTTATGATTTTATTAACGCTCATTATTTCATATTCACAGGATTTAACGTCAAAACTTAAAAGGTTTTAGTAAATAGGAGAACTATTGTATAGAACTATTTAATGATGTAAGAAATAAGATAACAAATTGTTCTAAAACCGACTTACCTCATAATGCGTATCCGGTATCCAGACTCTTAATTAGTATACAATTAGGTGTTCCAGCAAAATCACTGGCTGTTGTACTTTTGGCAGTCAGCTATCAGATTATCTTCCAGTTCGTAAATGGATCCTGACGGCGGAGGTTTGTGTAATTCTTTTAATGATTTTTCTGCACCTTCGTGTGAACTTGAAAATACAAATAAAAACCCGCTACAAGTGTTGTTCGTCTCTTTGGTTAAAAATGGACAATTCCAATAAAAGGTTTAAACAAAAGTTCAATGCAACTTGCGTCGTGATGTGATGTTGATCGCACGATGAGATAGGTATCTGTTTCGTCACAATTCAATTGAGAAATGATAACATCAGAGTCACACAGTGTCTTGTTATACACCACTTCCTGGTAACACTGGCGAACTGCTCATTTCAAAACAAAATTCTCTCTGACGACAAAAGTCATGTGATTAAGTGAGCCAATACACTGAAAGCTGTCGGAATGATAATTGAAGCATGAATTGAGATTAAGATAACAGACACAAATTTCAAACGTTTTTTTAAAAGAATACTGCAGATTTTAGTCGCTTTTTAGGCCTGTTGCGCTATTAGTGCTTTGAAATAATAGATGGTAATACTAAAAACATCCGACCTGTTACAGGTGAATGAAACAAGTTTTAAGCTTAAAACTTGTCCTTGAATGCGCTTCTCGCTGTCCTATGTGTCGATTAGTTTACTTCACACCTGTTCCACGTTAGTTGTGCTGATTGCATATTTTATGTTGTCTGTTATATAATCCGCATGTGCTTGTTCGCGTGAGTGATCCACTACTGTGTTGTAGATAAGAACACCTCACACTAACCGACTCGTGCACACTGGAGACCGCTGCGCTACCCTGCGAGGGACTATATACCAGTATCAGTTGGGGGCTGCATCGATTTGCTGGTCCATCGCATGCGTTGGATGTACATCCAAAATCTATCCGGAATATAAGTCAATGAAAGGCAAATCAGTTTCCCTCAGTGTTATATAGCTAGTGACATAGGATTGTGTGGGTTCGTTTTATGTGCAAATATTAATCGACACAGAGTGCCGATCCGGAAACTCTCGAATGGCCATATGGGAGCGTGTTGATTGATTTGTTATCAGTGTTCGGCTCTCTGTCGCTGGAGTGCTATAGCTGGACATTGAGCATCTCTACACAATGTCAACATCACTTGTCGGCACCTCAAATCGAGCGATCCCATTAGTATTCCTATTATTGTTGTAATGACTTTTGATCATCCGTTACATAATAACAGTGGTTGGCCTTTCATTCGGTAATATAACAACGTCAATCTCTCCATATCACCTCTTACCACACATCATCAAATGTCCAAATGTTGCTTATGACAGTTCATATATTTAGTGTCGCATAGACTCTTGTTAATATCACACACAGTATTGTATTAACTTGTCGAAAGTCTTAGAGCTAAGCAGGAGCAATGCCAACTATTGGCTCACCCTCATGTGACTAAAACGCCCTTATCAGGGGGAACACTTTAATCAAGCTCAAAGGGAAGTAGCTGCCAACGCAGACAATTTTAAGACGAAAGGTATAAGAAAAAAAGAAATATGACCTAATATTATGAGTCGTTTTGGTTTATGAAACTAAACGTTCTATCAGCTAGGATCGTTTAACGATGGCCTTGTTGAGTGCAATGTTTTGGGTTTTGTGAATGCATGTATATCTTGGGAGGCTGTGGTAAATTCGTGTTGTATCTCGTTGTAATCGTGGAATAGGCATAACGTGTATGCCGTGTGTGAAGTGCGTTCGTATTTGGGAAGACTAAAGTATGTTCGTACTGTGCCTGTTTTAATACAATACAGTAGAACTCTTAATTGTCCTTTTTGTAGTGTTGTCTCACTGCAACATGCTACCAGAGACATAGAAAAGGCACGCTCACCACCACTATCTTTACGCTTAACTGCAAACAGGAGACATATCCTTCCTCAATTTACGATCAAAAGTGAAACGGTGACAAAAATAAAAACTTCGTGACTAGTTTCATAAAACTTCATATAAATGAAAACGAATTAAAGATACTTTTTATCACATAAGAAGATGTTAGGAAAAAGAAAGGCAGTCAGGAAGAATAAAAATGATACTATCCCAAATTTAGTCGCCTTGTACAATGCAAAGAGGTACAATTCTCACGTCCTACCTATAGAACAGACTACACTGTTTTGAAATTATATTTTCATCAGGCAGTTGATAGTTACACTCAATGAAATTATCTTTAAATGGCTATAAGACAAATACTGTCTATGTTCATTGATAATATATATCTTTAATATATTGTTATACATTGTCTTGTTATGTTGTGTCATTCAGTTTGGTTTTGTTGTTTTGCTTTCTGTATTCCAATAGTAGGCTATATTTATTTATATATGTATGTAAATCTGTTGGAGTCATTGTAGTTATATTTCACATCATTTGAAATATCTAACAGAATTTATAAAGGATCTGACAATATTCCATAGGGGGTCACGTCGAGATGAACTTTATACCACGTTGTCTTCATTTAAGACACATTTTCTACGGCTTGTCACATTCATTGAAAAGATATTTCGTCCCAGTATATCTATACAATTAGCTTTATTGTGCTCTTTGGGCGAGATGACTACTTAATCCAAACTATTTCGTCCCTGAAATTCACTGTCAAAATTTTGCAAGTAGCAATTTGATTGGCCATTTCCAAAGGTCACTTGGACATGACCCCTAATGGGATTTTCTCAGATCCTCTTATCAAACGTAGTGATAATAAGGATCTGTATTTTAATCAGATTGATTGCATCACCTTTGTTTTCATCATATCACAGCCTAGTAAATGATAGGACCGTCTTTGATGCTTGGTAGGTGAGTACCGAGATAATCCCGCGACATACATGTGTAACCAGTACTATGAAAGACACTAACTGTAAACCACGTGTTTCACATGTGTTCATCTTTAGGACGATTAGAAATGGCGAACATTAATCGTTGAGAAATGATACTAGTAAACAAATTTAGAGTATAATTCTCTAAATTGCCGTTTGATATGAAATTTTCAAATTCGGTCGCCGTCGGATAAGTCTCGATTGGTATATACTATTACTGACATGTTGATTTTTACTAAGAGTGTTTCATCACTTTTGAATTCATATTTTACATGCAATGTTGTGATCTCACACCATCTGAGTCAATTATTTTATTTTGGAATGTTGTTAAAACACGCAAAGATTGATACAAAACGGACACCGGCATAAGCTAGTGAAGATATTGCTGAGTCACTATGAAATAATAATTGCTGCTCCTGCTTAGCACTCAGCATAAAGGGAGTGGGACGACTGGTTACCCTTAGAAGTATAATGTGACTGGATTGTGTGCGTTGTTCGATATCATTGGCTGTATTCGTCAGTGATGTATCACTATAAAAACAACATTGCAAGGAAATACAACAGGAATATACCACAGCCTCCTAAACCATACACATTTACTCCAAAATATACAAACATTCAGAAAATAGTTCAAGAGCAGCCATCCTAAATGACCATACACAGGCAATATTTCTTCACGTGAATTTCATGTGACCCGGGGCAAAAAAGTGAATTTCACGTGAAAATTTTTCACAAACGTGAAATTCACGTGAAGAAATATTGCCTGTGTAGCTATTAAGCTATTAAGCGTAAGGAAGCAAACCGAACCGATCTTGTCAAAATAGATGACAAACACAGTTTTTATTTCTCAAGAAGCCACAGATCGAATAGCGAAAATAAACCGATATTGTAATGATAGCGGTTGCAGATTTAGCTTACTGCATCGATGATGACCCTGAGTTGAAATTGAAGAATCAGTTGTGATTCAATCTAAATAAGTTAGAAATACGATATAGAACTGCCACGTTTCCATCATTAGAGCAATTGTGATCTTAACTAACCGTGACGATTGGTTACACGAGTTCAAAATCAACGAGTGCGTGACAAATCCATTTTGTAAATTCATCCTGTTATCATTGTTGCCCTTCCTGCAAGTACGAATAGAAGAATACGATAGTACATGAGCATAATGCCATTGTCATTTTTTCAGTGGTTATTTTTCAATATAAAACAAGTTATTGTCCTAGTTATGTCTTTTCGTATTAGCGAACTTCCATACTACAAAAAGGGCAAGAGTTTCACAATACAAGAAGACACAACGCGAATAAATCACAGTCTCACATAAAGACCGCACCATCCTTCATACACGCAACCCATCATATACATGGGAGACCGTCCCCACTTGACCCTATGAATAGGACGTTAATTTAATCAAACAAAGACTTTTACTATTAGTGACCTTCCAACAACAACTCCAAAACTGTTCCATTCGGAACTTTATTTATACTTTAGCTTAGATATGGAATCATAGCCGATAACTTACTAGAAGATTTCCAACTTTTTATACAAACAGCCCCGCGTGGGAACATCGCCACACTTTAGGGCTTCTTTTTTCAGTAATACCTTTTGACTGTCTTAGTGGTTCATAAGGTTGTAACATAGCTGCCCAATAAGAGAAATATAATATCTCATGTTGCACCTAAAGCATGAATAGACCAAGAACAGGATTTATCTTTACATATAGATCTCATAAAGGAATAGAACGCCAACATAGTCCATTATTTTTAGGTCTTCTTAATATATCATAGCACTTCCGATAAGGCGCGAATGTCCTTCGGGACTATGCTATATCCGGCATGTTGAAAATTAAAAAAACACCTTTAGGAAAACAAAGTGAAATGTTTATGTAGTCAT
This sequence comes from Argopecten irradians, assembly GCF_041381155.1. Lineage (NCBI taxonomy): Eukaryota > Metazoa > Mollusca > Bivalvia > Pectinida > Pectinidae > Argopecten > Argopecten irradians. The sequence continues at coordinate 21,962,943 of NC_091134.1, forward strand.
ATTTTATATTACAGACACACATATTTTTTTACATCTTATTTTGTTTCAAGTCTGCTTTAATGTCACCTGAGACGAAATCTCTAGGTGACCTATTATAATCGCCTTTTGTCTGTCGTCCATCATCCGCCGTGCGACCTTTTCGACTTCTCAAAAACCACTGAAGCAATTTCAACGAATTTTCGCACAAACCTTCTTAAGCATAAGGCCAATCCAAATTGTGAATTATATGGTTCCCACCCCCAGGGGGCTATAGAAGGGACCAAAAGGGGTAAAATTGAGTGATTTTTTCAAAAATCTTCTTCTCTACTCACAGATGCGGTAGAATCAATTACTCAAATTGTGAATTGTATGATCCTGGGGTCTCACGTTTCCCCCAGAAGAGGGGGTTAATTTTACTATAGTTTATATCGAGAAAACATTTTTTTCAACATTATTTGGTCTTTTGAGTCAAATGTTGTCAGAAATATCAGTATGAGATGTCTATTGAATCCTATTAACAAATTTCCCATGACCGACACCCCTGGGCCTTAATAGGGGCAGGGTCAAAAGGGATTAAATAGGTTAAAACTTCAAAAATCTTCTTCTGAAATTCTGGAAATGGTAGGATCAATACTTTTAATAGATGGAAAGGTCTTAAGGTCTAATACAAAATTGTGAGTTGTATGATCCTGGCGTCTCACGTTTTCCCCTGGGGAAGGGATCAAGTTGACTATAGTGTATATAGGGAAAGCACATTATGAGCATTTTTGCACGATGTTTATAGGAAATGAGTCAAACTTGCTTAGGATTACTATAACATTTTAACATCATATCCACATTGATACTGGCCAACCCCCTGCGGGCAGAGGTGCGGGGACAAATGGGGTAAAATAGGCTAAAACTGAAAAATTCTCTTCTAAACGTCTGGATATTGTAGAATCAAATGCTCTTTTTGGATGGAAAGGTCTTAAAATGTTTTATAAAATCGTGAATTATATGACCCTGGGGTCTCACGTTACCCCCTGAGGAGGGGGTCAAAAATCCAAAAAATGTCTAAGTTCACAGGTTGGATGGAAGCAGATACCGTTCATAGATAAAAAAAAGTAAAATTTATACAATCACTGACCCACGTCAAGGGCCAGTATATAGTGTTTATACGTCTTTGCTTCATTCTACATTGTATATCTGATTTCAGGTGACTGTTAAGGCCCATGGGCCTCTTGTTCTTTGTAATTTAATCTTCAACTAATAAAATATCAAATTTTAATCTTCAACTAATAAAATATCAAATGGTGTTCATTAACAATGTTCAAGAATGGTATATTGAGGATCTCCTGAAGGGTATGCTTTCAACGTGAAGACACCCGCCAAACAGATAAGTAAGTTATTTTATGCAAAAGACACAACAGAATAGTATACCAATGTTACGATAATAGGAGATTCCACAAGATTGATTCCAAGTAACAGACGGTTAATAGGCGTTTTGTGAGGCTTTTCAATTAATGGACGGAACTTTCAGGATTTTCCGTCGCCATTTTATAAATTGGTCAATCATTCCACTTTGACTGGGTATGGCCATAATTCCGTTCCAGACTGTCCTATTCAAATGTCGCGGACAGACACCTATCCTCGTCTATAGACTGTAAAAAGTCGTCGGGAAATTGCATGAAAATGTAAATTTAAGTAAATTGTAACAATCGCCAAGATTTCGATACAGACTTAAGCAGTACTTCAGAAAAGAGTTTTGGCAGCATACACTTATTGCACAATTGTCCAAATACGGACTGAAAATAGATTTTTTTTCTTTAAAATTTGAGTGAAGAAAAACCCATAAGTAAACATATATCTTCTTAAACGGTCCATACAATTTGTTCAGGCGATTTGAAGAACCACTGAGTTCGAGTAATTTGTTATCTGGTATGCTCTCTTCAGACGGTAAAGAACGTCATTGATTATACGAAAGGCCATCCTTGAAAAATATGACTTCAGACACGATAAATAGTCCTTATATGGCACTGGCTGTCGGTACAACGATTAAGAAAGGAAGGCGTCCTTGGATAATAATATGCCGTCATACTTAATAAACAGATGATCCATTTTAGCAAAATACAGGACAACATCATCCATAACATCGCTTAAAACACATTTCCCCAAACATCATAGATCCCAATCATAACTGATTACTCACAGTGGGTTATTCATATTGATAACTATCACTCGTCACTTCAGATATAAAATTTGATGTGTATCCGGTAACATTAAACTGAAAACTTTCAAACCAGCTGTCTGCTTTCTGACATGCTGAATGCTAACCAGGATCAGAAACTACAACTTATAAAGAATATGGAGTGTATCAAATGGTGACAGAATCAAAGATATTCTCAGAGGGACAGCTAACAAGTGATACTTAGAGAAATACTGCTTTTGGAAAAAGAAATATTGTTTCGGTTTAGTTTATCATATTTACATCCTATTAACACCCAGGATAATTTAAGGACGACCTACCTTGTATCTGAAGTCTTTTTGTATGTGTGAAGTGTTAGGTGCGTGTTTTGGGAGACGGTATTATACTTGTGTTGTATCTTTTTGTACAGTGGAAATCTTGCCCTTTTTATAGATAGTGCTTTATCACTGAATCATGTCGCCTAAGACACCAATAGGAAAATATGGCAGAACATAACATATAGTGTTTTAAGACAGTTCATATATGCTTCCATCACGTGCTACTTCCAGTAACAAACCATTCATTTTTGTGTCCACCATATATTCAATCATTTAAAATTCATTTTCCAACATAATTTATATGAACATTTATTCATTTTCGAATTCAGTGAGGAAGCGAACACATTCGAAACTAATTTCAGTCGTCCTATACTATTCATACAATTTCGACAGTACGATGCAATGGCGCTAAAATCATGTTTTTAGTCTCTTTTTAGCCCACCATCATCAGATGGTGGGCTATTCAAATCGCTTTTTGTCCGTGGTCCGTCGTCCGTCCTTCCGTCCGTCCGTCCTTCCGTCCGTTAACAATTCTTGTTATCACTATTTCTCAGAAAGTACTGAAGAGATCTGTCTCACATTTCATATGTAGGTTCCCCTATGGCCCTAGTTGTGGATATTGCATTTTGGGACCAATCGGTCAACAAGATGGCTGCCATCTTGGATTTTGATAGTTAAAGATTGCTATCGCTATTTCTCACAAAGTACTAAAGGGATTTTTCTCAAATGTCATATGTAGGTTCCCCTAGGGCCCTAGTTGTGCATATTGTATTTTGGGACCAATCGGTCAACAAGATGGCCGCCAGGCAGCCATCTTGGATTTTGATACTTAAAGTTTGTTATTGCTATTTCTCAGAAAGTACTGAAGGGATCTGTCTCAAATTTCATATGTAGGTTCCCCTAGGGCCCTAGTTGTGCATATTGCGTTTTGGGACCAATCGGTCAACAAGATGGCCGCCAGGCAGCCATCTTGGATTTTGATAGTTAAAGTTTGTTATCGCTATTTCTCAGAAAGTACTGAAGGGAATTTTTCTCAAATTCCATATGTAGGTTTCCCTAGGGCCCTTGTTGTGCATATTGCGTTTTGGGACCAATCGGTCAACAAGATGGCCGCCAGGCAGCCATCTTGGATTTTGATAGTTAAAGATTGTTATTGCTATTTCTCACAAAGTATTGAAGCGATCTTTCTCAAATTTCATATGTAGGTTCCCCTAGGGCTCTAGTTGTGCATAATGCGTTTTTGGATCGATCGGTCAACAAGATGGCAGCCATCTTGGATTTTGATAGTTAAAGATTGCTATCGCTATTTCTCACAAAGTACTAAAGGGATTTTTCTCAAATGTCATATGTATGTTCCCTAGGGCTCTAGTTGTGTATAATGCGTTTTTGGATCGATCGGTCAACAAAATGGCCGCCAGGCTGCCATCTTGGATTTTGATAGTTAAAGTTTGTTATCGCTATTTCTCAGAAAGTATTGAATGAATCTGTCTCAAATTTCATATATAGGTTCCCCTAGGGCCATAGTTGTGCATATTTCGATATGGGACCGATCGATCAACAAGATGGCCGCCAAGGAGCCATCTTGGATTTTGATAGTTGATGTTTGTTGCTGCTATTTCTCAGAAAGCACTGAAGCGATCTGTCTCAAATTTTATATGTAGTATGTTTGCAAAAGTTTGAAAAGCAGAGAAAAGATCCCTCTTTCCATTGTCAGACATAGATCATTCTTTGGTGGGCGCCAAGATCCCTCTGGTTGATAGTTAAAGTTTCTCACCACTATATCTCAGCAAGTACTGAAGGGATCCCTCTCAAATAGTTGTGCATATTGCATTTTCCGACTGATTGGTGAACAAGATAGCCGACAGGCCACCATCTTGGATTTTTGTTACCGCTATTTCTCAGAAAGTACTGAAGGGATCTGTCTCAAATTTCATGTGCAGGTTCCCCTGTGGGTCTAGTTGTGCATATTTCATTTTCAGACTGATCAGTTAACAAGATGGCTGACAGGTAGCCATCTTGGATTTTGAAAATTGAAGTTTATTACTGTTATATAGATGTATCTCAGAAAATACTGAAAGGATCTTTCTCAAATTTCATGTGTAGTAATATGTAGTAAAAGTTTGAAAAGCAGAGAAAAGATCCCTTTTTCCATTGTCAGACATAGATCATTCTTTGGTGGGCGCCAAGATCCCTCTGGGATCTCTTGTTTTAAACAAGATTTAAACAAATTGTTGCTGCATATATAAAAAAAACATGGCAGGGAGGGCTTCTCCTAAAGGCATAATATGATTCTAAAGAATATGAAAACTGAAGAATGGGGTTTAAGGCTTAACGTAACTGCCGACAGTCTTTTTATGTGGAAAGTAGTTTGCTCCTGTTATCAGGCATTTGTTGATGTCACGTAACCACTGATCGTACTATGGTGTATCAGACATATCTAAAGAGAAATGAGAAATGTCAACCGTCGGGTGAGGAAATGTGGTTCCCAATTGAGAACGTTGATGTTTGCTCAGCAACTTTGTAAACTAATTTGGTGTTAGGAACACGTATAACAAATTCGAAAGCACAGTAGATAAATTAATTACCTTTCAGAGGAGAACCAAACGCTAGACTAACGCAAGATTCATGGATTTATTCTTCAGACATTACCGAGTCTAGATTCAACGATGAAAATCTTAAAAAAATTATAAAATCCTGATTAATTCATTCTTATTCATTCATCTGTCATTTGACAGAGCCTAAATGATTCATTTTCGGGGTTGGTTTAACAACCTGGGTCATTTAAGGACGTGCCAGGTTTGTTTTTGGAGGAAAGTCGTGGTACCCGGAGAAAAACCAGAGACCAGCGGTCAGTACCTAGCAACTGCCCCACATATGATTCGAACTCGCGACCCAGAGGTAGAGAGCTTGTGGTAATATGTCGAAACATCTTAACCACTCCGCCACCGCGGCTCCCTACGATTCAGTCACCCTTTTCAACAGATCGCATACACCGCAGATCGTCCGTCCTTAAGTGGTCCTCGCTTTTAATCAACTAGCGAACCAACTCAATATCATATATTTTAATAAATGTACAGTTATTTCGAAAAGGTGTATGATAGAAACGGCGGCAAAGAAAAATACGACATTATCTCTTTTGAATTACATAGACTGTATAATTGTATCTTATTATTGTCACCGGGATGTTCATACAATGGCATTTTAATTTCTTTTAATTTATGAAGCGCCAGAAATGTATTTTATGTCGGAGCGAATCCGTATTGACTTTTGTGTGGGCTTATATCTCATGTTAGAAAGGGAAACATACTTTAAACACTGACGACGGCATAACTGTTTTCAACACGTTTTCTGCATACATACATACATTTTTTTCTTGTTTATTTTTTCAAAATCATTTTCAATATAAATAGAAAAATATATCATCATTGAAATATGGATCATTTATTCTCACATCACCATTCACCCAACCATCATCAGCATCATTATCATAATTATAAAGTAACAAGTTTGATACAAAATGGAGAAAACAAAATAGAAACAAATCTGCCCTCCTGGAGCGAAGTTACTCTGGTTAAATCCCATTATTTGTTTCAGTATCATACATCTGTTTAGTAAGTCCTCCACCACATAAGGAGCTTATATACATTATTATGCTATTGAGCTAATGCTGTAAGTCTATGGTGCCACGATTTCTGGATAGTAAATTCTCTGATATCCGGATATTCTTTTTACGGTGTCGTATTTACCATCTACAACCAATATCGGATAAACTGCAGGTAGAGCGTTAGAAATATAAACACCACAGCCGGGTCACACCAAAGTCTATTAAGGTGGTAGTTTCTGCTCCTGCTTAAGCGCTCAGCATGGGAGGAGGACGACTTGTTCGTCCGTTATAAGTATAATATGACCGAATGTGTTGCTTGGTGTCATCGGTGGCATGCTTCAGTGATATAGCACTATAAAAAGTAGACACATCACGAACATACCACAGTCTTCCAAAACAACACCTTGCACTTCACACACGCTTCACACCCATAAATGGGAGGCCGTCCTTACATGACCCTTACTGTTAATAGGTCGTTAAACATAACAAACCAAACCAGCCCTATCTCACTAGAACGTCTTTTCCTATCGGTGAGATTCTCCTACCCATGCGCAATATATATCCTTTATTATCACTCCATCCCGTGTATGTCTTTTCAGTTAAAGTTGCATCAGTGGAGGATGTTACTAGTTGTTCGCTACATACAATAGTTAATATTTATTTGTTTTTATACTAAATCCAACTCTCTGATTGGCAGATTCTTTTTCTTCATATACTATGAAGAAAACAAATCCTAAAATAACGTGAAAATTCGACGTAATCATGCTGTCACAATAGAGACGTCGACGTTGCGTATTGATTTAGAAAAAAAAATAATCCACCGGAAAATCAAAGATTCGTACGTTTAAACATACTTTATGGTATCAAGTAACCTGAAAAATTAATTATAAGCATTGATGTAAATATTTTTAACTTCATAGTGGTATGAGAAACGCGGATTCAGACAGTTTGCAAACAAAATTTCTGTCATACCCCTATGAAGTTAAAAAATAGTAACATCAATACTTAAAGAATTACATTACAAATAATGTCATGTAGTCTTTGAAACACTCTCAGAAGAATTTAATTGCGATTGAAACGTATGCAATTTTATTAGTGTTTTTTTTAAATAACAAGGGAGCATTTTTTTACCTTCTTGGATCAATTGTACCAAATTTTAAATGTCACGCATTTAATAGTGTATTTAAGCAGCGATAAAAGTATGTGACATTTAATTGCCTCAAGTAACAGCCATTACTGTTCACAATATACTGCAGATTAAAGAAGACAACAAATGGTATGCCTGGAATCAGTAGATCAAGAAAGTCGTCGAGAATTTGGTTTACTTTTGTCATTTTTAAACTTGATTATTTTTTTTAAATAATTAAATCTTTCTAGAAGTTAAAATCAGTTTTACATGATGGGAAATGTCACAGTAGCCTATAGAAACACGATATCTGCTGAATTCGTCACAGTAACACATCTCCAGAGCCTAACAATACGTTTTGTATTCAATATAGTCGTGAAGAAAGAAGACTTATCTATAGTCAGCCGAATCCCTGGATTAATGTGATACAACTAGACCGATTTATCTCTCGTGGTGCCACACACGGACGTTATGTGTCAGTACGACATAACCTACACGACTAATGATAATTAATTTCCTGTGTACATCTATAACACCACACGATGTTCATATACCAATGAGTAATGTAGAAACAACAAATGAGGCTATAGATACTCGTTTATATCTACAAATAAAACGCTGAGTCGTGATTCTGTAGTGGGTGATTAATCAAATCAAGCCATACAGCTGTGTTAACGCCTGTACCTAGTCATTTAACCGATACGTTGACCTTTTAATATACTTGCCCCCAAAGAAAGATGAGGCAATTTCATAGACCCACCCTCAATCCACCCCTTTCGCCATATTGTTTGTATATATTGATGTATCATACTGTATTAAACTTTTTAAAATGTCTTTGAAGTTAATTCAATGATTAACCATGGCATGGCACTGCTGAAAATAAATTCTCGACTCTGGATAAAAAATAACCAGAAAATCAGCGAGCAGCTAATCTTAATACCGAAGTGGCCAAAGGATATGGAAACTACATAAAAAATACATCATTTTAAAAAATTTGTCGCAGCATAAAATAAGCTATATAATAAGCTTGAATACTTATTAGGTTGAGTTTGCTGAAGATATTGGGAACTGTCTTAGTTAAAGATCATTCCACTAAACCATATGACCAGCTTTCCACAAATCCTAAGCGTTTAAGCTAGAGCAGAATGTATCATCGCTATAATCTCGTGTCTCAGCCAGAGGAAAGAACCAAATGTCATTCGTTTGTGTATGAACGGAAGTTGTCTGTTTTAATTAAATAATCGAAGCAAAGGGAACAGTTTTCAATGGGTTACAGGGAAGCCCGTTGGATCTGGAATTTGATAAACTCCAAACTAGACAATGTCAAGTCTATATTATTAAGTTTTCTTAAAACCAGACACAAGATCTGGCTATGGCAAATCATTCTTAACTTCAGGGGAAATAAATATAATGCTACAGAAAAAATATCGCTGCCTCCTCTATCACAACAAGGCCTCATGGAGGTTAAATTCAAATTGCGTTTCAAAATCTCAAATTCAACCATAATTTCCGTTCCCTTTGATTTATTTTTCTGTTTTTTAAATCGAAATCAAGCTTATTTATTTTCATTCTAAACACAAAATACAAAGAGAACATAATTGTGAGGTCATAATATCCATAATAAAAACCTATCTTTAAAATTTGGATTGCTCATTGCATTTATGCAAGTTGCCATTTGAATTTCCTTCGTGAAACAGGATGATATTGTTATTGATACTTGTATGTACTGTACGTTTGTCCTGGGTAACCTTTGTAATGGTTATATGTGGTTATGTATCATTTAGTTTCGATCTCGCCAGGCCATGCCCTTTCTCACTTAATCACGCGTGTCTCTATGCGCTAACCTCCACAGGGACCTAGTTACACTGTCTTAGAAACCATCGTAATGTAGCATACGTATGCCACGCTCATACGTAGGTAGTCTAGGCTAGCGCTGTTGCAATGGTCATAGTACGTCCCTCTCTGAAGACTAACTCGATTGCAGCTCCCTGAAAATTTGTTAAACACATCTTGATTGATTATATCCTGAAAAATAAATTGCTTATGTGGATGATTAGGCTTCATGTACTCTTTGTCTTGGACATTACAGTAAGAGTACTAATGGAATCTATCGCCACTTATACACAATGAGCTAAAGATAGACTACAATACGAGGGGGTAAATATATTTACTTACTCAATATGGTATTGTTATTGTATAATAGGCTCCAGACTGTCGACAAAACTTGATGTCATTACATGAATGTTCGCCGATGTTATAAGGAACATCTCTTTGTCTGTCTAAATCCATAACAGAATACTTGTACTTTGTTTATTCTGATTGAAAAACGCTACCTTAGCCAACCATACAAACATAAGGGAAATAAATGAAGAATCTCTATAATGACCTTCAAAATCAACATTTGGTAGGGGGGTTAAACAGCGGAAACAATCGAACTGGATACTATTCTTTTTCTAGACAATTCCATCATGGTTTCTCTTTGTAAGTTGTTCCTTAAAGAATGAACTTAATATATGCCATTTTGAGAGGTTGTTTAACAGCTTTGCCCGTTGTCGGTATAATGTGACCAGATGGGTTGTTTTGTTTGGTGTATTTGACGTTACGCTTCAGTGAGATACCACTTAAAGAACCAATGAAGCCTCCCATATAAACAACAACATACAGCACAATACCTAAATGGTCTTAGGTGTCAATAGGACGTTTAGCCCAAATCAACCAAACAACCAGAGTTCTGTAAAATTAGATAAATGAAATATAGCATTGAAATATGTTGTTAAAGCCGTAAATGGCTGAGCAAACGGCTGTATCAAGATAGGTGCCTGTTGGACCCTATCTGGTTGGTTGGTGCGTGCGCATCTGCTGACTTCCGGTATGGACAGTTCGCCAGATAAACAAGCGATACCCAGGTCACCAACCTGTTCATATTATTATTTTGCAGTTCATAAATAGAAATATTTTGTATTCAGAGTAAAATACGAAACTTTGCGGCTAATCATATTACACTGACTGCGTAAACAAAACATGGCGGACGAAAAGTAAAGCAAAGTTTCTCCAACTGATCGTGAACTACAGGTACGTTACGTTCAAAAATAAACATATTTTAAACTATAAATGATTTAAGTAGATGTTTTAGGTAATGACTGTATTGAATTAGAATTCACGATTGCAGAAACGATGTGCATCAATGACGAATATCTTTGCCGATTTATGTCAAAAATGACAAGCCGTACGAACACTTGAATGTGTAGTAGGTTTGAAGTGAAAACAGTGTACATGGACACATATATCGGCGTATTTGGTCGGAAAAACCATTCAGTTAAAGATGAGCACTGTCCAAAATTCCTAATTCTTAATAATCAAAATAAATCACCTGTGAATTAACTTTAACTAAATGACAGAAATAACATACACAAACAGAATTTTGCGGGGTATTCAACACACGTGTTTCGTAGAATCGGATATGTAGGAAAGATTGTTTGAAGATCAATTTAGCAATCAAAATTTGTTGTTGCAGCGGCTTTTCATGTCATATTGACATAATTCCAGTTTTGAATAATGAGATCATTCTCAATTCATGTTGCTAAGAACGCCATTATAAAATCTTTGCGTTAAAAGGATATAAGCAAATATCATCGTAATTTACTGATTCAAATCCAATATTTTCCCATATAATACCAAAGGTTCTGATTCAAGCTGTGAATAGCTCAGTAGAATACCAAAATCGCATCAATAGTTGAGGTAGATGTCGCGTTTCTTGATAATATCGTTTGCTAGCACCAATGATCAATCTCTGAAGAATACTACTTGCAATAAAAGAAATGTAATAATCGGAACAAAATTTGCCAGCAGGTATGAATACTATGGCATCACAATTGTTGTCATGGAGACGAAAGCATTTACACAACAAAACTCATACTCAACCTGTCAAAAACTTTATTTATTGTAATTAGAAGCTGTAAAAGAAGGAGTCAGGTTGACGCAGAAATGTATTCTCAGATATTTATGATGCTTATATAGGACATACCACGATAGGCCTATGTATTATACATACAGCAATGCTCTGATATTTCCATTGTTTCGTCGTGTGAATGGACTATAATTGTAACACTAACGACTTGGCCTATAAGTTTATTTTATATTACCAAGCAAGATTATTTTCTGTAAACATATCATGTAAATTGACATCTTACCTTGAACTATTTTGCACGTTATCTGAGAAATTGATCGTAACAATGTAAATTACCCAATGCCAAAAATGCAATAATTATACATGTGTAATACATTCTTCACCAGGACCAACTGCTAACTACTAAGGTATCTGTAATACATCTGGCTGTCGGTGTGAGTAGATCACTTACTTTATTTTGTCGAGTTATCTTCTTGATGCCATTGCAATGTAATTCAAATGCCCATGTCAATTATTGTCAAGGTCACATTTCATAAGAACTCCGTGCATGAGACATTTTCCTGCATAAACGCCAGATGCATCAAATAATTGAGGTTTCGATAATTTCACGTCACCATATTAATATATATATATATACATGTTCATGCAGTAGGCAATCAAGACTCAACTAAAGTCCAAACTTGAAACAAAATACCGTACATACGGATATTTCGAGAGCGATTAATTTTACAATTTACATAAACATTTTGCGGTGTTGTTATTTTCGCAATAAATGCACTTTCAAATTTTTTACCAACAGAATTCTTCCGCGACCAAATATTACGAGCTATGGAAATTTTTCAAGCGATCTTTGCTTATTAACGGAAATCCCCCCTCGCGTATATGGTATCGTTTACATTTATTCAAACTGAAAATATGAATGTAAGGATCAATTGGCCGATTGGAATTTATTCCTGTTTTAACTTTAAATGCTTGTTTGGGTAGTTGTTAGTTTTTGGTACTCATCGAATACAATAATTCATATGGTTATAAGGTCGTCATGACCCTGGCTGTTAATAGGATGTTAACATTACAAACCAAACCGATCGTTGCACGAGAATCGCGAAACTGATTGGTCCTTATTCAGCAATATAATTTAACAGGCGGGAATGGGCTTTACGATGTCATGGCAATATAGACTATAAAGTCAGCATGAATCTCCGCTTTAACATTGACTCACAACACAAGTATAGCAAGCGCATCTTTAAAACATAGATTTTCAAAACCCAACACCTTATTTTAAAACAAACTATTATGCTTGCAATAGATACTATATACATATATATATAAATGCAAAAAATAGATACACCGCCATGTTGCAAAATTACCACTGTAAACAGTAAAAACTATATAGTTAAGGTGTTTGGCAATTATAAATTTTCAAATCTAATAATCTTTACTTTGTTTAAGTTTTATCCATACTCACGAACACCTTGTCTTTACAACACATCAACTATTGTAAATCATTTGTATTGTATCTGGTTGTTTGTCATTCCCGTCTCTGGTACACACATCGATTTCAATCCACGCCACATGTATCATTTTTATTTCGTGTGTATTAGCAATTTTTTCTCTGATGTATCTACCGTTAACTTCAAGGTGTCTTATTTATGGCTCCTGTTTCAAAGCATCCATAGCAGAATCATATGAGAAAGTTTGATCAAGGTCCTGGTTTCCTTTTTAACTGTCTCTCGTTTCAGTATTTTTATACGGTATAGTTCTCATACCAACCGTAGAAGGGGGCCCCTCTAGAATTATTCCCCGGCTGGTGCCGAAATAAAATCCGCCATGTCTGTTTCAATGGACGAAATAAAATAGTAAACCTGTTTTCAAGTTTTTCTTACGTTTCAGTTGTTGTTTTTTATTCATGATGTAGTTTTCCATTCTTGTCCTCGTGTGTATATCGTTTTATCTAAAGTTCCATTCATTTTTCGACTTAATTCACAACTACTTTTGCTTAAAGACGGGACGAAGTTTATCTTATCCATTGGCAAAATAAGTTTACAGATTGTATTCGGTTAATTTTACGGCAACAACTTCAACAAGTTTCAACAATGAATACGAATGTTTATAGCGCAGTCTCTTAAAACCACACTGGCAATAAAGCAAATAGCATGCACAATGGCCATGCAGGTAGGGCATTAGAATTGTACCTGCTGCCCCTATTTCATGATCGTAAAAGGCGTCTAAATTTAGGATCTTATATTTTCTTAACTGACTTAATCTTTCCTAAAGCCTCCCTTGGCACCGCCTCACTTTTGGCCTTGAGTTGAGCGTTCGCCTCTGTGAGGAAGGTTCTGGGCTCTGTCCCCTGGCCGAGACACACCAAAGTCTATAAAAGTGGTAGTTTCTGCTCCCGCTTAGCGCTCAGCATTCAGGGAGTGGGGCGACTGGTTCACCCGTAGTCAGTATAATGTGATCGGGTGGGGTGTGTTGCTTGGTGTCTTCGGCGGCATGCTTCAGTGATATAGCACTATAAAAAGGGCAACAGTTCCTTTATACAAGAAGACACAACACTAATATACCGCAGTCTCCCAAAACACGCACCTCGTACAACATACACGCAACACGCCGCATACATGGGAGACCGTCCTTACATGACCATAGCTGTTAATAGGACAAAAATTAATCAAACAAACAAACAAACCGATCGGAATGAAGCATTTACCGTGAAAATATCAGTTAGATTGCTACCTCATTAGTTTTGTTTTTTGATGAATACCTGTAATATTTTATCTCGTGAGATGTAATATAACTGATGTTTATCAAGAGACAAGATATATCATTATTTAACCAAAACAACAGCTAGGTATTTCAACAACTTTGAAGAACTAATATATTATCAATATTCTTTTAAATCTGTTGCTTTATATCGGCTGAAACATGAGAGGCATGTGTAAATCAATGTTTTATTATCGTCCCTGGTGAACAGATCATATTCGTCCCACGTCACATTAATCATTCCTATTCCATGCATATTTGCAATTGTTTATATGATACCTCTTTATTTTAATTCAACGTGGCTGATTTATAATTGTTTAAACATTCATAGCGGTAACATGAATAAGCTTTATAAAGGCTCAGGCTGTTCGATTTGGATGGTTGTCATTTCATCCTGTAATGCTGTATTATTTCATAGAGAACGCAGAAGTGACATCTGAAACTATTCCCCTGGTGATGAAATATACCGGGGGTCTGTCAGACAATCTCCAGGGAACGGGAATAAAATAGTTAGCATATGTTTTCAAGAATATTTTACAACTATATTGTTTTTTTTGGAAAAATCTGCCATTGCAAACAATAGATTACAACGAATCATGCTATTGTCATTGTCATGGAACCTAGTGAACGCACAGAATTATAAAGCTGTGGCCTTTTGGCTGATATCACGGTCTCGGGCTGTGGTGTTGCTGTCTTCCAAAACACACACCACACACTTCATATACACAAGACACCGCATTCATGGGAGGCCGTCCTTACATGACCCTGGCTTGACGTTAATATAACAAAACAAACCGAACTATTATTCTAGAGAACCCTGTAAACTACAAATTGTAGTAACAACCATGAGTTATAATGTTAAAGTCCGAAATCTCTTCAAAATAATCTGATATTTTTAGTAATATAACTCGAAAGAATTGAATTGAAGTAAAGTTCGGGTGGTGGCGGTGGACAAAGCGGAGTTGTTTCTTTTTCTTCATTGTCTGCTACGGAATTTCAGCGTTCCTACTTAGCAGTCAACATCTAATAATGTCTGTCTACGAAACAATTAGTTTTCTTATAAATTAGAAGCAAAAAAAGCAGTGAGAAATGGAAATTCCGAAACTTGAGAGGAGACGCAACAAACAAAAATCACATAGGGTGACATCAGTGGTAAACGTGTAATAATGTAACTCTAGACAAACTGAATGTCAATCAGTAACGATCATCGCGTGTTTCGTTTCTATTTCTTATATATTTTATGTGTATATTTCTATATGTATCTATCATTAATTAGGCTTTTTATAGAACACTAATGGCGGTAAAGTGGAAATCTTGATCATTCAGTACTCCACAGTTTAATGGTTGCCATAGTTACCCTAAAATGGACTTTGGTATCAGTCCCCTGACACTGATATTGACACGAAGCCCATTTTACGTCCGGTCTCTACTCCAAGAAACGGACAATAAAATAGTGAACTTTTACTACCAAACGTTTAATGTGTCTGTTGTGGTATTTGGTTCACCTTTACATTACACTGCATTGTCTACTGTAATATTCAGCAATCTTCTGTTTGGTCTTTTAGTATGTATTTATTTAGCATTTTCTGTGGACTTTCATTCATCATATCTTATTATGTTTTCAGTATCATTTGAAAGGGATATGAAAATCTCTCCAAGTACAAATTAATGTTTTTTGGAAACATACAAACTGTTGTATTTAGTAGCATTTTGTACTAGATTTGTGTAATACATAGCGTAGTTTTTTAAGGATTTTTTTTTATGCAATCGCTCTTTACCTATCAACTGTTACAATTATCTATGTAATACTAATACGTCATATATTTTGTCCTTTTACTAATACGTCATATATACAGGATCTTAAAGGAGTGTTTATTTCATATGAGATTTTATGAAACGAGACTGTTTTTGCGAGCCTCGGTAAGGACAAAAGTAGCCCACAAGAAATATTCTTCAAATGCCCTCTCCACTTCGACTAAGATCAAAATGACTTCCTGGTTCTGATGATACTTATGATACATTGCACTAAAGCCACACCTTCCAAGAATTTTTTGATGATATGGATCAAAATAGGAACCTTAGAAAATCACTTGGTGACATAATTGACCACATGCCACAGAGGATTCGAATCATGACTTTTGATTATGTCTGACGGAACACATCAATGGATGTTGCACACTTTGTAATTTCTTTGTGCACTGGAAAGTAAAGTTAGTTATTGTCGCAAAAAACCAGGTTCACGACTCCAAGACAGATCGCTAGCTTTATAGAAATATCAAATCAATGATAAAAACTCTAAAACGATTTCAGAAGATCAATTTATAACATATATGTACATATTAGTAACAAAATACAGACTCCAGGCCACTGAGGATTCGACGGAGCACATCAATGGATGTTGCACACTTTGTAATTTCTTTGTGGAAATTTCGGAATTTTTTCAAAACTTATTAATTTTTGTTCTCGGTACCTTACTGCACTTGTTGATGAGTCTTATACAAAGATAAATGATATATTTTGTGTATCTTAAGTATCGAACGCAGGTGCTCAGACTGGCAAATGACAAGCCCAAACTTACTAAACACACCTGCAACCCTATAATAATGTGTCTAGATCCGCCCATAGTGTCATCCATTACCTAACCGGTACGCGATCTTACACAATTCTGTTATAAATGAGCCTTCCAGTATCTAGAATGACTTTCATTAACACATACTGATCTAATACTTAGCCGGAACACCGGCAATATAAATGGATCGGAATTCGAACTAAAATAAGGAATCTAGATTGTGGATTTTGACAAACGCTCTACAATGTAATGGCATTTCGAAAATAAAACTCCAATCGCTAATAACAATCCCGCTGCTGAATGCATTCTCCCTTCCTATTGCATGTTTTTCAACCAGAATTCCATTAAGGGTTATATGGGGATAGATATTTAATACTTCTTCATTACAGTTCTACTTCATTTTATATACTAATCGAGTAGCGTTTTATGTTCCTATAATCTTCATCTTGTTTTGAACTCTCTTTTTTTTGCACATACAAAGATTATTGGACTATAAATTCGAATGATCATTGCGTCAGATGCATGTAACTAAAACGTAATTAATCGGACGTGGAAAACTAATTGCGACACGTAATTGAAAAATAAATTAACTAATTAAGCAAATCAAAGGAATAGTTTAAATACCAGAATGTGTATTCCTGTATCATCTTTATTTTAGGGTAAGTTGCAGTTGTTGTCTCTATTTTTAGTTCTCTAGACGACTGAACGGGTTATGTAATTTTCAAAAAAATGTTTGATTGATTTCTAAATATTTAGATAAATTGTACATGGTTGGCAAATATAACATATAACAGTAGCTGAAGTTTGGAAATGATGAAAGCATTTCTCTGTAGAATTACTATAATGTAATTATATAAAATATGTAATTACATGATATACACATAATTAATACAGTAGTCTTTTTCTAACGCAATGGATTACTCTTCAAATAATTAAAATTTTGGATTCAAAATATATGTCAAATTGCATCCTAGAGTAGTCGAGCAACCGTTTCAAATCTGAATTCTGGAGACTTATCTAAGAACTTGTTTCATACTACTGCAGATAAAATGGGCACATAATGGGCACATAACTAGATCAAATATACAATTTGGTAGCTTGTAGAAACCGGACATAAGCTAGCATTCGGTTTTTACATTTCAAATTGTCTTGACATTCTCCTAATAAAAATGCATCGCTAACAAACCTTGCCTATGTAACAAATTGTTGAATAAGATTCCATTATACATGTTGTTTATATATCACTGCGGTTTTTTTCTGCTATTTCATGGGATTATGTGGGGGTTGTGTAATCATTAAACTAAGGATTACTAATGACCCATACCACAGAGAGATACCTGGATAATGACGTCAGTCGTGGCCCATTTCAAAAGTACTAATCAAATTACCAATTAAAGGTCAATGTGGGTCAGCTTCAGTAACATTACTTCATACTATCCTGCTAAAAGTATTCAACCACGAAATTTAGAACACATGTTAAGAAGACAGGAAAGCATGTGTATAATGCATTTAATTGTACGAATTTAGTGAATTTACCTTACATTATGTATGCCTATATCTGGTGTATGAGTAATATAAAAGTTTATTTATGAAAACTAAACGTTATCATTCAATCTAGTATAGATGATCTACTGTATATTGGAGACGTATGGTTGGGATGCGTGTGTTATGTATCAGAATTGTATTTCATTTTTATTTAATTTTATTTTAATATTTTGTCTGTGCATATGATAACAGAAATTGGCAATAGGTGAAGCCTATACACACGATTTTCATGTTTGTTTGTTTGTTTGTTTGTTTGATTTATTAACGTCCTATTAACAGCTATGGTCATGTAAGGACGGCCTCCCATGTATGCGGTGTGTTGCGTGTATGTTGTGCGAAGTGAGTGTACTGGGAGACTGCGGTATGTTCGTGTTGTGTCTTCTTGTATAGTGGAACTGTTGCCCTTTTTATAGTGCTATATCACTGAAGCATGCCGCCGAAGACACCAAGCAACACACCCCACCCGGTCACATTATACTGACAACGGGCGAACCAGTCGTCCCACTCCCTGTATGCTGAACGCTAAGCAGGAGCAGAAACTGCCACTTTTATAGACTTCGGTGTGTCTCGGCCAGGGGACAGAACCCAAAGCCTTCCTCACAGGGGCGAACGCTCAACTCAAGGCCAAAAGTGAGGCGGTAAAAATACTAGACGATGTACAGTTGCGTATACAAACGAATGGGATAGTTACTTTTCGAAAACTACCAATACTAAGCCCATGGAGAAAACGAATATTACTAATTACAAACAGATATATAATTTATTTGGATAGAAGTCTGCGTCATTTAGCTTTATCAACAGTCTGGTTCTTTTAGGAATCGGTAACAATCATGTATACATATGTATATCAATAAACAATATATAGATCAGGGGCCGCGGTGGCCGAGTGGTTAAGATGTCTTGACATATTACCACAAGCCTCCCCCCCCCCCCCATGTGGGGCAGATGCAAGGTAATGACCGCTGGTCGGTGGTTTTTCTCCGGGTACTCCGGCTTTCCTCCACCAACCAACCTGGCACGTCCTTACATGACCCTGGCTGTTAATAGCACATTAAACTAATAAAACCAAACCATACATCGATAAGTCAATATAGAACCATACAGATAGACTCCAGACAATGAGAGGCGACCTAGGTGGCTCGGGTTAAGCATACCTGTCTGCAACTTTCCATTATTAAGGATTTCCGTTCCGGACGGAAATCCCTATTATTTTTGTTATGTTTTTTCTTCGTCTTATTATTATTATTATTATTATGAGCTAACCTATATTTACATAATATGTAATTCATTTTTCAGTAATGTGGACGTGACGTACGTGACGCAATTATTTTACTTGATGAATAATTTGCGTGTCCCTGCGCTTGGACTGAGGTGACCAATGTTACATTTTACGGTCCAAGAATAGCAGTTGAGATGGTTTGTTTTTTATCTTGTTCACACATTCCATCCACAAATTCATAGTTCTTAATATAACTATCGAGACAGTTATATCTGGATCAAATAATCAATGAAAAGTTACATAATATAAGACCACGTGCACGATCATGTGGATTATGGGTAGCGATAGCCCCAGAACGTCTCCTTGCAAGTGGTGTATGGAATTTGCAAATCAGTATTTGCTTAGATGAAATAAATGATTTGTTAAAAGTCCAGAATATACAAACCCATATTTTCAACGTTAGATATTTTTATTTTGCTGTAATCAATAACGATGCTGATATCGTTTGTGTGATGAGAGGAGGTGACGAGGTTTGCAGAGTCATATCGTCTTTCCGTGTCCACATCAAAATAAAACCTGTAGGCCTGCTTTAAGATACTGACCGTGTGTCAGATGTAAGTCCTCAGATATATAATTCTATATTTTGTAGTAATAGCTACATGTACCTGTAACCCTCACTAAATCTTGTGAATAGTTTTAATAAGATTTTAAAAAAATCATTCCGCAGGTGGTGAGAATCGAAAGATCATGATATATTCACGTTAACAATAAGACAGATTCCTGCTTATTTATTTATATATACTGATTTTTTTTTATAATAAGTAGATAACAGTGTTATTTTAATCACCTATCTTCGCAAATAAACTTGTTTTAGTTTTTCAAAGCCTTTATCAGTTAAAGTCACCATATGACCGTGTAAGAATCAATCACAGAACAAAAGGAATGTTTACAGGTATATGGATTCAGTAGATTCCCAAACTACACGTTTTTGTCATGTACAAATTCCATGTACAGCCAAATCTACTGCTATCATAACAACAGGTTTTTGTCAACACAATATGTACGTACAAATTTTGTTGACGAAAACGTACTACTAAAACATGATTATAACAATGGGTTTTTGACACAAAATTTGCACGTACATATTTTGCTGACGAAAACATGTTATTAGTAACACAATTCTGTGAGTGCGTTTTGGGCCATCGTACATTTGAGATTTTTTGACATTTGTCGAAGAAACTACACACTAAATATAAAAATAATGGCCCATGTTTCGGTCCATACGGTGTTATATCGCCCTAGTAGAATCTAAAATAATAATTATTCATTCTACCTGAAAGGGGTTCATAATTGATAAAAAGGTTATCAAATGATGTATGCAACCACAAATAAACCGTTTTTAAATATATCTTCTTCTCCGTCTCCTCCATTTCAAATATTCGGGAAATATTTATCTTCGTTAAAAGTATCATATTCACAACTTTTTGACTCTACTTCAGCAAGACAGAACCAGTATATACTTAGTCGCTTCTATCATCGACACTTCCGTGATTTGATTTGTTGGACTACCGTCTTTAATGTTGGAAATGCTCTATCTGGTTACTGTTCAAATCCTCGTGACAGAATCATACTGAGGGATGCCCTTTTGGATTTCTTTAACCTGATACACTAACGGCGTTATACCTGTGGAATGGATCAAACTGAACGACGTTATATCACATTTGGTGAGAAGTGCGTGGGGATCTATGCGGGTAACTAATGATATTCAGCAGGTAACCTGATTTGCAACATTGATGATAAATGTATTTTAATGTTACAATGTATATAGGTGTGCTGTAGTTTGTTACCACAATTGTACGTGTTTGTAACGTGTTAATACTGCAAATGCCAGTGGGTTTAAAGAGATTGTTCTTGATGCTTAAATGACAAGATAGTATGATCATTACTAGATTCAGCCACGTATACTGTCAAACAACTTATGTTCATGGCGATTTAGTTTTGCGCTTTAACGGTAAACACTTTCTTAAACTTATAGTTGAATCTTGTTGACGACAATAACTTTCCACGAATTTTTATCGAGCGTGTAATATGCGAAATAAATCGCACGCGGAAAACAACAAGTTTATAATATGTGTTTAAGAGTGTAACATGAATAAAGATTCAGATTAATACAATGATACTTGTTTACAACGATCTAATCAAAATATCAATCCTACAAGTAATACGTAAATAGCATGATATTTCAATGCTGGAGTGTCCTACGTACACTGGCATGTTGTTGCTAGGCTATTCGATATCACAGATCATTATATCGATGCCAGTAGTGGACTCAAGACTTGCCGTTATGACATTAATTCAAAGAGACACAATGCGAATATACCACAGCCTCCCAAAACATATAGACATTCACACACAGCAACACGAATATACCACAGCCTCCCAAAACATATAGACATTCACACACAGCAACACGAATATACCACAGCCTCCCAAAACATATAGACATTCACACACAGCAACACGAATATACCACAGCCTCCCAAAACATATAGACATTCACACACCGCAACCCATAGGAGGCCGTGCTTTACTGACGACGTTGGCTGTTAATAGGACGTTATTTAATATACCAAAGCAAACCACACGTATCCTATTTATACATATCCATCATCCCTATACGATAAATATCATGAGACACATCGTTTTAAAGCGTGAATGAAGACTGGATGGGATGTGGAGAATATTGGAACACCACTAATAAAAACCTGGCGGAGCTTCAAATGACTTCCTGCAGGGAAATAAATTATCCAAGTCTTACATCACTCAGCCGTTTTCTAAAAACATTAGTGAGACTTTACCGCAACGTCCACATTTAATGCACAGTGTAAGAACATAGCGGTGTACCACTGGACTGGCAAGTCCCAAGGGCCTGCTGCAGTAAGTGGTTTTCTGACAGATTTCCATAGGTCTGATAAATAAAGGATTCGAAGAGTGGTATTGACGAAAGACATATTACCTCTGTGTTTCTCATAAAATCACATATATTATAGTCCTATGATATAACGATATATGTAAATAATGGACCAGCGACAATATACCATAAATAATATGTACAGGTGCGGTACAAAATGGATTACTAAGAGAAGACAAAACAGATTTGTTGAGGAAGGTGGGATACATTTACGGGAGATTGAATGCTCTTAGAAATGGAACGTGGTAAACGTATTTTGAAGAGAGTGCATCCTCCAAGAAAATTGCAAAGAACTATTGTCCAGAAAACGCATTTTGGAACAGTTGAATTGTATTTCGGCAATAGCAATGTCGGTCGGATTTATTCCACTGTCGCGTATTGTATATCCGTTACTAAAATTACTTTAACAAGTAATTTTTAAGAGTAGAATTAACGCAAAATGTCAAATATATGATATTGGTATCCTCTGTGGGTATTGATGGTACCTTCCTATATTACAAGGAAAACATCATGAACAAATCACTATTTCTCCAAACACGCAAGCAAGAACCACAGACAACAGGGAATGTCATTTTTGTGTTAATAGGACGTCAGTACTAATCAACAAACCAAGGATTGTTACGGAGTTGAGAAGAAATGTAAGGGGATATAAAAGTGATATACATAGTGAAGCGTTATGCATGGAGTACCACATGAAAAGGAAAAGTCATTTGTAAAGTAGGCTTCAAAGCGATGAACTTATGTGTAGTGACAATGAAGTACAAAATATGACAAAACAACAAAGAATTGGATTACATATAACATATTAGAATCGAATATTGTACATTCTGTATTTCACGGCTTGTTATCTAGTGATAACGTGAATGGCTTTGTTATGTCATGGAGATATAACACAAAAATCAGATGTACTACAAATAAACCGCAAATCAGTTTATATGAGAGTACATTTATATCTTTGTTTTATATCGCCATTACATAGAAATATGTTCAAACTAAAAAAAAAAAAATCTAATCTACTACAGATATTCTCTTTCAAATCTCCATTCTATTATCTTAATTCTGAATTAATGTTGGGCTCATTTTTCTATGATACCATTACGACGTTACAAACGGTGACGTCATTTTTCCCTTATTGACTGAAAAGTAAATTATTTTTAGGCCAATAAGAATGCTCGTTACAACTACACTTGACAAATGCTACACGAAATATCAAGATGACACACATTTATACCAAATTTCAGACAGAGATCATCTGAATGAACCAAATTAATTTAGTTTCGTTGAGTTCTGAAGAAGACACTCTTTGACCAGACCTAGGGTGGCGAGGACAAATACAGCTGTTTGTGTGCAGCCGTCTATGATAGCGTGTAAATATGGTATCAGCCTCGCAGCAATTAACTCCAACATCGAACAATTGACTTATGTAACACGAGTACCAACTGTCTGTATGTTATAGGATGACCATGGCAGATAATCGATGTCCCGATATATAGACACTGACCACGAGATTACGGGCTGAGGTCCTCACGTCTCACTCACTCGATTTTTGTTTGGTTTACAAATTGATCGAATCCCATACAAACCATTTAGGAACTACAGCTGAATTCATTTTAAGCAGTATTATCGTTTCTTCTTTGTTGTGTATAGAGTAATTTCCGATTTACCTATATTAAATGTAATAAACCACCTTGGCGTAAACTCACCATAATTGTAAATTCTATTTCAGTTTTCAGCAGTAGGAGAGTTGGATGACTGCATGCTTTGCGCGTGTTCCATATTAATTGACTGGTTGGCTATACTACCCTACTTCCTTTGTAGTTTGCTTCAGTGAGGTAGCACTATAGAGAAGGCAGTAATCACAAGGAGACACAGCACTTACATTGTATATGTACTACAGTCGCTCACAAATACACGTACTTAATCTGCATTTGCAGGATAGCGCTTTAGATACTTAAGGTGTTTTAAAGGAAACAAAATTAAACTAAGTAATAATCAGCTTCTATATTTTTTGGCTTATTTTGGTTGTGTGTGTTTTAAATTTTAACTATTGGCTTGGTGTTCGTTCTTTCTAGGGGAATACAGGGTTTGCTATTTTTTTACACATTGATTACAAACTCAAATTTTCAATTTTCATATTGTTTTAGAGATGTAACATTCATAATAAGGATTATTGCAATTTTCCAACTCTTTTTATTATATCAAGGTATCTTTCTTATTACAGATATACATTAAACAGTATTATTGTAACAATAAAGGCATCTTCACAGAAAATAATGTCGTCCTTACACCCTAGATTGACTTCGTGGGTACTTACATTGTATATTATTTCTAGATAGATAGCCATTCTGTATCAGTACTGTATAAAGAATACAAAAGCCAACCAAAACACAGAACCTGTGATATGTTAAAAGAAAACGTCAATATATCATCATAAAACCCGTTCGTCCTACGTAATTGGGCATATTGTTCGGTGTGTCGACATTTCAAGCAACCTTTAGATTCATTTCAATTTCGAAGTGCTAAATAAAAAAAGCTTAAAAGTGTGATTTTTTTTTATTGTCAGGGAAACTCGTCTGTAGAAGGTGATAAAACGCATACTTTTAACCCTGACGTGGGAATGGGACTTGTCTGTGGCTATAGAGTTCGTGAGGATGTCATGCAAAGCAGCCTTGTCTTAACTCTGAGGCATTTTGACAATTAATATACTATGTTGAGTAATAATGCGCCAGATGACATCTGAATGTAGAGAAAACGTATAGTAATTAATATCTATGCGCATCTCGATACATCCATAATTCATAACCAAACCACTGAAGAAAATAAAAACAAATCAACTGAAAACTGTCAAGTATGGCAAAATATTAAATGTAAAAAAAGAGCAAAATCATATTTTTCTGAAGCGCAAACGTCTTCATGACCAACGCAGTTATTTTGAATTATTCCCAATCCAAAAAGCTTGAATATATGCACAAGTAAGTTGATACAAAATGAAACCCAACCATTTGTAATAAGTTTCATAGGTAGCAATGATCTTTAATATAATGGATTATACTTTTAGAAAGGACTGTTTACGTTTTTTTATGTTTTTGCTTGAAGACATCTTTGCCATTGCAACTAAGTCGGTTTTTAAATGATAATTTAGACAAAGAGTACGCGTTCGTCAAAAATGTCTGGTGTGACTGCTTTGTCTTTGATGTAAATCCTCACAACTAATATTGAGAAAACAAATATTCCTCAAAACACCCAAACAATCATTCCAGGAAACTCATTGCATGCTTCAGTGCAAGTTGATGACCAATGTTCAAGCTATTGTTGAACCAACGTGGTGAAAGTGGAACTATACATGTATATTTGATTCACAAAATCAAATTTGCTTGAAAAATACACAAGCCTTAAATTTTGTTTCATTCAGAGCAGCAGAGAATCACCAGCTGACAGCAAATTTCATTTTTAAACTGACTTTAGACAAATGCAAACAATACATACATATTCACACTTGCCTCTCGTTCACTCGTTCGGTGAAAGTCCTTTACAGTTTTGTGTTGTTACCTGGTTGTCATCTGCTGTCTACGTTCATATATTAATGATACTTTTTTTTCAGTTTTTCTCGTGCTACAGATGCAGAGCTAAAATACTATAGTGATTGCATCATCACTGCGCTATCAAGTGCTTAAAATAAGTACGTTTACGTATGTTTAACTATATACAACTAGGATATAGCCTTGATTATATAAACCACGTACGTTAGACAGCAGAATGGTAATTGAGCTAGTCGACAGGTTTCTGAGGTTATTTTGTCATTTCCTCATTTATAAATCTGTGCAATGTGCAAAGCTGTTTATGGGACCCTCATACACAACCAGACGCAGAGGATGCCAGTAACGATGAACACAATAAACTTGGGAGTAACAAATATGAGATTCCCTAATATCTTATACCTCAGTCTCACTACTGTTTTTCGCGATACCAGGAAGATTTATGAGGAGATAAATTCCATGACACATTCGGCATGTCCCGACAATTGCCAGACAGTTTAGTGACAATGTCTGAAAATAAAGCCATATGAACGAGAGACGTTAAATATCTCCCGAAACAGTCTGGCTTAGTGTGCATATATCAGCGTCCAGCTTCGATTCAATCTAATAGAACTGGCTTCTTCTTGATCTGTATATTTTCAATACGGACATTTAGCGTCATTGGCGATCCCTTGAAGAACACTACTTCCTTATGATAGAGTCTGCTTTTAAAATGTTCTCTATGAAATATGTTTAGGATAACTTTTCATAAGTTTAACCTTGACTGTCCTTAGACCTTACTAAGGAGTATTTTAACAATTTGGGTCACTAGAGAATGGAAAAAGATTTATGCCAACTGCATCAATGGCATTGGAGTGTAAAATAAGTAGTGTTTTAGTTTTTTTGTCCTTGCTTTTCTGATTAATGATCCCGGAGAATTAAAGCACCGGTATATTAGACATACATCAATATATCAATCTAACATCGAATTTAGTTTATTACTGTTCAATCTAAATATATCTCAATTTTACTTTCAAACTATTAGAAACGTAATTAATTTGGTCCTCGAACTACAGTAAAATGTTGGCGCTATACTAGAATGCCAATCATTAGATTGATATTTAATCTTTTACCAGGTATATTAAAGGGCAATTCAAAACCAGTCGATTTCATTCAAACAAATTTTATTGCCATGCAAACGTAAACTGGTAGGATTTCGGGCACTGTCTCTTCATTGAATCTAGCAAACGACATCACTAGTCGGTAGAATGACTGATTGAGTAATATCTCCTCCAATAATTATTGTGCAGCACACACGAATGGACAAATCGAAACGCAATACATAGCATTAACGCATAAAAGACAAAAATACATGCAGCACACCGCATACATGGGAAGCCGTCCTTACATGACCAAAGCTGTTAATAGGACGTAAATTAATCAAACAAATAAACAAACCTTTGAGTAAAACGTGAGTATATTATGTTCTGTTTCGTGACACATTGTTGTTAATTGCAATTTAATCATGGACAGGGTTTAATATTTTTCTCTCACATCACATGGTGCTATAGTATAAATGATCTCTGGTCAACAAATGACGCTTCTACTAAATAAGACATTAAGCGTTCAATTCAACAAGACCATACAATCTTCAAAACACTTTATCCACCTTGATTTCCGCGGACCGTTAATGAATCATTGTGACAGATAATACCATTGTTTACGGACATAGTGCATGTCATTCTCTTTAGTAGGTAGGGTGTGATTGATCGTTTAATTTTGTACTTTTATCCGTGTTAAATGCAATTTTCTTCATACCTACGGGTGTAATACTGGCTGGTCTAGGGCAATACACTCATGTCTCATGAGGCTGTATTGCATGGCTACCCATGTAATAAAGCATCGTGACGTCACGGCGTCAACAAAATTTATATTTCCTCGGTAAAAGTTTAACATTTTTTCACAAACTTGACTAGTTTTACTATAAAAGATGCAAACAACGGAATTTTTGTTGAAAATATCACGTAATTTGACTTTCAGTCTTGGATTTCTTCGAATTTATTTCAAAATGGCAGGATGTTATAGTTGAAAAAATGCAATAAAACGTCGAGGTATGAAAGAAAAAAAACTCTTTCATAAGTGAATATGAAGGATAGGGATATTCTACTCTCGGGATCACAAAATGTTGCAAAACCCTCGGCAAGCCTCGGGTTTTACTACATTTTGTGACCCTTGGGTAGAATATCCCTATCCTTCATATCCACATATGAAAGAGTCTTATATTACTACGCAACGAGTTAAAAAAACCAGCTGAAGCGCACAAGATCGCTACATACATGTATTCTGCATTTGCATATTACTTTGTTTGATTAATTAACGTTCTATTAACAGCCAGTGTCATATAAGGACGGCAACCCAGGTATGCGATGTGTTGCGTGTAGGAAGTGCGGGTATTCGTGTTGTGTCTTCTTGTATAGTGGGACCCCTGTCTTTTATATAGTGCTATATCATTGAAACATGCATATTACAGAGTTATCTATCCTTGCGAGTAGATATTGAGAGTTACGTCATGTACAAAATGTATGTGTGGATGTTTCAGAGAAACAACGTTATTTTTGCTGACAAAATTATGAAGTCACAATGGATACCTACCCGAAAAGTGACTCTATAACATGCACAGAGGGATTACATTGTAGCTGACTCCATGATTTTTTCGAAATTTTCGGAATTCATAGTAAAAGTGAAACCAATACCGTTCGCGTTGTTCTCATCATCACAATCTGTGAGCTTTTAATTTAGCGTGTGTTAGTTAGTTTGATTAATTAACGTCCTATTAACAGCCAGGGTCATGTAAGGAAGGCCTCCCATGTGTACAGTGTGTAGTGTGTTTGTGGAGTGCGATGTGTGCTTTGAGAGACTACGGTATGTTCGTGTTGTGTCTTTTTGTAAAGTGGAACTCTTTCCTGTTTATAGTAAGATATCACTGAAGCATGCCACCGAAGACACCAACCTAATTCCACCGGTCAACGAGTATTGGACGTTCAATGACGTCGATTCGTGCAGGGAACATTTCATTATCATATGAAAAACATGACGGTCAATATTGCAGCAGGATGTAGATGTCCATGGTGTCCATTTTGTTAAGATTTATTTCATGAAAAAATATATGCTTACTTTTATGAAGGTACTGCTTCAAGGAATTTTAATTATAATCTGGATAAATGTCTTTGTTTGATTTTGGTTTTAATGTAAAGTATTCTGTACAAAAGAGTAAAACAGCTAAAATGATTGGAGGTTTCCAAGTAACCCAATTTTATTTGTTTGATACCACACGGTTTTTGGTAAAGAAGTGCGGATTCAGTGTAATTTGATGCATATCTTCATGCATGGATGTTAACGCAAACTCTGCAATTGATTGTGTGCAAACATTATCCCTGATTAATGCAAATAAGAACCCAGAACATTGTCGACAGCGACGCCTGATTAAATAAGAATGTTTTTTGTAATTATAGACCAAGGGTGGAGATAAAAGGAACAAGTAGGCCGACATTCGCTGTCATGGTTCCTAATCAATGCAATAAGGCGACAGGTCTCTCAATATCGCGACAGGGAAAGAAGATGTCTTTTCATTCAAGTGTTCTGTAAAGATGCCGGTCAGCACTGATCTCTGACATATGACGATTTCTAATTAAGAAACCCGCGCGTCGTTCGAAAGCAAGAACTGACATATTTCTGACGTCTCCACTATTTAATACACTAGTCGGTCACCATATATGTACTGAATATATCATTCTAAAACAATCGGAAAAAAATTATCGTTATGACTCCTTTGATCAAATGTGGTTTCTCGATGCAACGGATTTTCATTTCACGATAATGCTATATCCTTCTGAAATTAGAATTAGCTGTTAACAGAACTTAAAATTAAATCGATTAACCAAAAATTAATGTCAAGTTCGATCTAGTGTCAAAAGTACACGTGTTTGTCCAGTTTCAATATCAATTAGTGTAATAAGTGCAGTATTTTGGTTACGTATATCACACATCACAGACATACATATGGCCAATAGATAATTGCCCACATCACGCCCCGTGGGTACTTTTGGTTATTCCTGAAGACTTCCATCTCCTTCCACGATAAACGCGTCAAAATCATGTCATATATTTAATTAGCGTTGTCAATATCAGTAATTTGTGCGACAGGTACAAGTGACAGGTCACCGAGATGACATCAGCTGGTTCTCGAATAAAGAGTGCACGTGAACAACATTAATATGATATTTTTGTATAACAATGACTTGCATTTAAATTCAATCATTATAACACTAAAATAGCAATGGCCTTTGGTGTTATTTCAAGGATTTCTATATATGTATGTCATCTTATCAAAAGATTACAGTTAGATTCAAAATTGGACGATGCCATCACGCAGCTTTGTACTAAAACCTAAATATTGATAGTCTTCATATAGATGTACATATGCCTGAGTATATAATAAGTAGCCGTATATTTGCAAGAAAGAGACCATTATAATATCATCTTATAATATCTTACCTGTCTAAACTCCTTCTTCTAAAGGTTGATTTATCGGCTAATTCGGCGTAACATTTTATCAACAGCTCAGGCCATCTAACGACGACTTCCTCTGTATACATTATGTAGTGTATGGCAAAAAGTCTTTAATTTGGAGGCTATGGAAATATGTTGTGACTCCTTACCTGTGACTCCCAGGGTGCACTGCGGTCCCCACAATTTCACCAAGCGAAATTTGAAGATTCTTGAAAAACGTTTTTCGGACACATACAAATGTAATGTATATCGTAAGTTTCCTTTTGTATCGCTTTCCAGTAAATGACTGTCAGTTCTAACATTATATCATTTGAGCATTCAATATCAAACCAAACAATAATGGATTTTTTTGTGAATACAGTAATTTACTTGTAGACTGGATTGCCGTAGTTTTTCTACTCTCCGCTAGGCTTCGCTCCGAAAATACAATTTTTTAGTACTTATGAGCGCAGCCTAGCGGAAAGAATTGTTACTAAGGCAGGTAATCCAGTCTAGATTTACTTGTAAGTAAATAGTCACAATTTGCATACGATGTTCGCCGTTTCAAAAACAATCACTGTGACGTCATATATATAAAGGTATGTATTAAACAATCGTCATGACGTAATATACTGTGACACTCGAGGTCAACAGACAGAGGTGGACAATGAACCCTGGGAGAGATTGGTAACCTACATGTATCTTATAGTTGGATCTACAGATAGGGTGTTAGGACTGTGTTAAACTGATGTCCTTATTGCATGATCGTAAAATTCATTTAGTTTAGGATCTTATATTCTCTCTCCTTCCTGATTTTATTTTTCCAAACGTCTCCCTTGACATCACCTCATCACATTTGGTCATGACTGGAGTGTCCCCCCCACCCCGTCAGGTAGGCTCTAGGCTCTGTCCCCTACCTGCGACACACCATAGGCTATAATAGTGTTAGGTTCTACTGCTTAGCGTTCAGCACAAAGGGAGTGAGACGACCAGTTTACCCGTTGTCGGTATAACGAGGCCGGCTGGGTTGTGCTCTCCGGTGTCTGTGGTGTTATACTTCGGCGAAATAGCAGTTTACATTACCACTTTTTATAATATAATACTATCCCACACCTATCATGGTCACATATTTTGAAAACAGGCAAACCAGTCTTCCTCATGCTGAGGCAGGAGCAAGAATTACAAATCTTAAAGATTATGGTGTTTCTCAGCCAGGGAACTGGACCAAGGACTTTCCTAGCAGAAGCCAACGCTTAACTGAAAACAACAAATCATACAATGGGGCAACCGGTACAATTCTAACTCACTACCTGCAGGACAGTTCCCTTGAGAATATCGTTTGGAAATCATTAATCAACACATTTTGTTTCACATTTCATATTGTACATACGTTTTGTAAAGGACTGCCTTCATGTTGCTATATAGAGTCATCGACCTCACACTTGATAGTCATGGTAACGACGGATAAACAAAATGGCTATTCACAAATTATTAAACCTCTCTTACAGTGTCGTATTTGGAACTGATACAGCGGAATTGTAATCAGCCAAAAATAATGTCGCAATTAAATTCTATATCGCCATATGGCACACACGAAAAACAAATATTGTGTTTGCCATCACAGTCGGTGCACAGGAAATTTGATGTAATATGTTCTCAGTAATATCAAGGCAATTAGTCTATTCTATGTTTTTTTTCTTTCTCTAACACCAATAAAGTTGAGAAGATAAGAGATATCAAGATAATACTGTCATTATTTTAACAATACACAAATCATTCCGATGCGATTATTCAGCATCGTGACAATGCTCAGTCAGTATAGAGGTGTAAGATTTATTCCAGTTTAAATATCACCACGTTTAAGTTTTGTTTAAGAGTAACCGGGGAATAACCTTCAACCAACGACCAGTGTCCAGCTATCACCACAAATGAGATACTGTTACAAACAGTTATTTCGTGTGTGTAGAGATTGTAAGAAAATGTTAAATATCTTCATCATTTCACTAATGCGGTCGCAAAGATGCTCTCGAGTAAATTGACGTCGTAAATCAAAACATACTATTTGAAATCGATATGCTCCATGAACATTCAGCAATTGGCATCGTGCGAGGACAAATCACTCTGAACCATCATCCATACTTATTATCGGAGCTAATTAGAAACCTGGAGCGCATCAATTTGTCTATATATGTGATAGGTTTACGATGGTTGTAACATATCACTGATGGTTACTCTCTAATATGTACCATTCCATTGTCATGTGCCTCTCTAAAGCATCATCTAAATCTCGTAATAATCTCGCGAGATCCTTAAAGCAGTCATGTGATTAAACGTATGGTCTGTTATAGGAATCCGCTGGGTGTAGTTTGAAGCTTTACGATGACATATAATTATATCACTAGTACACTCTGAGGCCGTATTTCCTGCTATTTTCTACATTACAGTCACCTTTTTAACACTTCACCAGAGGCTATGCTCGAGGTTATTGTCCGAAATCAATTTGTAGGGCGTGACCTTGGTCTTTAACAGAAACGTTCTGTAACTCTGGAAACAAGTGGATAAACCAAAAGCATAATTTGTGTTTGAATAGCTATTTCCCATTGTTACTGTAGTACATCAGATAGTTGGGGTTCCTTTAGGATTCCTATGAATGCGTTTTCATAGTAAATGCACTTTTCATTTATTTAATTTATATCAACTGAATTTGTAAAACAGTAGGAGAAAAGGTCACAAATTCCAATATGGGAAAGCATAACAACTTATTTATTTATAGTATTGATGACCTGGATTTGTTCAACACAGCAGCAAATATCTAAAGTTACTTCGCCATATATATATGTTGTGATCAATCCTAATGATTAATTATATGCATGCCCAAATTATTGATAATAAATACGAAATTTATAGCATTATCTCACAACATTTATTTGTATGTTTGATAACATTTACATTTTATTAAACAGGAAAGTTAATACAAGGGCGGCCTCCCATGTATACGCTGTGTTGCGTGTGTGAAGTGATTGCTTTGGGAGACTGTTTTTATTATTGTCTTCTTGTGATATAGAATCTATTTCCCTTAATACAGTGCCATCCCACTGGAAATTTAACCATTTTAATGTTGGACCTGTTTAGCCTATCCAATGACGTAGCGACATATCGGAGAAAATAGTCCCTTAGCGTACAATAATAGTTCTTGCGTTATCGATTAATAAAATACGAATCTATTCAGACAAATCCTTATTTATAAACACGTTATCGTGAAAACATGTAGTCCTTTGACTAGGTGAGAAAATCAGGATAATACTGATTAAATAGCGTGTTTTAGTATTGTGTTCTTGTACTTGTTGATAATTAGCATGACCTTGTTTAGATTTTCGACCATGTCAAAGACCTTATGGATCTGAGCTACATTTTCTGTCAAATTGAAATCTGGCGTTTTGGATATTTTCGGTTTCTTGCTCAGCAATAGCCTTTTTTTACATCCGACTTATCGTTGCAGTTAATGGTTCTTGATTATTTGTTTGTTTGATTAATTTACGTCCTATTAACAGCTATGGTCATGTAAGGACGGCCTCCCATGTATGCGGTGTGCTTCATGTATGTTGTGCGAGGTGCGTGCTTTGGGAGACTGCGGTATATTAATGTTGTGTCCTCTTGTATATTGGAACTGTTGCCCTTTTTATAGTGCTATATCACTGAAGCATGCCGCCGAAGACACCAAGCAACACACCCCATTAACCCGGTCACATTATACTGACAACTACCACTTTTATAGACTTTGGTGTGTCTCGGCCAGGGGACAGAACCCAGAGCCTTCCTCACAGGGGCGAACGCTCAACTCAAGGCCAAAAGTGAGGCGGTGCCAAGGGAGGAAGGATAAGAGGAAAGATAAAGTCAGTTAGGAAGAAGGTTCTTGATTATAAAACAACACACTTT
The DNA here is from genome assembly GCF_041381155.1 of Argopecten irradians. Lineage (NCBI taxonomy): Eukaryota > Metazoa > Mollusca > Bivalvia > Pectinida > Pectinidae > Argopecten > Argopecten irradians. Next base: position 21,997,124 of record NC_091134.1, read on the forward strand.
TATAAATGAAATACTTAAAAAAATGAAAAATGTCTGAAATCAACATCATTGTATAGTTGAATATACAAACAATTCAACTTAAAGATCAAATGAATAGATATAGATATATTATATATATTCTTGAAAAAATATTATGAGGTACAAAATACATTTCAATACTGGAAAAGAAAATGGGTATTGATGAAAGTCATGCTCTTTATTGAGTCAGACCAGGATTGTTTAAGGTTTAAGTGCACTTACTTATCTTTGTGAAGACTAATATGTCAATTAATTTCTCTATTAAATAGTTCCACGGGTGGACCCAACACTTCGAGAAAAGGGTTTTGACTGTTGAAACATTACGAAATATATCTTGCCTGATATCAATATTTTCAGAACAACCCATATTCATTTCAACAGCATTTGTCTTACTCTACTGTTGCTAAAATAATATTTAAACATCAATTGACAAAACAGTTTGCCATTTGTATCTTCAGAGTTAAGAGTTCAAGGACAGTTGTTACTTGGTATCAATGCATTCACGCGACGAACTGAAATGTATTTGGCTTGAGAAAGCTTGACCTAAAAATGTCCGATCCCATAACATGGAGAGTATAATCACCGAATGATGTACATGGTTATGGATTAATAGAGCTAATATTGTCGTAAAATTAGCTTTGTTTACTCGACCTCCGGCAAGATGTCGGCGTGATTTCTCTCTCTCTCTATATATATATATATAAAGATGACCCATATGGTACTAGTTATAATGAACTCATCTGGAGTACATTGTCAGCTCAACCTCTAACAATCCAGGATAATATAATGAACGCCTGTAAACAACACTGACATCCAGTTATAATAGTGTCCAATTAGTATGTAATTAGCATTTTAACGATCAAACAATAGTTTCGCTCTATGGCAGGAAACAGTGTCCAAAAACACTCATCTGTCATTTGTTAGCAAGCGACAACTAGGATGCTGGAATGTCCTTGCCTGATTATATGTGTTGTTAGGTATGCGTTAAAAGACAGAATCAGGTCAGCAAATCCTTTTGTTTTTTTATTAATTAACGCCCTATTAACAGCCTGTAGCGTCATTTATGATGTTTGTGATCGACATAAACCCAACACACTTATCAGCTTGACTGTATTCATTCTCCATCATAACAAGCATATGGTATACACAAAAACTGATGAGATCATAAACCGGAAGTACCGTTTTCAAGGGAGTGTCTATTATGGGGCGAAACCATTATTGTAGTTTCTATATTATCGTTACATCCCCTTTCTTTAGCACTGTTCATAACTCACTATATTCATCAAGATCAGAGTCTCTTTCGCGATGGTGCCACTTACTTTTACTTAATACACAGTCTTGGCGGAAATTAACATTAGCAAATGAACTATTAAACCAAAAAGAACAAAATAAGACAAGTCTTTGGTAAATTGTCCCTTCAATCGAATGACTAGACAGACTTAGTTACTAAACTGTTTATCACTTGCGCATAAAGTAAACATATTATTCAAGGATAGTGGCACGTTTCACGAGACACACAAAGTCCTTCAAGTAACCTGGTCGGTGTACTTCTCGAGTCGATCTCCTCAGTGGAACCTCTACGACTGTCTGTTCATGCGTCCTTTGTGGTGGCCTCTCATCTCCTTCATTGACGTTGGTCATCGCTGGTTCAGACACCTCCGGATCCAAATTGGGTTGATTGTCATCCTCAGTGAAGACCTCTGGGGTCTTCTTGAGATGATGCCGATTTCTACGATATACTGATCCGTCCTCAGTTTTGACTGTGTATGATCTAATGTTCACCTTATCTTGCACGCTTGCTTTTGTCCATTCCTTCCCAAACTCAATTGGTTTAATTCTGACTGTCTCAGCAGGCATTAGTTCAGCCAATGCCTTGGTACCTTTATGATAATATTGTTGTTGTTTGTCTTTCCTTCGCTCAATTTCCTTTCGAGTTTGTGAGTTTGGAACCACATTAGGCTCCAACAGCTTTGTTGTTAGCGGTAACAGCGTACGGGTGCGTCTTCCATATAGCTGTTGGACAGGGGATGACTTGACAATTTTCCCTGGTGTGTTTCTTAAATCCAACATGGCCAAGTACGGATCTGTCTTGTCCTTCTTGGATTTGTCAAGAATACGTTTGGCGGTTTTGATCGCGTTTTCCACTTTCCCGTTAGATTGCGGGTATCTTGGCGAACTAGTGACATGTTGGAACTCATAGGCCTTTGCAAAGTCAGAAAATTGTTTCCCGTTGAAAGGTGGCCCATTATTAGACATAACGACACACGGTAGACCATAACGCGAAAAATGAGCCTTCAACTTTCTGATTACCTCAGTGCCTTTCTTGTCATGGAGACGGTCGACTTGAAAAAAATCTGAATAATAATCAACGGTTAGAATGTAGTCTTTCCCATCCGGGTAGAACAGGTCAACGCCGACTTTTTCCCATGGTCTACTTGCAAATTGGTGTCTCATGCGATATCAGAGGTTCTCTGCTATTCTCCTGCGAATACGCATTGCACGTGTCACATGCCCGAATAAACTCTTCAAAGCCACGATTCAGATACGGCCAATATATTGACTCCCTTGCTCTTCGTAAACATCCCTGGAGACCGATATGACTTGAATGTGCTCTTTCCATCATGTTACGGCGTTCGGAAATTGGCACTACTACACGGTCGTTCTTGAACAACCCGTTGTGAACAGTCAACTCTTCGCGAAAAGGGAAGTACTTCTGGACCTCTTGAAAGAGTTGTTCTTTGCTCTCTGGCCACCCACGTTGAACAACTCGCAATAACTCTATAAGACTTGCGTCACTTTCAGTTGCCTGTTGTAGCTTATGAAGCGTTTCAGACGATACTGGCAGATGTTTCACAGTGTTTACGTGTTCAAATTCAGAAAGGCAACTCGCCACACGTGTCTCTTCATCAGTACTTGACAAAAATGCCCTGCTTAACGTATCCGCCATGTTCATTTCCGTGCCCTTCTTGTAGACGATTGTGTTTTCTTGTCAATAATCTCTAATGGTTTGTGGTCTGATTCAACAACAACATGTGTTCCATACGTGTATTGTTCAATTTTTGTCATTCCAAAAACCACCGCCAGAAGCTCTTTCTCAATCTGAGCATAGTAACATTCTGTTGCCGTGAGCGCTCGGGACGCGTACCCCACAGGGTGTCCTTCCTGAAGGAGACACGCCCCTAGTCCATTTTCTGAAGCATCACATTGCAGTACCGCTTGTTTTGATTTCATCAAAAGCCTTGCCTGGAACAGTCACATCCCACATAAATTCTGAATCCTTTTTCAAAAGATCACGTAACGGAGTAGTCATCTCTGACAATCGCGGTGCAAACTTTTGCACAAAGTTTATCATGCCTAACAAGCGTTGTACTCCAGCTTTGTCTTTCGGAACGGGCATTTCGGTGATGGCTTTCACTTCGGCTGGATCCATTTCCAGACCTTTCGCCGAAATCACATGTCCCAAATACGTCACAGTGCTTAGGCGCAACTTTAACTTGTCTCTGTTGATTTTTATGTTCTCGTCACGACATCTGTCAAAAAGAGCCAGAAGTTTTCGATCGTGATCATGCTTTGCTTCTTCATCTGTGTCACCACATCCGAACACAACAATGTCATCGTGTATCGCTTTAACTCCTTCTAATCCTTCAAGTGCCTCGTCCAATCTCCGCTGAAATTCCCCTGGGGCAGGTGAGATGCCAAAAGGCATTCTGAGCCATCGATACCGGCCCCAAGGGGTTCCAAATGTCGTCAAATAACTGCTCTCTTCGTCTAACTCAACATGCCAAAACCAGTCCTTTGCATCAACTAAACAAACAAACCGAAAATATGCGTGCTTTGTTCAATTCGGGAAGGATGTCTTCTATGGTTGGCATAGCATAATGATTCCTTTTAAGTGTCTGGTTAAATGGTTTGGGGTCAATACAAAGTCTCAACTTTCCGTTTGGCTTTTTCCCGACTACGATTGATGAGATCCAATCTGTTGGAGTGTTTACAGGCGCAATCACACCAATATTGGTCAGCCTACTGAGATCAGTTCGAAAATCATCCTTTATCGCCACAGGGGCCCGGCGCACAGGTATTTTCGAAGGTGTACCATTAGGATCTACTTCAAGATGCAGTTTTCCTCTCAACTTTCCGAGTCCTTCGAAAATTGTCCTGTCAGCTTTCACTTTTGACACATTTTCAGTCGATGAATCCGTTGTCAGTGGTAACTGACTTGTGACTTGTGATTCATTATCCACTGCCAACGAAGCATTTGATGTGGAGTCGATCGGCACGTGAGTGGATGACTTAAGTTGTAGAACTTCCTCCTTTGGAACCTCAGCCCTCGAGTATAGGTTTTGTGTGTTCACTGTTATTAAGTCTATTGCTTGTATAACGCGGGACCCTAAAATTGGCTTCACTTTTGCATCCACAATTACAAACTCGACCGAATACCGTCTCCCATTTTTTGGGTTGATGATTTTAACTCGTCGGGCCCCGACCGGAGACATTTCAGAGTTATTGAACATGACAAGCGTTACATCTGTCTCTACTAAGTGTTCCAACTGAGGATCCTCAAAGACTTCCATATAGATAGATTTGGGCAACGCGTTCACGCTTGATCCGCTATCGAGTTGACATTCAATTAAAATGTCCTTTGTTTCAATAATGGTATATAGCTTGGTTGGTATCTGCTCATGTTTTATGGTGTTTACCTTCTTTCGATCGATTGTGAAACAAAAGTCATCATCTGAGCTCTCGTTTGTAGCCTCCACGTAATATCTCCGACCAGGACGTCCATTTCCTTGATTTTGTCTTTGACCTTGACCTTGGTGAGGTCTTGACCTACATTTCTTTGCAAAATGATTCAGCATTCCGCAGATCGCACACGTTTTCTGCCATGCTAGGCACCGTTCGCGCTCGTTTACATGATTGTACCCACAATTGCCACAATTCACTATATGTTTTTGCTAATTTCTCTTTCCACTACTTGTTTGCGGACGGTCCTGTGGTTGAGCGTTATCAGTTGCTTTCTTTCCGCATACCTTAACCTCTTCATTCGTAATGTCTTTCATGTGTTGTACTGATTTTTCAAATGAACGGCAAATGTCAATACAACTATGCAATGTCAGTGACTGATCCTGCAGGAGCTTTTTTCTTGTAGCATTTTCCCGAACCCCCATAACGATTCGATCTCTGATAAGACTTTCCTCTAATGCACCATAGTTACATGTCTTTGCAAGGGACCTTAATGCTGCGACATACGCATCTATTGTTTCCCCTTGTTCCTGACTTCTGTTATTAAAGAGGTAACGTTCATAAGTCTCATTAGTCTGTCAAATGCAGAACTTTTCGAATTTGTCCAACACTTTGTCTACATCTGTTTTGTCGTCATCGTTGTCAAACGTGAGGCCATCATATTTTTGTAATGCATCTGGCCCTATACAAGTTAGCAGAGCAGCATTTCTCAGTTCTTTAGTTTTGTGTTTTAGGCAACTCGCGATCTCATAATTGTCCCAAATACGACGAATTTTTTTCCAGTTAGCACATAAATTGCCTCTTAAGTCTAGCGCTGTGGGAACGGGAAGATTTGCAGGAGCTTGTACAACAATGGGAACGGCATTTATTTGGGCTTGAGAAGTCATGGGAATTGTACTAGAGGTTGTGTTTGTAGTACCAGTAGCCATTTTTACGGACACGGTGATGTTTGCACTTGAGTTAGGTTTTACCGTTTCACTCTGTGTTCATTATTTGACATTCTTCACTTCGTTTGAATCTCCCAGTCTTACCATCCCACTTCTGACACTATGTAGCGTCATTTATGATGTTTGTGATCGACATAAACCCAACACACGTATCAGCTTGACTGTATTCATTCTCCATCATAACAAGCACATGGTATACACAAAAACTAATGACATCATAAACCGGAAGTACCGTTTTCAAGGGAGTGTCTATTATGGGGAGAAACCATTATTGCAGTTTCTATATTATCGTTACACAGCCAAAGCCGTGTAAGGACGGCCTCGCATGTTTGGTGTTTCTTGTGTGGTACATTGCGAGGTACGTGTTTTAAGAGACTGTGGTATTTTTGTGTTGTGTCTTCTTATATATTGTACTTACAACGGGCGAACCAGTCGTCCTACTCCCTTTACTGTGAGGGTTATGAAGGAGCAGAAACTACCACTTTTATAGACTTCGGTGTGTCTCGGCCAGGGTACAGAACCCAGAGCCAGTAGGCCAAAAGTGAGGCGATGTCAAGGGAGACTTTAGCAAGAAAAACGTTAGTATAGGAGAAGTGAAAAGATAGGTTCCTTAATTAAGTCGCCTTTTACGATCATGCAATAGGTGCACCAGACACAATTTTAACGCCCTACCCAGAGATTTATTGAGAAGAAATAAAACCAAATTTCGTATATGAAAGTAATATATATATATTGGTAAGGTCTTGATAGATATGCAACCTGAATCCAAATAAAACTGTGTTTAATCCGTTGTTATTTTTTTCTATTTCTAAACACTAATCTATTGCGGTTATGAGGGCGCTGCACGCACAATCATTAAGTTGTTATCGATGTAACATATTAAAAATACTTTTTGTTAACATGTTAATATCATGTCCTTCTTGTTTTTCAATAAAACATGTAATTGATTTGTGAACCTAATTGAATACTTGTTAATTGTTCCGGATATCACACCTTAATCACCTGCTTTTCCCGGATGTTGATCTCCTGGGATACCAATGTCCGGGAAGTCAGCGTAATTAATATGATTTGTGTTTTAATGATATTGTCAATCAAGGTTTCGCTCTGTGGTCGCGAAAGGTTTCCATGGCTGCTCGAGACCATAGTCTATAAAAATGGTAGCTCCCACCCTTGATAAACTTTCAGAATATGAGTGGGACGGCTGCTTGGACCGTTTACAGTACTTGAGTGTCTCATAACGGTGGCAACTATATATTGAACATTTTTTGATTTATCAGATTAACGTCCTATTAACAGACCAGACACTCATTTCAAGACGACCTCTCCTGTTTGCGACATGTTGCGTTTGAATGTTTTCTCTTTTTATAGTGCTATCTCGCATGAAGCATACTGCCTATGACACCGAATAAGAGCATCTACACGGTCACACTAGTTGTCCCATTCAAATTATACTGAGCACTGACAACCACTTTATATATATACCATGGTGTGTCATTGCAAGTTGTCAGTATTTACCCCATTGTTCATTCATTTTATTCCGTAGGCCTTTCGACCTATAGGTGAAAATAACAACTTCCTTGTTCCAGTTATAACCGAGCATAGTACATGATGAACTACAGTGCCTCTTATTGAATTAGTCATTTCCAACCTCTCTTGATTCCAATTGGTTGTATATGCTTTGCGACTTCGAACTGCTTTACGTATAGTTTATAGAATGCACGTGATAGTCACCAACAATAGCCACATGTTGTCACCAACAATGGCCACATGTTGTCACCAGCAATGGTCATATGTTGGGGAAAATCTATATGTAAGGAGGGGCCGCGATGGCCAATTGGTCAAGACGCCACGACAAATCACGAGTTCAAATCCCATCTTGTATTAGCCGCAGCTAGAATGTTTTATCCGGGTACACCGGCTTTCTTTCACCTCCTAATTAAATGAAGCTGAATGACAATAGGACTTTAACCAGTTTAAAACAAACCATGTATATTATAATATAATGTGGCCGTTCTTGATAGCATTTTTTTTTTGTAAAAAAATATAAGATGGCGAAAGATCCAATATTGGAAAGAAACAGATCAGAAAAATATAGCAAAGTCTCTACAAAAAATTACACTAGACAATACGCAATGAATTGAATACAATGGAGGCAATATTTTAATGAACATACCTTACTTATCAACTAATCATTAATTAAGGGCATTCGATGTCCGCTTATTCGGATTGATCTTGTTGCTGTCTCATTATTCATTTTTCACTATCCCACTTTCTGGGACGCGCGTTTGAAATCTATACATTACTAGGTATTGATCATAGGTCGGCGTTTCTTTACAACTTTGTATTTAAAATACTAATGAATTCTGGTAGCTCAGTTTCATATTGTTAAGCTAATCTATCAAGTCTCAAAACTTGTTGAAAAGTTGCGCATGAAGAGTGCACTTTCGTTTTTGGAGACCACACTCTGTTTTAATTAATGCATTTAACGAATTTAGTTTTTGGTGGTTTTTTAGGCCTAGCATCCTATTAACAGCCAGGATAATTTAATGATGGCCTCCCATGTATGTAATGTATTGTGAGTTTGGATTTTGTGTTGTGACTTATGTAACAGTGGAACTCTCACTGAAACATGCCGGCAGAGACACCAAATATAGACCAACTCATCTCCTACTGAAAATTTATAGACTTATGTGGTGTGCCACGATACTATACACCCACAGTGCTTTCCTCACAGGGAACGCCAAAACTGATTATATGTGGACAAAAAACGTTAGAAAGAAGACAGTCAGTTAAGATCCTAAAACGAATACCCGTCAAACACACTCCTATATTAACGGCAATGGTAGAGGCATTTTTGCAGTATTTACGGATTTTGGTTTAGGAATGCATTGAGATGCAATCAAATTTCATTAGATAGGTTTTTTGGGACAATGTCGACATTGTTTATTATCACTGTAATTGAGAGGGTAATGGTTGTGTTTCATAAGTATGAGTACGTTAGATTCTACTTTCGTATTTAATAATTCTATCCTGTAATAATCAAATTTGGGGTATTCAGATAGATAATTAGATAGAGTCGTATTATAACCTATATTGCATCGAGTTTATAGTATTATGTATTCAGCAAGGGAAATGGATTCTCGTATATCTTTTCTGTTTGCTGTTATATGATAATAACTAACGTTACAGCACCCATCCCTCTTGTCTATGTTTCAGGTGCTGTGACCTTGATTACGTGATATACGTTTATACAATTTTGCAGTATTATTTAATGTCTAATATAATAAACATTATTTTGTTTGTAATTCAATTGATATAAACGGGTTATAAAGCAATTTAATGGTTTTGAATATAATGTTCCTTTTTTCAACTAAAGCCGAACCCCGTTTTCTACTTTGTCGTCACAAATTCCTGTGGGATTATTGTATATGTGACATTTTTGTTTGCATCTTACATATGATGGAAATAAAATTATGTATCCCACTTGTGGTTGGGATACTATCGTTCAATACGAAACAATTTCCCTGTTAAAGTCGATCCACTTCTAACGCACAGCTAAAAGTAGCAATATTAACTTTAAAAAAAATCCTAAACAGTGTTTTAAAAACTAGTGTAAATTACAATTTTAATATGGCATGCCCACACTAGTACAAAATATGTATTTATTGCAGCTGCCAAGAAAGGTCATGGAAATTTCGAGGAGTAAATATGATTTTAAGTATTTGAGGTTGAGAATAACTCCTACATTCAGGTTTAGTTGAACAAAAAACATGAAGTGAAGTGAAGATGGAATCAATTCTGAGCAGTATGCATAGTTATCTAAAATTCCGAAATGTTCAAAACATGGTTAGTACATGTTAGCAATGTAACGACAGCATTAACTTCAATTAATTTGAGATAATACGTCTTCAATTCATTTGATATCATACATTGTTTCGCAATGTTTTGGTGACAATATCGTCATTGTTGGTTATCGCTGTAATTGATTGTCTAATGGTTGTCAGATTCACGATTACAAATCCGGATGTTTTAGTTTAGGTTATTTGATTAATCTCTATTGTAATTATGAAATCATTGTCTTCATAAAGATAGCGGTGCATTCCATTAATTATCCTATCATATAAACAATGTTAACTGCGTTATATATTTAGTTGTGGGAAGTATAATCTAGTGTAATTTCTTTGTCCATCATTATATAACAACACATTAATCTCCCATAACCGTATGATGGAAGTCAATACCCACTATTACGTTATATATGTTGATCCAATTTTCCATTTCAAACATTGTGTGTAATAGACATTAATTATTTTTGTAATTGAATATACATAAAATGAGTTATAAAACGGATTAATTATATCGGGTAATGTTCGTTTTATCCACAAGTTTTAATGTACTTGTATCAAGCCGATCCCCATTCTCCACTCCGTCACCAGTTATCCCGGTGGGATGTTTGTGAATGCGACATTTGTGTTTACATCTGTTGAGATACGCCACCTACAGATACCATCAGGTGATCATACGTATGACGTCGAGTAACTGTAATCACAAGTTATCAATGTGACGGTGATTAGAAACTGATTCATTATTTCTCCCGGTGGAAATCAGTTTACGTCACGGAACAATCTGTACTTTCAAAATTCTCATTAACTTATACCACGCCAATGTAAAATACCTTTTTATCTTCAATAATATACCCATAACAAAAAAAAATATTTATTCATTCTTCCAGCTGCTGATGTTAATAGAAATACTGAATTAAAGAGATGATTTCGAGGCTTCCTTCAGGTGCATGGCATTCGAGACACTTACCTCAACATTCCGATCAAACATCTTCAATATTTTGAGTAGGAGGAAAGACATGAAATAAGATGCAGTTACATTCAAGCCTGATCATTATGCCTGGTTATCTAGAATTCAAATGTGTGAACATGAGAATGATAATGCGACTTGTTCGGTACAGAGCTAAGATATTGACTATCGAGTCATAACCCGACAGTTCATTATCACCAAATTTCGATACCTTAATATCAAGATGCATAAGACAAGATCGAGAGCGGATTACCGAAAATTCTGTTCTTGGTTTATTTTACGTATAAGTATACGGTAAACCTAGATATGATGTTCCTCTCTTGTATATTGTGGATCAAAATATATTCAAATTCCAAATGTTACTAGCTAATGTGAATACGTATAGGTGTACACTGCATATCACCGAAACTTGTACCTTAAGAAGGATTTTTACAGCTGTCTCCACCTTGCACCGCGAAAGTAAAAGGCGACGAAATTTGGGACCAGAATTTCCTTCTAATTGACGTTTCCTTCCTAGTTGTCCCATAATGATCTGGGTTTTTTTTCTCCTGATAGAGACACACCATAGTCTATAAAAATCCTGCTTAGCGCTCAGAATACATGGAGTGGGGCGACTGGCCATGGCTTGCATGTTTCAACGATATAGCACTATAAAAAGGACAAGAGTCGAACTATTGCAAACTTAAGGTACATCACGAATATACCACAGAGTCCCAAACATACAGCACATACGTCCCTAATTGTTAATAACGATTGCCAATGCACAACCAATCCACCAAGAGGAGCAGATTTAGGCAAAATAACAAGCATCGTCCAAGTAAATGGATACAGTAGATGCTGATCTAATTGACCTAATATCACATAGAATAAATTATGAAATGTTGAAAGGGAATCGTTATGTATTCGAATCTCGGATTTTGTAAAATCAAAACACGAAACGTCTCAAGCGTCTTTTCATACAACACCCTGTTTAAAATGTCTGGTTTTCACTGTTGTTAATTAAGGTAGAAATAAACGTCAAACACACTACTATATCGACGGCAATGGTAGAGGTTCTTGATTTTCCGAACTTCCATGTTTCCTGTTTAGGTAGAAGTTTGGAAAAGGTATTACATGTAAATAACATGTCCCTCAATATGCATATGAATAGTTTTTGTGTTTGAAATAATCCACTGATAATTGATCTCGATTACAAAATTATTGAAGAATGGATCAGTATTATGCCTTTTCCCTTACAGCTGTCAATATTGGTTTTTTGTTTGTTTGTTTTTTTGTTTCGGTTTTGTCGTCTGCGTTTCTGACCCATCCTATACAGTTGAATGGTGTAGTAATATTTAAGGTTCTTGAGTTACTCCCAATTCAGTTTGCTGTATTAACTGTCTATTTTTATAGGGCGTTAGCATTGTACCTGCTGCCCCAATAGCATGATCGTAAAAGGCGACTAAATTTGGAATCTTATCTTTTCTCTTCTTCCTAACGAACTTTGTTCTTCCGAACGTCTCCCTTCACACCGCCTCACTTCTGGCCTTCTGTTGAGCTATTGTCCCTGTGAGGTAGCTATAGGCGCATGGGTTTTGTCCCCTGCACACCATAGTCTATAAAAGTGCTCTGCTTAGCGCTCAGCATAACAGGCAGTAGGACGACTTGTGTGCCCTTTGTCAGTACAATGTGACCAGGTGGAGTATGTTGCTTTGTGTCTTCGTTGACATGCTTCAGTGATATAGCACTATAAAAAGGGCATGAGTTCCACTATACAAGAGGACACAACACCATTATACCGCAGTCTCGCAAAACACGCACCCATACTTCATACATGCAACACACCGCATATATGCCAGGCCTCCTTAAATGACTTTGGTTGTTAATCAGACGATAATTTGATCAAATAAATCTATTTTTGGTCAAGATACTGAGTAAACATGTTTCAGTTATGTGTTTGATCCTTTCAGCAAGGTCCATTATCTCGGATATTGAGAGGAAACCCTGCTAGATTTAAGGCCATTTTATGTGTCAAGACATCTTTTATGATTTGGTGCTCATATATATTGTTCAATCAAAAGTAAATCCTCACAATTTAATGTGAAAATTAAAATGTTAATATATTTCCTTGTTACAGAACCCTTGTTCGACCAGAGGATCTGAACGTTCCAAAGACGTCGGCTATCGACAAGGTATGTACATGTAGATATGTTTTCAAATTACGCTTGAGGTAAGATAGATGCGAGATACTTGTAATGCAGCTATTATTAGATAAGTTTTAGTTAATTAGACATCGTCATTCTAGGATGGAGTGACAAAACATTGATTTAAACTTTATTTGTATGGTAGGTATCAACGCATTAATAATTTAAGATTTTTTATCTGGTGGGTGTAAAATGTCAGACGATATCCCTAGCTACTGATGATGACGTTAGTGTATACAAGTCAAACGACAGTATTTATTAGGTACATGAACCACAACGTACTATAAACCAATCTATTTTCGAGAGATATAAATGCTCATGATATTTCGCGAGTTATCTGGAACGTGGATTCAATATACATCGCAAAAATTGCAGACAAGTGTCACATACATACACAACCGTCAGTCTTTGATCGATGATTAATATTCGGGAATCCGCAAAAATAGTCATTTAAGGGTTGCACCTGACTGGAAACGCTCATAATTTTATCCCTTCATGTGTATTGTGCAACAGAATTACATTTAGTCAAAATAAAATGAACGCAAATTAATTTAACATTTTGTTTACTATATTCAACACTTGTTTGCCGAAAGCATTAAACATCTTTACATAAAAGTATATTTACAATAAAATGACAAATATACAATGATTAAAAATGCTTGTATCACAATATATCTCAGCCTTGTATAAAACATAGGCGTTTACTCCCTTACACATAGGCATCAGATACCAGACACTATCAGGTGCTTAATGTTCTATCACATGTATCTCAGCCTTGTATAAAACATAGGCGTTCACTCCCTTATACATAGGCATCTGATACCAGACACTATCAAGGTTTTTAATGTTCTATCCTCAAAGAGCAAACTGACGTGAAAAACCAGTGAAAATGTATGGTATCTGTAGTCTGTGCAAATGTATGGTATCTGTAGTCTGTGAAAATGTATGGTATCTGTAGTCTGTGAAAATGTATGGTATTAGTCTGTGAAAATGTATGGTATGTAGTCTGTGAAATGTATGGTATCTGTAAGTCTGTGATAATGTATGGTATCTGTAGTTATGTGAAAATGTATGGTATCTGTAGTCAATGTTAACAGTGAATTATGGTATCTGTAGTCTGTGAAAATGTATGGTATCTGTAGTCTATGTTAACAGTGAAAATGTATGGTATCTGTAGTCAATGTTAACAGTGAAAATGTATGGTTCTGTAGTCTGGAAAATGTATGGTATCTGTAGTCATGTTACAGTGAAAATGTATGGTATCTGTATCAATGTTAAAGTGAAAATGTATGGTATCTGTAGTCATGTTACAGTGAAAATGTATGGTTCGTAGTCAATGTTAACAGTGAAAATGTATGGTATCTGTAGTTTGTGAAAATGTATGGTATCTGTAGTCTATGTTAACAGTGAAAAAGTATGGTATCTGTAGTCATGTTAACAGTGAAAATGTATGGTATCTGTAGTCTGTGAAAATGTATGGTATCTGTGTCATGTTAACAGTGAAAATGTATGGTATCTGTAGTCTGTGAAATGTATGGATCTGTAGTCTATGTTAACAGTCGAAAATGTATGGTATCTGTAGTCAATGTTAACAGTGAATTAATGTATGTATCTGTAGCTGTGAAAATTTATGGTATCTGTAGTCTGTGAAAATGTATGGTATCTGTAGTCAATGTTACAGTGAAAATGTATGGTACTGTATAAAAATGTATGGTATCTGTAGTCTGTGAAAATGTATGGTGTCTGTAGTCTGTGAAAATGTATGTATGTGTATCTGTAGTCAATAGTTAATGTGCTGTTGTCGCGAGTGAAAATGTATGGTATCTGTAGTCTATGTTAACATTTATTCTTAACCATGGGTTGTTATATTTTATCTATACATTATGAGATCATGATTATTTAAATAACACGCATATTCTCATATACATATATTGTGCAGGTTAAAATAGATTTTCCATACAAGAGATATTTTATATATCTCTTTATACAGACATGATATCAAACTTCAACATGACTAAGTTCTACGGGAAGGGATATTACTCTCATACAGTTTCCACTCTTACAGAAAACTCTCAAGGTATGCTACTTTCTCACACAACATTCTCGCACACAAGTCAGTCACAACGGACATAGATCTAAAAACTCTTTCCATTATAGATAACGTTCATATTCTGTATTTGCATATCACAGAGTTATCGGCCTTTGCCATTAGAATTAAATTGTCAAGTCAAATGTTTACAAGCGCAATGTAGTATTTTTCGGAGATACTGACGTAGCCGGAAGGGCAGATAAATCTGTTACACGCAAAATAGAAAATGCACACAAGGCAACTAATTCTCCATTCTCAATCAACATATAAACATTAGGGACTTTTCCGCTATTGTTGCAGGAAAAGAACATCCCAACCAGCGTGGGAAACCTTTATATACCCTATATATACGTGACATATACGATGTGTACATAAGGATTTAGTACAATGATGTCCAAATTCCCCTCATTCGGTCAAACCTAACTATGTATGCATCAAAGTACAAAATAACACACATTCCAAGCAATTATGATCATTTGCATTACTAAAATGTCAAGAAAACAAAAAATATGTTTATTTTTGCAATCTTTATGATGAAAATTGAATGAATAGTTTTTCACTCTTTGAAAGTAAGATTTATAATAACCATTGATAATAATAAATAATTTGCATATGATCAATTATTTTGACATCACATAAATTGCTGACCTCCCAAAAGTAGGTGATTTATATTCGAATGCAATGTTGATATTATATCAATATATATATATTCGTGATTGAAGTTTTGCAAGAAAAATGTATTCTTATTGCACGAAAACACATTCAAAATATGTATTCAATCAAGGATTTATCAAGTCTCATATACGTCCTTGATTCAATAAATCTAAGTGAAATGCAAAATGACAATCAAATCATCTAATTCTTATGAATGCTATATACTATCCTACATTAAAAAACATGAGAAAATAAAATAGTATCTTGATGATTTTTTCTACCATCAACACCTTTGACTTTTGATAGAAAACAAAACGTGATGAAAGATCTGAAGCATTTTTTCCCTCACCTGGAATAATTCTTTGATAATTTTTGAAAGTACATGCATATTACTTTTTCATTTTGCAGTTAATTCATATATGCTTTGAATTTGTATTTCTACTATAAAAAAGTACATAATATTTCATATGAACATATAAACCCTTTGCATGATATTTTCATATTGATTTAATCATGTCAAAATAACATTTTCTCAATAAGTTTGAATATTTTGGAAAAAACCAACTATGTGATATATACATTGTATAATTTTTGACAATAGTAAAAGTTTAAGAACATCCAATAAAATCAATATACATGTGATTGTATAGCATCTTTTAAAAGGCAAAAGGAAATACCTCCCAATATAAAGCAAATTGCATGTAAAATTTGTTACCAAACCAATACATAATTAAATACAATTATTACATATTCAAAACCTAACAATTTACATGTCGTATTTCATTATTAAGAGAGTCGAACTTCAAGCAAAGGTCAATGTACTACAAAAGATGTGTCAACACATCAAAATCTCTTATTCTAAAATGTCAAAATTTAAATTAATGTCAGTCGCAATTTGATAAAATATGATTGTATTTGTATATACTCAAATTCCTTAAATATACAATGGGTTAAAATGATTTGATTTTTAAATGGAAATTAATTGCACAAAATATGCGATCCATACAGAAGCGTTGGATTCATTTGATTTAAGCTAAACCAAATTGTATATCTAACTACCAACAATCTGTGTCTAATGATAAAATTTACCAATATTTAGGTATTCGTTCAATATGTTTGCTTAAAATTTGAAAATAAAAAAATAATTACTAATTTTAAAAAAAATCCTATTAAAGATCCCCTGTATTCTGTCATGGTTTGACATTGAGCAAATTCAATTTTAAACTAAAATAAATGTTAAAATTAGAGCAAGCATTTGAGATTTAAACATTCATCGGGTACAACTGTACATGTAAAAGATTTACAGAAACCATGAAATTATTAAATCAATTCAACTGACTCAATGTTATTCGTACAAAACTGACAAATATTTTTCTTTGCCAATCTCTTTTTACATCACCAATTAAACTTTATTTCAGATTGATAAATGATGAGATTACTAGTTATTAGTTTAAAATATCACAATTAGTCTTACCATGATATAAATAAATTCTTAATAGCCCGAGCACTTTAAGCATTTGGTGTATATGTATTTTAAATGTTTGTATATAAAGATATATTTATCTATTATGCAATCATGACTTTACCCAAATGAATACTGTTGTTTGAAAGCGATATGGTCATTATGCAAATTAGACACCTATGGTGTCAAACAAATTAACTCCTGTTTATTAGATACATAAATAAATACTTTACTTTTCAGGATCTTAAAAGCAATTCCATTTGAATTATCAAAACAATTCATTTTATATATTCTTCAAACAAGCATTTCTGTATTTTCAGTCAGAAATAGTTTCATCACAGACGAGGGTTCCTATCTTGAAAAAGTTCAATGACTGCACAGAAATTATATTTAACAAAACATTGTCTCTGAAGAGCTACTTCCGAATCCAACACAAAGTCTTAGTGTCTAACCATGTTGATAAAGTCAGTTTCCACTTCAGGCAGGTGTGCCTTGTTGAAATCATATCTACAGCAAAACAGTAGGGTTCAGAGCATTTCCAACATTCAAAATATTGATATGAAGTTTCTTGTTGTCACAGAGAATTGCACTTTTCCACTGGGAATTGAGAACTAAGAATAATACAAACTAAATTAAAACCTATAAGAATTCTCTAAATGCTAGGAATTTATTTTTACTTTCTCAACCTCAAACACTGATTGTAGAGAATTGTGTTGAAAGTTCATTGGGGCTGAAATTTTCCTTTTGGGTGTTTCCACTTCGAATGAGAAATTTTTCATGTCTTCTCGCACTTTCCTTCCGAATGCCCTACCAAGAGACCCCTGCAAGATAAGATTGTCAAATAAATGGATTTTCAAACAATGTAGTATCCTTGCATATCTCAATTGCACAACTAAAGGAATGTAGTAATGCAGTAAATCTGACGGGTATGCAGTTGTGTGTTAGATAAGGTTACAAGAGTTATTCCCCTTTTTATGATACATCACAGAATTAAATAACCCTGCACATATACTAAACAAATGCTGATTAAAGGTAATTTCTCCAAGATGCACGAGCAAAATATTCATAGAACTGTATATACATGTATTCATAAACTAAAGCTCAAGAACAAAACAAGTTCAGCATGTTCTTATCATCTTATGGAGGTAGAAAAACATATTGCATTGGAGAGTCATAATCTCAGAACAGAACCATTTGATCAATGGGTCTTAAATCAAAAGACATAAAGGTTCTAGAGAATAACTTACATGCAGGTGTTCTAAAGTGATAAAGTGTATTTAAGACGACGTTTTCATAACATAACTAAATGAAAACTTTTTTATAATTTACAGATAATATTTGATAAAATTAGCATGTTTTACTGGCAAGCAAGTTTACACAACAACCACTAGGATAAATGAATATTTATGTGCAGATTATTTACACACTCAAACTGACAATACATGCAGATTGATGATTAGCTATACAAGTCATGCAAACGTATTATAATAGCAGAATGGCCACTTATTATATGTTTTAAATCGATATAAACTATCGCTTGTTTATTCAAAATCAAAATAAATGACAATTTTTTTTAGCTTTTTTCCTCATATTAAGTTTGTTTGATAAAATGTAATCATTGGGAACTAACAACATTACAGTATTACCTGCCTTAGCGACCACCTCTGTATAAAGATCACCAGTTTAATAAGACCACTTTTCTAGGGTCCTAAAAGACAATCTGGTTGTACAAACCATTTACATCTGTCCTTGGGTGGTCTTTATAGGCAGGTTTGACAGAATTTTAATCATACTGTTGGGACAGAGAATGGCCTAACTAGTGTAATTATTTATTATACAGTATATTCTATAAGTATAATATCTATAATTAATGATATATTGTGTCACAAAATAAGTTTTACTATTGGATGCTAGAATGATATAAATATGTAAGTGTTATAGGTATATTTCTGCATACAGTTATAATTGGTTTATACTTCTAGGTATGAATATGGATGGAATTCAAATATATAGAATACACACTGCAAGTACAATATGAAGATATAGATAATAGTTCTATAACCCACCACCCTCCATTTCAATGAGGTGTACAATGTGATTATGTTTAGGGACACATTTAATTTTCAATTTTAAGGAATGTGAAAATCAAAATCTTTTTAGAAATATGAAAATCAACATGCATACTGGTATTCTCAAAAGCCAAAAAAAAAAAAAAAAAAAATGGAAACGTTTTTGTTATTTTACTTGAATTTTGCTTTAAAATTCAAAATAATTATTCAACATGATATGTTTTTTTTTTAATTTTTTCATCAAAAATATAATCTAAATAAATGTTTTTTTACAACATTTATGTTTAAAACAATTATTTAAACACAACAATAATGTACTGCATTACTTAAAACTTTCTATTTCAGATGTGATAGTTACAAAAAAACTTTTATCCTTCCTTTTCTTCTCACTCATATCTTTTCTCTTGATTATATGTAATAAAGTTAGCCATGTTTTACTGCAATTTCCAGATCAGTACATCATTATGTATTATTTTTCAAAATCTTTTCTTCTGAATTTTTCCAGATCAGTACATCTTTATGTATTATATTTCAAACCTTTTTCTTCTGAATTCTAATAGATATTATAACTTCCTGCACAACTATCAATATTTAAACCAAAACAAACACCATCGCTGTTGAATCTACACCTCAATGAAAACTACTGGTGACTGGGTAGACTAATGATAAAAAGCTTGAATACAATACTGATAAAGCCGTATATAGGTTACACATCTTCCCTTACCCGGAAGCTAAGCTTGGTTTTTGGTCCCGTAGTTTCCGTAATGGAAGAGCTCCTATAAGACCTAGTTAGTGTTGAGTTCCGAGTCAAGGTTTTGTTGTTGTTACCGTTAACAACATTTATGGAATTTCTGGAATAAATCAGGGTTGTGAAAGTGTTAGTTCATAGGTCAAGGTCACTCCAACAATTAAACAACAGTTCAAGGTCAGACATGGATAAGACACAAAATATCAACAAATACACACAAAATTCTCGGTCAAAATAAAAATAAGGTCGTATTGCACATCGCTTGTAACAAGGATAATTGGATCTATAGTTTTACTTGAATATAAAGGTGAATATTATTTAATATGTTCTATGCAATTCTTTGTCCTTTTGATTTCAAACGCCAAAGAATCAAACATATTGTAAAACTTATATATTCACAATACAATATGTTAACATATTATTTGAATATTTTTTTAAACAATATACAACAGTATGAATAAATTATATTACAAAAGATGTACAACAGGTACAAGTTATCATCACCTGAATTCTCATGCACAGTCACATTCTTTAGTAATGGTGTTGGTAATAAATGTTATCACACTCGGAACATGCACTGTAATATTTTAAACATTGGATATATCTAAACATTCTCCAGTCCACATCAGTGTAGAAAAGTATAGGTTGTTCCTTGATATACTAGGTCAGAGGTCAAAATAAAGTCACAATGATTTCATTTCTATTGCATGACACTGGTACATTACTTTCCCTATTTAGTGAACTTATGACCCTGTAATTTTGGTTAACATATGACACGCATTGTAGTTAACTTTTGACTGGAATTGTAGTTAATGTAGGACCCTGTAATTGTGGTTAACTAATGACCCTGTACTTGTGGTGAACTTATGACTCTATTCTTGTGGTGAACTTATGACCCTGTACTTTTGGTGAACTCATGACCTTGTACTTGTGTGGTGAACTTATGACCCTGTACTTGTGGTAAACTAATGACCCTGTACTTGTGGTGAACTTATGACCTTGTACTTGTTGTGAACTTATGACCCAAAATTTGAGAGGTGAATCTCCACTAAGAATTAAGTGTAGAAGATACTGCCACTTGATCAAAATACAGGTAAAAAATACCTTTATTTTTGGTTCTTAAAAAAGTCTATCCAGATGAACCCATAAATCAAGACTGCAGATCTTAAGTGAATTTGATCCTCTAGAAACCTAAACCATGCTTTAATTAATAGTATAACCAATTAAATAGTAAATTTGTTTAAAGTTTGCTAGAGAGACAGGAAAGATTCCATGCACCAAGACTCCTTTTTAATATCATACATCATCCTGCCCCTTGTGCACTACCTTGGAAGTTATGAGGTATTTGTGACGTATACATTTTCAGAATCTAACATACCGGTTACAGTGAATTTGGTCAATTCTCAACCTTTTACAATATAAGTGTTAACTGTAAGACATGCAATATTTCCCACTACATTAGTAAGTTGTATATATTTTGCGTATTTTTTTCTAATATGTGAGTCATACCTGTAATTATTTCAATACAGATTTCTCAATTAAAATTGAAAATATTAAATAATTAAAATTGAAAAGAAACAAAAAATTGCAGTGTCCTGTTTTTTAATTTTTTATCCAATCAAATCATAAGACTTTATTAAGTGTTATCAACAGTACAGTGCCTTTGCGATATCCAAATAACACTAGTTACTGTACTGTTGGTAGCTGGATATGAACATTTCAATTTTTTGTATTTTTACCTACCTGGCAGGTTTGACTAGAGACTCGAGTTCAGTCTTGAGATGTCGCCGAATATACGACTTGGAAGGAGGTATACCCAACGCTGTGGCGAGGGTATCCGACGTAAACTGTGGCTCCAGTACCATTAGCGCTCCATGTACCCCACTCTCCTTCAAATTCTGAGCATATTCCTGGGAAAACCAAATAAAAATATGTGTCAACCATACACGCAGAAGTTTCAATATTGTCACATTAGGTGACTGAGGTAGTTCTGTTTTCTTTGTTACATCCTAAATCTGAAGTATCTCAGACCTATTGCAAACCTATGGTCAGCATTTAGTTGTTGTCCCCACTCCAGTTGTTGAAAC
Source organism: Argopecten irradians (assembly GCF_041381155.1). NCBI lineage: Eukaryota > Metazoa > Mollusca > Bivalvia > Pectinida > Pectinidae > Argopecten > Argopecten irradians. The sequence goes on from NC_091134.1 coordinate 22,018,933, forward strand.
ACCTTAACCAATTTGCCATCAAGGCTCTGTGGGCTTGTGGGGAGATAAGGATATATCCCTTCTACAGTTTGTAACAAGGTCAACACAAAGCTTTATAATTACCTCTCTTTATAAATGTAATAGGAGGGACCATGGGGGTTTGCAATTGGGTTCGGGGTTGTTGAGGACAGCAAGGAGAGGAGCTTAACTTATCTCAATCTATTAGTTTGGGGAGCCATTTCTGGTATGTAATATTGTCTTCTCTTTATAGAGTAGGAAAATTACCTCCAGATCTATATTTTGGACCCACTTGATGACTCTTTGGTTGGTCCAGACCAGAGGGTCAGTTTCTGTGCTGTCACACTTGGATCTACGGTCAGCCAATGTCTACAAAATTTACAGGTTAGTTGTCAACTCTGCTCAAATGTTTATGCTGCTATAGCATATAATAAAACAGTTAAAACGAAGATATCATATAATAACACAGTTAAAACAAAGATAACATATAATAACACAGTTAAAACAAAGATAACATATAATAACACAGTTAAAACAAAGATAACATATAATAACACAGTTAAAACAAAGATAACATATAATAACACAGTTAAAACAAAGATAACATATAATAACACAGTAAAACAAAATAACAATAATAACACAGTTTAAAACAAAGATAACATATAATAACACAGTTAAAACAAAGATAACATATAATAAAACACAGTTAAAACAAAGATAACATATAATAACACAGTTAAAAACAAAGATAAAACAATATAACACAGTTAAAACAAAGATAACATATAATAACACAGTTTAAAACAAAGATAACATATAATAACACAGTTAAAACAAAGATAACATATAATAACACAGTTAAAACAAAGATAACATATAATAACACAGTTAAAACAAAGATAACATATAATAACACAGTTAAAACAAAGATAACATATAATAACACAGTTAAAACAAAGATAAACATATAATAACACAGTTAAAAACAAAGATAACAATAATAATAACACAGTTAAAACAAAGATAACATATAATAACACAGTTAAAACAAAGATAACATATAATAACACAGTTAAAACAAAGATAACATATAATAACACAGTTAAAACAAAGATAACATATAATAACACAGTTAAAACAAAGATAACATATAATAACACAGTTAAAACAAAGATAACATATAATAACACAGTTAAAACAAAGATAACATATAATAACACAGTTAAAACAAAGATAACATATAATAACACAGTTAAAACAAAGATAACATATAATAACACAGTTAAAACAAAGATAACATATAATAACACAGTTAAAACAAAGATAACATATAATAACACAGTTAAAACAAAGATAACATATAATAACACAGTTAAAACAAAGATAACATATAATAACACAGTTAAAACAAAGATAACATATAATAACACAGTTAAAACAAAGATAACATATAATAACACAGTTAAAACAAAGATAACATATAATAACACAGTTAAAACAAAGATAACATATAATAACACAGTTAAAACAAAGATAACATATAATAACACAGTTAAAACAAAGATAACATATAATAACACAGTTAAAACAAAGATAACATATAATAACACAGTTAAAACAAAGATAACATATAATAACACAGTTAAAACAAAGATAACATATAATAACACAGTTAAAACAAAGATAACATATAATAACACAGTTAAAACAAAGATAACATATAATAACACAGTTAAAACAAAGATAACATATAATAACACAGTTAAAACAAAGATAACATATAATAACACAGTTAAAACAAAGATAACATATAATAACACAGTTAAAACAAAGATAACATATAATAACACAGTTAAAACAAAGATAACATATAATAACACAGTTAAAACAAAGATAACATATAATAACACAGTTAAAACAAAGATAACATATAATAACACAGTTAAAACAAAGATAAACATATAATAACACAGTTAAAACAAAGATAACATATAATAACACAGTTAAAACAAAGATAACATATAATAACACAGTTAAAACAAAGATAACATATAATAACACAGTTAAAACAAAGATAACATATAATAACACAGTTAAAACAAAGATAACATATAATAACACAGTTAAAACAAAGATAACATATAATAACACAGTTAAAACAAAGATAACATATAATAACACAGTTAAAACAAAGATAACATATAATAACACAGTTAAAACAAAGATAACATATAATAACACAGTTAAAACAAAGATAACATATAATAACACAGTTAAAACAAAAGATAACATATAATAACACAGTTAAAACAAAGATAATATATAATAACACAGTTAAAACAAAAAGATAACATATAATAACACAGTTAAAACAAAGATAACATATAATAACACAGTTAAAACAAAGATAACATATAATAACACAGTTAAAACAAAGATAACATATAATAACACAGTTAAAACAAAGATAACATATAATAACACAGTTAAAACAAAGATAACATATAATAACACAGTTAAAACAAAGAGTATTTCTATGAAAAAAATTACTACAAACCAATTTTTCTTTTGTCTTTTTCGTGATCCAAGTAAATTAGCTAAAGTTAATCTCCGAGAATTAACATCAATATCATTTAAATTGCGCTAATTGATAGGAAATCCCATATCTGCCAACGTTAATCTTCGAGAACTGGATTTAAAACGTGGATCATAAAATTGAGTAGCTGCAAAAAAAAGTTGCATTACAGTGCATTGATATTAAGCTCATGTACTGTACCTCTTTGTCGAAATTGAGTCTGCGTAGTAATTCCACACCGTGTAATATGCTAGCTTGGTGGAATTTTCGATGAATACCCAGGTGTTTTTCCATCTCCTTCTTTGAGATGATATTGAGCATGCGTCCGTCTATAAGGTTGGTCTCTGTTGACTGTATGTACTGTGGTAGACCTAGATCGGGCATCCAGCGATGAGCTACCCACGTGTGATCCAATAAACAGGACTTGGGGAATGCTCTGAAGAAAGATAAATGTGGTTAAAGTGATTACAAAAAATAAAATTGGTACCTCTCATTATCTAGCAAAATCTAGCTTTCTTCTGAACTTACCAGTATGAAGTATTCACTTATCTTACATCTATATTTCGTTACATCTTATTCCTGTTAAATCTTACCCTTGATAATGCAATATTCTTTAATATAGTAAATACATGCAAGAATTGGTTCTCCTTTAGAGAGTTGAATTAAACAATTAGACATCACGATCTCCCCCTTTATATGAATTTGGGATAGAAATTAAGGGATGGCCTGTGATATGAAAGACAACATATTTAAATCCCCTTGTCTATTTAATGGCATGGCCATAAATCAGTCAATCCATCAGCATCTTTTCAGGAATGAAGTTCAAGCACAAGAATTCAAAATGATCTTACATGTCTGCAGGGTTCCTAGCTTCCTCTATTGCTATCCTGATCTTCTTTCTGTGCATAGGGTTGGAAATCGCGAGGGCAGATCCCAACTCAGAATCACTTAAACCAAGCAGTACTTTCCCACTCTTAATGTTTGCAGTACACATTTTACCATACATGGGCATATTAAGAACAATCTCTAGCCAAGCTAGCACCTGATTGGCTTTCCATAAAGTCATGTGACAACCTTTCGACTGCTCAACTATTTGTAGTTTTTCTTGATAATTATCTGGATTTAGCAATGTTAATCTGGAGTTGGGTGGAATGTCTGCAAAAAAAAAAAAAAAAAAAAAAAAAAAAATTAGAATCTTTTAAAGAATTTATCATTTTAAGAAATGGTTATACAGGCTTGTAGTAGGTTTTTTTTCTTCAATGCAATACATTGAAAGTTTTAAGAATTTTTTTTGCATTTATGGATATATTCATGAAACTGGAGTTATTTCCCTTCCATTACTCTGCTGATACAAAAACAAGTTAATGCTAAGATATATGTATAAATATGCCTGTGTGAAAATCTAAACTAATGTACTTTTCTTAGTTTTTTCCCCTTTTTTCATACCGTCCAAATCAGTATCTGTTGGAAGAGCTATGGATCGCCGCACTCGACCCCGTGAAAACACACGAGATATGGAATTGAGGCTGATTCTCTTTTTCTTTTTTGGGTCTGCAGGACTTTCTGTGACATCTTGACTAGAAGGGCTGAAGTCCGAGTTATCCAACAATGGTGTCAGGGAATTACTTCTCTCTCTCGTCTTGTTATTGGGTGTAACAGGCAGAGCTAAAATGTAAATAGAAACAGAGCTAAAATGTAAATAGAAACAGAGCTAAAATGTAAATAGAAACAGAGCTAAAATGTAAATAGAAACAGAGCTAAAATGTAAATAGAAAATTAACATAAGTTGCAATTAAATTGATGGCTATGTTAATCAATCAAACCTAAAGTCCCAATATCCGTATCTGTCCTATTTTTTACACGACTTAGAAGAATTTTGCAAAAAAAATTTTTTTAACACGATTTAGAAGAATTTTTCAAAAAAAAATCATGGAGAACAATTTGATTAAAGATGAGTGACAATGATTTGTAAACTTTTGATAAAAAAAATCAAATGAATATTGAACATCGTTAGTTGGGTCTAATTTAGTCCAACAAGCCAAAATTAGCTGACATTGTAACGTCAAGAATGTCTTGCGACTACCGTAACTACATAACGTCTTTCCGAAGTCTTCGAGAACGGGTCATGAACTCTCCAACTTCCGTTTGGCAATAATCGTAACTTCTATGGCGACCAGTTTCAAATGAAGGCATGTTTACAATTATCAACTTTCAACAACTGCTGTACCAACTTTATTAAGAAATCGTTATAAATATTCTTAGATAAAACTTAATTTCAAATACATCTACAAATACTAACGATATCGGGGTAGAATCTAACTTGACATTTTGTTGATTTTAAAGTGTGACTTTAAGGGTTACATCATATTTGTTTTATTAGAAATGTTTGTAGCAAATCAACATCCTTGTGGAATTTGAACAAATTGTAATTAAAATGTAATTGTACCTTCCATGCTGCTGTTTTTAGAGTTGTTGAAAGTTCCTGATGGTGGAGGTGTCTCGTAGGGAGGTAATTCCTCACTGTTGGTCGTCGTACCTCCAACACTGCTGGGAGACTGGTTCATACTATTCCGAAGTTTCTGACCACATACTTGCTGCTCCTTTGCCTGCAAAAAAGTATAATTCAAAATCAAGACCTCTAAATAATATTTGTCAATAAGTTGGAGTCTTAAAACACTTATACACAAAATGTTTACCGAAAGCTATCAATTACGTCAGTGGTTATTGAATCTCTTTCACAGATAACAAATAACTATCATTCTCAACACTCAAGAGATCACTCCTACAGTAGGAGCTGCAATTTAGGCATTTCAGCTTATTCATTTACAGCTGAGTCAACTAGAACAAAGAAAAGTCAGCTTATTCGTTTAAAGCTGAGTCAACTAGAACAAAGAAAAGTCAGCTTATTCGTTTAAAGCTGAGTCAACTAGAACAAAGAAAAGTCAGCTTATTCGTTTAAAGCTGAGTCAACTAGAACAAAGAAAAGTCATGAGTACAGTATAATGTTCACTGATACATTGATACCCATCTTAATATAGCTTATAAAGTGATTTATTACTTGACCACTATGTTGCTACCAGATAAACATATTAACTTCATAATAACATTATTTAGTTTAAATCATAAAATCATCAAGAGTCATTTGTCAAAGAGAGTTCATTTTCTGTTTTATATAAATTTGTATAGCTGCCATAGTTTGATGCTGCACCTGATGCCCTTTAGGTTCCATTTTTTTATATATCCAGAACCGGATGATCAACTAAAAGCATAAATAATATAACTGGCATACCTCCAGCAGTTCTACTTCTAATTTCTTGATCTGAGCGTCTTTTGTCTCTAGTTGTGTACGGAGTATGAATGTTCGTTCTTGTCCGTCTCTGACTTGTTTCATTAAATCCCAGCGTTCATGCTCACAGTCCTCTCGTTCTGTAGCAAGCTGAAACAACAAATTATTATTTACAAACTTCTTATTTCATTTTATATTATGTTTTTTTGGGTTTTTTTAGTGAAGGAGTTTCATGAGAATTTCAGTCATGGACCTGAACTTCCAGGACCATCAAAGACAATAGATAAATAGATTTCATTTTATATAATGTTTTTTATTTATTTTTTTAGTGAAGGAGTTTCAGGAGAATTTAAGTCATGGACCTAAACATCCAGGACCATCAAAGACAATAGATCAATAAATGTCTTAAAATTTGGTTCTTTATCTGATATTCTAGTTTATAATTAAAGACAATCTGAACAGTTTGACCTGGAAATGCATTTATACATTTGTCTATAAAGACCACTTAGGTGACAAAAAATAACAGTAATTTTATAAATTTATCTCACCTTTCTCACAGGTCTTTTCTGTCAGCATTTTTGTGACATTTTAAAGAGATTGTTAAATCATCACAAAGACCAAACATGGATGACAATCATCTGACAATCATCCCTGATGATATTTGTCTTTTCAACGATGATCACACAAAGATCTTTATCAGCTCAATTGGCAGTACAGCTGACAAAGAGAACCAATCCACACGCAGTCAGCATAGGAACAAATCCAGGACAATTTTCAGAAATATTACGCACTTAGAACAAAAAACAACACACTGCACCGATTGATATCTATCCCTCAGGCCACTTAGAAGCACAATTGACGCAGAATGCTTACTTAATCCCTTTATACAGTCAGATGATGTGCCTCATACTCCAGTAAGAATAAAGGTAATAGATAATCAAGGTTTGAATGCAACTGACTTCAATGGTTCTGTGTCATGTGTAAATGATTTTCATTGACAGAACATTGTGGATATATCACATGTAATGAAGTGGTTATAGATTAATCAAGTTTGATCTTCTTTATGTTATTAGGGCGTGGCTAGATCTATACAGCTTACTATCTATATCATACGGCTTATAGAATCTATACTTCATCAACCTTAACCTTCAATTGACCTTGACTCTTACACAAACAAAAATATCTATATCATAACAGCATTATTTATCAGTCAAAACATCTTATGGTACGAGAATATTGGTTCAAATGGAGTTTTTACTAGAAATCCTCAGCTATTTTCATATCAAAATTTCATTAATGTTTCGATCATTTTCTGGATATTCTATCATCTAAAAAAAACCAATGCTTTTAAAAGAAATTTGGACAATTGTTATTTCTTATAACGTGAATGTTTTTGAGTTAATTTTGTCCTGCAGAAGCACCTTGAAAGAATATAAGTGGACAAACCTAGGTTTACAATTCCATAAACTGTTATATTCTCTATACCTGTTTGATGGTTTCATCACTCTCCCTCATCCGAGTCTCGTAGTTTCGTATAAAATCTCGAAGCTCGGTTTCTTTATCCTCAAGTGTTGTGTATAACTGTCGCATCTGGTTGAGAAGCTCTAGTTTTTCTGCCTTTAGACGTTTTCGGTCGCCCTTCATTGCTACAAAGCAAATTTTGATCATTGAAATTATAAACAAAAGATTCAGTTAATGGCTTAAACAATTTAAAAGCAAGAGAATGAATAGAGCTGCATTGTGTGTTGATTGGCTGATGTAACTAACCTTAACTTAAATTCGTATAGTGTCTTTCTAAGTTGAATTATTATTTTGAGTTGATCAGTTTTTTATATGTTAATCTTTATCCTTGATGTCTTTACTCCAATTACTGACTTTTTTCAGAAAATCTTAGAATTGAGAATCAGAATGATTACTAAATGATTAGGAAAAAGGAGTTGGTATTAGGCTGAAGTTTTCAATAAGAATTGCTCAGCTGTATTTCATATCTAGATTATCTCCCCCTGTTTGAATGAACACAAGTAAGAAGCTATAAGAACAAACTTGTTTTAATCAAAGCCCATTTCATAGATCATTATAAAGATATAGACTTGGTCAATAAAAAAGCCATCAAAACTGTCTTGACTTGAAATTAATGATGTTTTAATTGATTTCTACATGCGATAACGAGTCTCCACATAACTAGTTCAGACACAACATCCCTGTTTGCTAGTTTGCTGTGTTTATTTATCCTGCTGTTGATGTTGCTACATGTACATTCCAACATCCAATGTATGTGACTTTAGGTGACCTTGACATATCATCAACACAAACTTCACATATTTTCAGGAGCATACTAAACAAACCTGATCTGTTTGAGAAATATTTTATCTCCATCAGGATTCCTGATGTACCCCACCACCTGCTGTATATAGTGTCGTGTTTGTAAACTTATACATGTATATAGCAGCTAATATTTTACATCAAAATAAACATCTGCATTGGATGGATCAACTATTTAACATTTATTAAATTCAGAGAAAAGAATATTATGTATAACTTTAAATTTCTGCTCTGATGTCAAGTGTTGACATAAACAGTCACACTAAGATATTTTATTTTCAAAAAAATAAAGAAAAGATGCATTTGCATTTTCCATATTTTCAAATAAAGAAAGAACAGGGATGTTTTTGCTGTTAAAATATATTGCAACTACAGTTGTAACGTAACTAAGGCGTTACAGAAGATCTAAAATGACACCTACTTTATCTTTTTCATTTTAATGTTTCACGCTTAGGAGAACAGATATAGGTGTTTTGTTGATGAATAATATCTTAACACATGTTCCCAGATAACGAAAGTGTGATATGTTACCACATCCCAGGATGATGTCAGAAACATTATACGTTTCCATAGATGTGCAGCCCATCTTGTAACAAAAAATAGTTGTTCGTTATCAGCAGACTATCAATTTCTGCTACTGGTATGTTTCCAAAGTGTTTGTTTTTACCTTTTCTATTTTTTTAAAATCAGAGTTTTCTTGCTTGTAAAATTTTGACACTTTAAATTACATTTTCATGTTGATTTGATACAAGAAAATACAAGAATTTCTTAAGGTTATTACTACCACCAATGATTAGCACATAAATAATTTTGGTAAGATTATATTGCTTATTCCAGCGATTACAGCAAGGGATTGACTCTAACTCTTATATATCCTAATGTACAATCCAGATGATCAATTGAATGGAATGCATTACTTTTTCATCTTTTATAGCCAATGATGATGATTTAGGCTTTCTAAATAAATTATACATTCAATCTTCAACAATTTTCCTGGAATCTTAAAGGGTAACTAATAGACATATAGCACATATCCAAATATAATTTTAATGAAGATAGATGATTTGAGTGGACCAGTTTCACTTGGTAATGAAATATAATGATGATCGATGACTTATGATCTTATTTTCATAAGTCCTTGACCTTACTTGACCTATTTAATTTACTTGTTGTACTGTCTACCTTGTAAGGCCTCTTTGGCCCTGTTCAGTTCCTGTTTTGTCTGAATGAGGTCAAGCTTCATTTCTCCGACTTTAGTCGTTTCCGTGGCAATATCCTTAAGATCATCCTGCTCCAGTGTTGCTAGGCGTGCCTCAAGTCGAGAGTTCTCTTCCTTTAGTTGCTTCAGCTCATTTTCCTCATCAGCTTTGTGGCGAGGCGTGTCTGTAACAGGGAATCAAAGTTTTTATATAATCCCTTTTCCATCAAAAACTGTTTAGTTTCTGTTGGTTGGTACTGCTAAACATCCCATAACACTTACTAAGGTTATCTATAATAGGAAAGTCTTGCCTTTTATGCAATATGTTCCATCTGTTGAATGCATGTGTATTCAGGAGACTGCTATAATATTGTTAATGCTGTGTCAACTTGCAATAATGGAAATATTGCCCATTTCACTAAAGCATACTGCCTAAGACTGTTTTATTATAATGACAACACGTACACAACCGCAGCCACCCCACTCAATTTAAAACAAGACAGGGGACAGCACCCAGAATTTGTATCAACTCTGAATCCGTATAAGGAGAAAAAACCTGACATATGAGGATATATATATATTGGCTTCCAACATTCATGATTGTGTAAACCATTGCTGAATACATACACATATAAGTGTAAAACATTGTATGTTGAATCTCCTTCTGGAGACAATAAAATTCAATAAGACATAAAAGAGGGACATAAAGTCTATACATTAAAGGTATAACCAAACTATGAGTTTGTATACAAATCAGATACACAGGCTCTTTTGTAGTACTGTCTGCCTAGAACCACAAAATGCATTTTAACCAAATTTGATCAAAAAATTTATTTGGCAAAAGAAACAGCCATTGTTAAATAATTTTCATGAATTTGTCTCTGGATCTTTTAAGACATTTCCCCAAAATAAAAGTTATAAAACCTAGTTATATTTGTAATTATCAGAGATTGACCAGATTATCCTAGAATCAGCAGGATAAAATACAAAACCTGGATACCCAGTGATACCCAGCAGGAACAGGATGGACTACCACTGCTACTAGAATGGCTGCCTTGTGTTACTGATACTGTTAACGGGACTGAACTCATGCTGGCTATCCATCCTGCCAGATTGCTATAATACCATTCCAAAACTTAGTGTGTTCTTTAGAAATTCATGTTTAAAATATTAGTGTGTTCTTTAGAAATTCATGTTTAAAATATATGAAGAATTGCCTTGTTTTTTTCTGAATGATCATCCCATTTTGCTTACCACCAAGTTGAAACAGCCCAACTTTTTTCTCTGGTTTTCATGATCACATGTCTTTCTGGCAGTATATTTGTATACACTATAATTAGTTAATTTGTTGTATGATGCAGATCTGGATTATATTCATAGCCAGGTGGTATAAATATTTAGGAAATCTTAATAACTGGTCGACCTATAAAGACAATAAACAGCTCCTCTGTTTATATATACTGAGTTTGTTTCCCCCAAAACACAACCACCACACTGATGTATAGGGTTAAAGAACTTACATGACCTGTAATATTTCCTGTCATGATTTGGTTAATATCAATGAAGCCATTTACTTGTGATATTATAACCTCAGCCACATATGGCCTATATGATGCTCCAGTATAATGGAGCTAAAAGTCCATGCAGTTTTATTGAATTAAAGATGTTTATCGAAAACTATTAGTTTCTGTGATGATATATACATATTTAATCAGTTTAGATTAATTTTACAAGATTAGATTTGTGTCTTAAATCTAATTAGATTTTATATACACCGTTACACTATGAACTCAGCCCACCCACATATTTTCTTAACCATTAAATCGCTCCAATTTTGCCGCTGCATGTGTAATTCACTTCACTTTCTTTATAGATTTCCAGTCGAATCCATTGAATCTACTAGTCAAATGTAGGGCAATCTCAACATAACAATAACTTGTTGTACCTCTTCCCCAATCCCCTCCTACCATTAACCACCTAAGGATACAATGCTCCTCCTCCCTTAACAAAACTGCTCCCTTCTCATGCATCTACCCTCCAACCAACTAAGGATGCACACCTTACAATTACATATCCCCCCCCCCCCTTTCCCAAATCTCCTCTCAATCTCTCACCCCCTTCCTTCTTTCCACCAGATCCAGAATCCCCAATCTTCAATTAAGAAACCATTGTTGTACTCCTTGCCAATAAATCTAACCCCACCCCATATCCCATCATAAGCAAACTAAACCCTACCTCATATCCCTGTATGGACAATACCTCCTATAGCCCCATCTAAACAAACTGAACCCCTTACCCATACCTCATCCCACAGAAACAAACTAACCCTTTCCCATACTCCAACCCACAGACACTCAAACCCCATACCCAAACCTCAAATCCACCACAGGAGGTAATGTACCTCTTCCTCATAACTTAATATTCCCTTCCCTCTATAGCCCCCCCTCCTTTCCCCCAGCCAATGACTATAAACATCCACCTTTCCCCATCCCTCTGTGCTAGTACCTGATGCTTGTTTAATCAAGCTGGATGTTTATCTCCATATTCTGGTGATGTAATGCATAAGATCACAGCATGTTGCTATCCTCCCTAGAAACTGTGTGATATGAGTAGGGAACTTGGACAGGATCTGAAGACGTAGCACCTGCACTCACATGCACATACAGATAAGTACAAAAGAAATCCCCCTTGATATGTATTTATTATCTGACCAACTGATCTCAGGAACATGCACCTCATCTCTAATGTAAATAGTACAACATGCTGGGCTAGACTTTCAAATGCTAAAATAAACTTTCACAACTGCCAATGTTATAGCCTGGCTGCTAAAATTTGTGAGATTTTTTCTGCTCTTCACCCGTTTGATCTGTACTTATGAAACATACCATTACGTCAAAGAAAGAGCATGTTGGACAGGTTCCATGACACAAAGGTTAAATACCAAACTAACCTAAACAGCAGTGGGGCCTGTTGTAATTTGTCTGTTCAATAACCTTATCCCCGATGGTTTAAAACTTCAACTAAAGTGATAAAATCAAGAATAAGTAATAAGTTTTGGACAGGTTCCATGTTCCACAGTTTCAAAATTAGGACTTAAATAATAGAGCCCAGACACCATTGTTTACAGATAACCATTGTCTAGGCTGCTGGTGGTTTTTTGGGCTGACATGTAAATAAACACAATGCTCCACCCAGTAGATTCTTCATAAATACAGAAGTTCATAGCTACAAAACAAAGGCAGCATAGAGCATTTATGCTGATACACCGAGATTGAACATGGTCTTCTCAGTGGAGAAATAAACAGTTGGATAAAGATAGAATGGAAATGATGTTAAAACACGGCATGTAAACATGCCCCACATATCTTTTATTCTGAATTCTTCACATAACATGTATATCAACCTGCAGACAACTTTAATTCAAATACAGGGGAAACAATCTCAATTTTGCTGGATTTACCAAATCATCTGCAGCCAGGACCATTAAGAAACCTTGTTTCTGTAGTAGCTTGTGGCACTCTTGCGAGACATTGATGAACATTCATGAACTTTTTTTCATGAGCCACAATCTGCTAATATTCTTGAAAGTTCATGAATCATTCATGAATATTCATGAGATCATGAATATCCATCTACCTTAATGACTATATAGTTCATTAGAACCAACTCCTATTGCTGCTGTAGTGGCTGAATGGTTCAGGTCCCAAAATATCACCACATTTAAGCTCTTCACCTCTTGGCCGTGAGTTTGCTCAAATCCCATGTGGAGAAATTGCATGGTCCTATATGACCATGGGTCAGTGGTTTTTCTCAAGGTACTCTATTTCCTATACCTTCTTAACCAACGAGTGATATGCTCTCAAATGACCTTGGCTGTTAATAGGACATTTTACCAACCAATTTATATATTCCAAACCTGATTTTAGTCTTGTTATCTAGTGGTAAAGTATACACAGTAAAACAGGGTCATAACAAACCTCTGGTGACTTTTTGACCTTCCAGAGATCTCTACCTCAACCAAATTTGAATGACAAACGTTCTTGACAGATGCAAAGAGATTTAAGAATTCTGCAAGAAAGGGAGATAACTAAAGAAATGAGAGTGTTTCCAACTTACTTTCACTGTCACATTGCACCCCAAAGTCCCGTTTTTCGATGCCTGTTCCAATCTCGGACAATCGTTTATTTGTATCGACTAGTTCTGTGCGCAGCGCGTTCACCTCCTGGTTTGCTGCGTGTATAGATCCGTCAATTTTTGCTGCCAACTGCTTGTTATCTTCTACCATTTTACGAAACTTGCTTTGTGCGTCGTGAAGAAGCCGTCGAATCAACACCATCGACGACTTCAGTGTCTCTTGTTCATTTGGCAAGAGGTCTTTGTCGAAATCGAAACTCTGTCCATTGGAGGGCGTGAAGATGTACTGTACGATCTGGTCATTTAAAGAATCCAGGGACTGTATAGCTGTAACATACAAAATGAATATTGATTTTAATAAATAATTGTTATCAAGTGTTCCAACAATACAGTAAATGTTAGCTGGAGCAGAATCACAACTGCATGTATAATGGTCCCATTAGAGCTGTACACATAAATATAACAGAATATCACACTTGTACTGTTGGAAAATAAAATCTACAAATCAATTTAACTGACAAATTATTTGAAACAAAGTGTTAATGTTTCAACTGATTTCAAAATTGCATCAGTATTGGGTGGATGCATTAAAACATTCACACATGCAGTTGTACTTCAATCCAGATGACACTTCATGTATTATGCAATGTTAAGTTTAAGTGAGTTATACAAAGACATAAAAGCTTTACAGATCTCCAAAATCACCATTCGTCTTAAACCATACCAAGAAAACATTTTCAATCACATTAGAATGGCAGTAGATCAATATACTTCAGCATATATTCTCAGAACTTGGAGTCTAAGCTTGAATATCAGATTGAATTATTTTGCAGTTAACAGATAAAGTTTCTGTACAGAGTACACAGCTGAATCTTAAATCTTCGGAGTAAGGTTTATATCCTCGAGATCCTATTAAAGCAGATATATTATTAATTCTCAAGAGTGGTGCAGCTTCACCTGATGAAGGAGCGGTATCAGTTCCACTTGAACCAGCAATGATTCATCAGATATACAATGTCCCCCTGGATACATTTACATAGCTATTACTGCGATACATTTCATAAAAAATGAAATGAATAATGAGTGTCTGGGAGAAATCAGGTAATATAAAACCTGATATAAATATCCAAGAGAGGAAGAGAACAAACCAAGCTGTTAAAATGATTTTAAGGCAACTGCATATGATCCCCATGGTCTTCAAATTGTCCACAATACTGGCATGAAAAAGGACTCTTTTCTATATTCCATACCGTGCCAAGTTTATTTGATGTGTGATAGTGAAAAACATGTTTTACCTTTAGAAAATAGGACCATTTTCTCAAGTTTCTACAATTCCCAACTCTTTGAGACACCATTTAAAATGTACAACAAATGAAATTTTATAACCTAACTTCAGAATAGTTACACGACAACAGTGTTAAAAGCATTTCAAAATTCCCATGACGTTGGAATCCATCTTAAACGATCAATCATTTTTATGCACATCATGCAATTTCCAATATTTTTATACCACTACATAACACACATTAAATCAACTTTGGAAGGGCTAACACAATGAAGTGTTGTGGCAACTAAACATACGTCTTTTGAAATCGGAGGACACATGCAATCATGAACTATATACTAAGAGGCACAAAATGTCACTTAAAACCTGAAGCAAATTTAGTACAGAAACTCTGATAAAATACTAAGAGTCTTTTTTCATTGAAAAAGTCCTGCAAGCTAATAATTTCCTGTAGTTGCCTAATTTGGTTGTCAGAACAGAGAGAAAATAATAAAAAGTGGCCAGATCTGTCCCTTAAAGGTTAAAACTAATGGGGCCATTCAAATCACTATAGATGATAGATGTTCTTCCAATTGAGCTACTAGGTCAAACGGTGCATGATCATCATGCAATCATTGTCTTGGCCACTCAAGGCTTTCAAATACTACATTTGTATTAGCTATCACATTACATTTAACACTTTAAAGAGCAGCAACAAACTGTAAGTCATCAGTACATGAACCATCAGGCAATACAGATTTATTGATTTTCCTAATAGTCAATAATTTGTGATGTTTTAATTTTCTTTTAACTTTTACACTTTAATCTGTTTCATAACATATTTCTATTGACCAATATTGGCAATCAAAATTGGATACTTAATTCCTTAGTCTATATACTATAATATTGACTATAAATGACATTTAAAGCAATCATCTAAAAGAAAATGTATGCGATAAACCTAGCCTAGGTCTGCTTCCATTACATTAGTCGAACCTGCCTATAAAGACCAGCCAAGGGACAGAGAAAAGCTGGTCTTTTCAGACAGGTGGTCTTTATAGACAGGTGGTCTTTAAACACAATACAAAATACCTCATTTTAAACCATGGACATCCACTACACACAATACTGAATGTTGCTCTATAAACCAAGCATGTTTTTCTTTCTTAGTTCTACACGATTCAAAAACCTATGCACCTGATTTTATCTAGTTGTCAAACCTACCTGATCCAGAGCATTAAGACCTTGTCTGATTTTATAGGCATCCAACTTATCTGATGAGGTCAGATTTATACAAAGTGATCTCCAAATACCACTGGTATCATGATCCTACAAGAGCATAGCTTCTAATTGCTAAGTCCTACCTTGGTTATAAACCTGCCTATAGTGTACCACCTACCTGATTCACAGAGCCTTGTGCGGGATTCCATGCCTCTCTAGTGTTTACATCACAATACACAACCGATGTATGTTTACATCCAGAATTAAATAAAGATGTATATTTTGTCCACGATCAGATTAGCGGTATCACTGTTTATAAAGCATCATTGTTGAGTGTTTATTGTCCGAGGGCACGAAGATATCATCACACCATCCACCAACCGCTACCACAATCTCTTACTCCTTTGTGACAAACATCTACAGTTTCAACACCCACCCTTAACATACATATAGGTGTCAAAATAATTTTGGTAAATTTTTTATATGTCAAATTTTACCATTATGCACACTCAACTGCATATCCTCAAACGTTGATCAAAGAGACCATTAGAAATGAATATTCAATATATATAATACTTCCAAATATAGTTTTAATGTTGTCAAGAAAAACATTATAAAGTATGTCATGTATCTTCCCTCCCTGTGAGTCAGAATAAACAAAATTGTGATTATATCATTTTACGGATGGAAGAGCAAGTAGATCGTGTTTACCTCTGACTTTCAGAAAGTTGTTATTTTACGGTTGAGTGAATATTTCACACTCAAGAATAATTGTCACAGTTGGTAAGTCCGTCATACCAAAACAAGATGTTTTTGGAAATAATTATATTTGTAAATTCTTTCAATCACCGATGTTTACTTGGTAAAGTAATATGTCACACTAGGACAAAATTCTTCTCCATGCATAAAAGGTTTACATAATAATAATCCTGATCCAATTTAAAGTGAAAAACGATATGAAGTAATACAACCTTCAAGTTTTCTAAAGACACCATCTGCACGGAAAATTTCTAAATAGCCTTGCATATCTGAACAAGATATTTATCACATTCACATTTAATTATATGTCCTTTGTGTTTCTAATAGAACTTATAATTTACAGCATTCAAGCTCTTAATTAATTAGAGAACTGATCAACAACATCTTCGGTGTTTTCTCAACGCTATAACATTGGATTTGCCAACCAGCAGCATCCAATTTTTGAGGTATAGATACATTTGATATTTTTTTTGACTAATCATTAAACCGCAAATTGAAAAAACATCAAAAACCAGACATTTTTATCGTACCAGGCAATCAAAAACAGAATCTAATAAAAAATAAAATAAATCAAAGTCACTGTCCGGTATGAGTGCACAGACGGTTCCGGTGATGTTCCGGAACACTGCCGTCCAACTGATAAACCTCATTATATAGTTATAAATTGGCTAGAATTTTCCAATATCTTAAAACTTCCGATAGCAGCGTACCGGATGACACTGTTTACTATCTGTATATTTGACTTTGGACCAATTTTCATTCTTTTGTGAAAGATGTTTCCTGAAAAATTCTAAATTGATCAAAAAATTCTACATCATATGGTTTATGTCATGATGAACATCAGAAGAGCAAGCAGACGGCACAACCATGTTAAATAAAATTGGAAAACAGGTGTAACATTTAGCTGCACAGCACACCTGACGTCTGCTCTCTATTTATACACGGCCATTAATATACCTATTAAGTCTACAACTTGATGAGGAGTTTATACATTTTTTGTTATCTCACATGCTGTCCAGGAAGCTAGCATTTCCTGGTAAATCTGGTAAGTCTCATTTAATTATAGGTAATATATTTTTTTATCAAATTAATATTCTGTAGCATTACAACTTCCTCTCAAATAGTAATAGAAGCTAGGTTACAACCATTAACTGGATATGAAGTTTTTAAGTCTCTGGTGATACATTTTCTTTAAAGGGACTTCAATGGTAAATGGTGGAATATTACATATTGTCTTTGAGAAAAAGTAAACTTTAATGGTAAGAGGTTACTTCAATTGCAAATGGTGAAATATTACTAATCGATTGAAAGATAAGTAATTCAAGTGCATAAGAAAGGTTGACCAAAATAAAAATTTATATACATTGCAAAGACCATCAGACATATTATTTTTCATAGGCATTTCTGATCTAGACATCACAGGAAGAGCCTGGCCAAACAATCTTTATAATGATTATATAACGAGAGTCTACCAGACCCATATTTAAAATTTCCTCTGGAACCAGACAAATCCAAGAATTAGAATATTTTGTATGGACACTGGTAGTTAGTCTTTATAATGATTATATCTATATAAAGAGAGAGTCTAGTAGTCCAGACACATATTTAAAATTTCCCATGGAACCCAAGACAAAACCAAGAATTATAATATGTTGTATGTCTTTACAGAGACCATGCAAACACTGGTGCTTTGTTTTGTTCTTCATATTTTTTGGATTCAAAGAATCGCAAACATGGAAAGCTTAATTAAATTAACAATTGATAGAATTTTTTCTAGATTGAGGCTATGATAATATGGCTTAAATGTTTTTACATAATACTGAATTATCTCCCCCTGGTTCAAAGATGTTTTTAAAGTCATATTATAAATTGTCATATTTAGTATTCTAAACTGCTGAATAGTCTATTTTTGCTATGATGAAGGTTCTTTACCTTTTTTTCTCTAGATCTTGCTATATCTGTGATCACACTTCATTTTGAGTACAGAATGACTACACGATTACATGAATATCATTCTCAACGAAATTCCTTTATAATCACCAATCAGAGTGTAACATCTACGTAATTTGATTTTTTTTATTGTTCAAAATATCACTTACACAATACGAACCAAATTACTAGTCCAGTGTCAAAACTAATCGCTGTGTGGATTACAAATTAAAAATCTTACAAAGGTGACGTTATACGATTCCAGTAGATCAAATCAAAATTTTTTTAAATATATTTTTATCCAGGCTGCAGGTACCAGGAAGGAACTTTCTCCGTTGAAATCTGACCTTCAATTAACAAATTTTTATATAAATAAATCATTTGCTCCATTGATTTTAGTAAGTCAAACATTAAAATCTTTATCTTGATCAAAATCAAATATCAGTCTGCTTGTGTGGGAAACAAGATACAGGTCTAGCACAGCTCACAGCCAGTATAACTGCTGTGTGTAGATCAAAAGGTGAATTTTAGTAGGCATGCAGGTATTAAGTTATTTAGTTTTTCAGTTTTTGATCTTTTTAAATAAAAACATCTTCTCTTCCATCACATATTTATATATCAGGGTTTGTCATTGGGGCATGTTAGGACTACATTACCCCTATTATGGGTTGTATTTAACCTGATTTTAATTTCACCCAATCATGGACCCTTAGATGATATTGGGTAGTGTCAGTAAGTAAACCGTCCATTTCAATTATCGTAGAGGAATGATAATAAATATTCTGGGCTATTCCTTGTGACTATTAAGATTTAGATTGGGAAGAAGATGAGAGAGAGAGAGAGAGAGAGAGAGAGAGAGAGAGAGAGAGAGAGAGAGAGAGAGAGAGAGAGAGGGGGGGAGAGAGGGGGGGGGAGGAAGGGGAGTGGAGGGGGAGGGGTGTGACTTACCATTTGATTGTTATTCATATGGCATATGTTATTTTAGAAATATCAATCCAATGGTAAATGTCTGTGTACAGGGTTTTAATACAGTACAGCATTCGTACAAACTTTTGAATCAAAGTATAATGATCAATTGGTACAGAATGTTGTTTCAAAGCTGTTAATATTTTAGGGCTGTTTCAATAACAGTTCCTGACAGAAAGCCCTTCTCATTTAAGATTTATTACATGTGGTAATACAGAGATAAACAAAGTTCAAGTGATAGTTGTTTCTTTCTATTAAACCACATTCCAACACTTCAAATAATACACACAGTAGCTATAGTGGCATACACTACACCTTGGGGGTCTGGAGGGGGAGGGTGTCATGAGGGGAAGGGGGTCTGATCTCTAATGAACACCAGATGATGTGGTATGATATTGTACTGCAGTACAGCACCACAGCAGCCATGATTGACATAATCTCCCTCAATCAATCTTGTACAGCCTACAATTATGTAAAGAATGTAGCTTGTATAATTGTTTTTTGACTTCTGACTTCTACAAATCTCTTTCATTACAATGTGTCCTTACTATATATGTCAGAAAGTTTCCAGTTACCATATCAATCACAAATATCAGAAGCAAGATCACCACATACTCTGCTTAAATATTTTTGTTGCTATGAAATGAAATAATTTTTAAAGATGCTCCACCGCCGACAGAGCATAAATGATGTTAATCATTTGAACAATAATTGGTGTTTAATCGTGTATATATATGCCTAATTAGCGCAAAAAATAATATATAATGATTTATTTCGCCTTTGGTGCATGCGCAATCAGTACTTCATTCCATATAGGATATAGTATCACGGAATTTTTTCGGGATGCAATTAATTATTTTTCATATTCTTAACTTGAAGTAAAATTAGAAGCTCAAACTTTCCAATGGTGGTAATGGTGTAAAGTAAGTAGCTTTTGTAACTGGAGAAAAATACTAAATCGTCTGCTCCGGTTTTTTATAGTGAAAAAAAAAACCATTTGACAGCGGTGGAGCATCTTTAAGGTTAAAGCTATATTTCAATATAAAGTTTCACTGCATACAGATTAAACAGGCTTGAATGACCCAAGATTAACACAAATTCGTAAATTTTTAAATCATCAATACATCAGATTCAAGCTTGTACAAGACCCTTAAACAACCTCCCTGCGCAATGCCTGATTTGTGAAATTCAGGGTAAAATTGAGAACTAAAGAAATAACTAGCTGTTAATTCCAAAGATTTTAAGATCTTTGAATAAAATCACTACATATTCCATTTTATTATCAAACTGCAGCATCCAACGCTTTAATTGTATGACCATGTATAATATATTCTACAGCAGGTAGTTTGTTGCTATGGTGATTCCACAATAAAGTTTAAACAGAATCCCCAGTGTCATTAGCTCTTCAGTATCTACGCTCATCAGCAGATCAAAATGTCATCACACTATTACTAAACAGCAAAAACAACTTTTTAACTCAACTACACTCCTTACTAAAACCTCGACTCAATTTTCAAGTTATTACAATTTTCAACAACACTCTCTAATTAATTTTACACACGGGAACTCCTCGAGATCACATGTAAACTATGTAGCCTTTATAGTTAATCTTGTGTTGAAATACTCTGACGATCAGATAAGATGAAATTCATACTTACATATATCCAAGATGAACCAAAATGTTAGCTTTATATAAATGTTTTCTCTCCAACAAATTAGAAGATCAAATTTCCCAAGGAAATCTCCACTTAGACAAATCAATTAAATCACTTCATTGATAGTCTACAGCAAATAAACTATTTCCTTAATACTTATGGAGCAGCTTGTGTTGGGAATATCCATATATTGTACATGCCACATACATATATACAAACATCCAGATAGCTGTACCATAACACAGTCAGGTATTCTCTATGTAATGAATCATGAATGTAAATCAACAATGCTGTATGAATTTCATTCATATTTCAGCATCACGATTAAAAATATCCACACATTCTGTACACCACGTATTTTCTTCTGTTTATGAAAACATTTAGATTTCTGCATCAAAACATCCACATAGATTTCTCTATGTATGAAAACAAACATTTATCCTGTGTCATCATTGTCAGGAGTGGTACACACTGACTCCAGAGGGATAAAGGTAATGTAATTCTGTTACCTGATTATACCTGTTAATTAAAACCTCCCTACCTGTTAATTAAAACCTCCCTACCTGATTATTATGTGGTAATTTTGGCTGGCCCAGCTGCTGACCTGATGAAGACAGGTGCTAGACTGAGCAGAGCTTGGGAGATGTGGAGTGATAGGCCTGAAGTCTATACTATATAGTAACAGGTACTCCATATACCACACACACCAAAACACAAAGTTCTGTCAGCTTCATACAGTCACTCATACTTCATAAACCACCTTGTGTCCTAGCCCTATAGACCATATTGGTATCTTCATTAACTATTTAAGTAAGTGATTTCAAATTGAATTGCATAACAGAAAATTTTGAAAAGCAGTTTTTGATTTGCTTCAAAATGCAGTAATATATGTCATAAGCAAAGGGGCCATGTACATGCAATGCAATTTTATTGAGCTAAGAAAGAATATTGTATAGATACAGAGATATTTTTGAGAAAAATTCCAGGAAATTTCAAAATTCATTTCTTCAGTGCATATGTTATATTTTAATTGATATTACATTGTATATCACAGCCATCTTGATTACAGGTTGGGGAAGGAGAGATATAAAGTTGACCATACGTGCTGCCTGTGACTGTCTGTAACAAGAGAGGCTGACAAGGCATTGGCCCAAATCAGTACCAGATAAATTCACCCAATTGTTGATAAGGAAGTTCACAGTCAGATACCAAGATTTCCCACTTAAAATACCTTCCATCAAAATTATATAGGCAGCAGAGAACTCCTCCCACAAACTAAATCCTATCACCCCAGGGAAATCTGGCCCTTTTTCTACTACTTGTCCCTCTCTCAGTCCAAAGTAGATTCTGACTATCCACTGAATATTTCTATAAGTAAGAATCTGAAAAATGGTCAAGCTTTAATGCAACTCCATGCTCAGGTGTGTGTATCTTATTTTTATCTTTGATGATGAAGATTTTGGATTTTTTCTTGAGATTAAGATGACAAAGCTTTGAGGATAGTTGTTGGTAAACAGATATCTTGTACCTCCCACAGTTATCCCAACTACCTCCCCCACCTAAGTCTACATTATGAGTAATCCCCATACATCTATATCCTCCCCATTCCCTCCTCTCCTTTCATTTCCACTAGTCCCTATAGTATATAAAGGTTAGAACAACATGACCCAGACAACCCCTTATATATTGAAACATTTCTTGAACTTGGTTGCCTCCCTTTATTTAAAAGTTAATTTTAGACATCTCAAAAAAAATAATTATTAAGCTTTTTTTTATAATTCTTTGAACTTAAAATTGAAAATATACTTAAAATATTTCTTTGAAGCTAAAACAGGCAAGTCATCATGTATAAAGTACAGAATCATCTGGAGTGATTCATGCCAATTCTACAACAATTTTCAGGATTGACACCTTCTGGTACAAGTCCACAGTCCTTTTATAAAATAACATTAACTCAATTATAGTACAAACTGTCGTTGACGTCAAAAGGATATTTTTGATTGCTGTATTAAATGAGAAAGGAGAGACCACAAACCCTTTCATTACACCAATCTTTTTCACTTAAAATGTTTATGATGGACAAATTTCCCACACATTTCAAAAACAGTTAATGTCATGGCCAGAGGCTGAGCGATGTAGCTGCCCGAGTTTGTGATGAGAGAGAGATATTCCTCGCCTGGCAAACATATCTGAAGGTACATAGTGTAAAGATGAACTTGTTCTGATAACTCTCCCACAAAGATTGGCTCTGGATAGGGACCTGTGTACAACTGGCCACAGCCAACATCTCAAAAACATCTTTGATGGATGTTGGCATAAGTTCGAGAAATGTTTTAGGGACCTGTTATCATATGTTATTATCAATGTTGGTATATTATAGGTAAAAGAGTGTGTGTTTTGATGTGCTATTTATAGAAAAGACATGCCCACGACCAGAAGCGTTTAATGATTGTTTACATATACCTAGGTTTATATACACTTAGTGTTTGTATTACAAAATATATCTCCTGGACCAGAGACATTCAACAGATCGCAGTCTGCCAAATCTGTACTAATGCAGTACAATTTTCTGTAGATCCGAGTGTAATTACCTGTCAGTATCAGTACCCCAACTGTAAAATGCAACATCAAATATAGCGCCACATCAAATACAACACCACAGATAGGTCACCAAATTATATACCAATTTATAATGTAATGAAATTCAAATATGGATATAACATCAGCAGGGCTATTAATTATTCTAATATTGAGTAGTGATTATATCACACTGAAACACTGTAGCAATGTCAAATTTAGCTAAATTCAGACCCATGCACAGGCAATTTCAATATTGCATAATTCTAGATATCGACCAATATTTGTCACAACAGACAGAAATAAATCATGATAGTTAGAAACCTTCAGACTGTGGCATTATGGTCATTAATCACCAGATTTCTTTACAAGCCTCTAACAGTAAGGGTGTACAGAGATGATGGACTGAATAGCTTCTATACACTTTAATGCATGAAAGATACATTCACTCTTTTCACATATCTGCTTTTGGAATATTTCATAATTTGATTATATCCATTCATTTAATAGATTTACTAAACAGCAAGGACATTGTAGAATGACTACAGGGGGTAATTTTTAACAAATTGAAAATGCAGACTCACCAAAGAAATACATTCCATGAATGAATTATACTATATATATCAATAAAATAATTCAACAACAAGGGCCCAATGGGCCCGAATCGCTCACCTGCTATCTGGTAATCATGCATGGTTCATACTTAACAAAAAGGAGAGTGAATAAGAATATATATCATGCCCAAGCACGTTAGAGGCTCCTTTGCCTCTTGGTTATTAGGAAGAAGTAGATTTTAGCCTATATAACCTCTGTGACATTAAATGAAGGTCAAGGTCATTCATTTGAAAGAACTTTGTAGTCCTTCATCCCAGCATGTCACAGGCCCAATATCAGATCCCTAGGCCTCTTGGTTATATAGAAGAAGTCATTTAAATATATTAGCCTATTTGACCCCTGTGACCTTGAATGAAGGTCAAAGTCATTCATTTGTACAAAATTGGTAGCCTTCATCCCAACATGTCACAGGCCCATTATCAGGTCTCTAGGCCTCTTGGTTATCAAGAAGTCGTTTAAAGATTTAAGCCTATTTAACCACTGTGACCTTAAATCAAGGTCAAGGTCATTCTATCAAACATAGTTAGTAGTCCTTCATTCCACCATGTCAAATGCAAAATATCAGGTCTCTAGGCCTCTTGGTTATGAAGCAGAAGTCTTAGCAAGATATTTCAGCCTATTTGACCCCTGTGACCTTGAATGAAGGTCAAGATCATTCATTTGAACAATCTTAGTAGCCCTTCATTCCAGCATATCCCAGGCTCAATTTCAGGTCTTTTGGCCTCTTGGTTATATAGAAGAAGTCTATTAAAGATGTTCACCTATTTCACCCCTGTGACCTTGAATGAAGGTCAAGGTCATTCATTTGAGTAAACTTGGTAGTCCTTCATCCCAGTATGCCACAAGCCAAATATTAGGACTCTAGGTCACCAAGTTTTGGAGAAGAAGTTGTTTAAATGGAAAAGTTGACGCCGCACCCGGATGACGGCCGGACGACGGGATGGGCGCTGCACCACAGCATAAGCTCACTTACCCTTCAGACAGGTGAGGTAATAAAACCATCCAAACAAAGCATGGACATAAATTTAAAGAAACACAAAATTTTGAATAACGCATATTTAGATATTAACTTCCTGAGAGGGGATGTGAGTTTATAACTTGTCGACGAGTACTTGACTCTACTTAAAACACATACTTCACATTGCCCATCACTAACTCGGGACTTATTTCTACTTGTAGATTCTTAGTATAAGGACACCCCCTCCCTCTCTTTAAAAGTGTCAAGTATTGGGACATGATCATCCTTTAAGGTAGAATACCTTCCTTATGAATAGCAGTCACCATGACATTTACGTCATTATGACACAGCAGAAGTAGTTAATGACCTTTCTTTGGTGATTTAAAGGTCGTCCTGTTGTACCTCCACCCCTCAACACTTCAATTAGATCTTAATATGGAACGGTAATGGGTTATAAGTTTAATGGCACCAGATTTTGTTTGTAATTTAATTATGATTCAGATAGAAATTGTTACAGAAATATATTGCCGTCGATAAACATTTGAGACCTGACATATTTAATAGGGAAAGAAATCATCCATGATATTTATTTATATGATAAATTCAAAATCAAATCAATTCCAAAATGTTAATTTTTATACATCTAGCTGATCGACATTCAATTAAATTGATAACTTTAAAATCAGATCAATTTCCAAATAGTAACTTTTATACATATAGATGATATTCAGTCCTAACTGTTCACAGCAATGAATCAGTAAAATGGACCACTTCCCTAATAGTTTCATCAGTATTTTTTGAGTACAACAGAAATTAATTGCTATAGACTTGACAATTTTATGCAGACACGCAGTCCAAAGTTTAACACTCAGACTCTTACACTCCAGAAGTTCTTTATTTTCAACGCTATCGCTAAAAAAGCCTTTGTCAGTAAAGCAGAAGAAGTTTTTTCTAGTCTCATTTCTCTGCCCTTTTCCTGTTAGCGACTTAATCTCCAGCTGTTCTTATCAGTCTCAGAAAGTAGGTGTGAAAAAGTCACCTTCGATAAAAACACAAAGGAAATTGACCTCTTTCAGCATGGATCATTTCCAGGGTAAAAGATAAATTACCGGATTTTTTTTGCCACAGAATAACCTTTCCGCTTCCGACATTAAAAGATTGGGGCAGATTTCCATCCTTCTGAAGGTCTGAAACACTGATGTTACCTGTAACTCTATATTTTTATAATCTTCAAGACACTTAATCTCAAGTGTATAATTCCAAAGAACTTTTTATTTGAGGTATGTAAAAGTCAATGTTATCTTTAAACTGATAATACAGTTGTAGCAAAACCCTTGCTTCCATTTGCTAATGTAAAATGTCAATGCCTTAGAATTTATGTGGTTGGGTGTGCCATTTCTACTATCCAGAATGTTTCATTCCAATTTATCTAACACGGTTTAAAACAACATGCAAGAATTTCTGCAGTTTCGTATAGTGTAAAAATCTCAGTCTTTCACAACAAGACTTTCCAAATTTTCCGAAATAAAGATATAAATGTCCCTGCTACTATTCATCAAATATCATGAGGAGTTAAAGGGGGATCACCAAGCTACAGTACATTGAGCAGTTGTGCAAAGTACTCAAAGCAAATAACAAAAATTTTCTGGAACTCAAAAATCCTATCTCCCTACAAAACCATGCAGGCATGTCCCTAAATGACCACGAACTAGACCAAACCAATCAAAGGAACCCAAATCTTTAATGACTGATAGATAGATCTCCGTTACTGAAAAGATTAGTTATAGTACCTTCCAAGAAGTCTACATTTTTTGTAATGAATTGAAAACAAGATGAGTTTACAAAACATGAATGACCAGTGATTTTTTTATTCATAATGAGAGCAATTAAATAAACAAAATGAACCTTTTTCTTATTGAACTTCAATTACATATAGACACTTGCAACATGTTCAGGTAGTGAGTATGGCATATACCCGTAAAAGCAATTATAATACAATGTAATTGTACAGCATCACTTCTCCCAGGCATATCTGTTAGTGAATCATCTTATAAAATAGCTTTGTATAAGACATCTGCACAGATAACAGATCAGGATGCACATGAATTGATAAGCTGGTAGATTTAAACTCCCAGCATCTGAAATGCCTACCTCCAGAGTCACTGATCAAGTGATATAGTTTGTACAGCTGAACATTGCAGAGAAACTCTCTGAGGCAAGATCATAACATAAATATTATTATAAATATATCTAATATAACTAGCATCATGAAAGCATGTTGGAATGAACCTCTTTCAGTGCTACAGTGATCAAAACCGTACATAACTCTGATAGCAATTTGTGGCCAAGTGGCAAGGTAATCAATCTTGGGGACATTATGGTAAGGTCAAATGTGGACCAAGATGACCAAGTGGTTAGATACACCGTGGGTCAAAGTTTGCAGATGTCAGACCCTTTTGATTATCATAGCCTAGTTGTTAGGTGATCCAGGGTCATGGTTACCATGTTGTTAGGACTCAAGGGGCCATTTGTGGCCAAAATGTTAGGGAACTTGAAAGGGGCATGGTTGCATAATTGTCTTTGGGCTCTGGAAGCCATTGGAGGCCAAGATATTAGGAAACACTAAAGGGGCATGGTCGCCTAATTGTCTATGGACCAAGGCAGCCATTGGAGGCGAAGATGTTAGGGAACTCTAAGGGGGCATTTTTAGTGGTCGCCTAATTGTCTATGGAATCGGGGAGCCATTGGTGGCCAAGTTAATTGTTAGGGAACTCTAAGGGGACATGTCCGTCTAATGTCCCTGGACCAAGGGAGCTGTTGGAGGCCAATATGTTAGGCATATTCCAAAGGGGTCATGGGATATCAAGGCAATCTAAGGGTAATATAGCTTCCAAGCCAAAAAGGGGACTGAAGGCATAATATGTACCTTACATTTGTTACAAATCAGAGGGAAAGATATTATCTTTAAACTATATCTATATTACATCTGCATGATCAGCCATCACTATGGAATACATAATAAATGGAGTGTGTCACAGTTTTACTGCAGGTGTAAGATCAATGGAACTAGGCTGGCCACCAGACCCTAAGGTTTAGATAAGAACTCCAATACCAGATTATCTCAACTTACTCTGAAATAGAATCAAAACAATTGTAATGAAACCAAAATTATACTGAAAAAATATTGATCATTTGTAGATTCTACAGATAGATAGTCTGCAACGTCATCTTCGTGCACATTTATAGACAAACTTTACAAAAGTTTGCAATCATATCGTTTTTAATGCACATTTTTTCGCTGGGAACATCTGTTTGATAATGTACAGTCTTAGATACGTCCGGTTTCTTATCAAATTTCACTGAAACATAACCAATTTTAAAAGCATCCCACTTCGAATGTTGCTTCTGGATGTAGGTAGATGTATGTTTTTCCACTGATAAAGGGCTATCAGCTGTAAACATTTTCATGGCAAAATAATCAGAGAAACATCAACTTTTTTCAGAACATCCTTCTCAATTTTCCTCAACTGTTGACTCATATATTATATCAGGCATACACTTTTGATGATAATTTTTATCGCAAAGAAAGATTGCTCTGTTTTTGAAAATGTTTTTATATGAGTAACATAAAGAGTCTAGTATCATTTTAGCAAATTAACTACAGTTTATGAGAAGATATCTAATGGGTTGAGAATGTAATGATTGAATTCACCTTACACAAAAAAAAACAGCATTTGTAGTAGATTTGAAACTCGGAAACTTGAACTCATGTTATTCAAAGGCCCTTTCATTCACAGTAGTTTGTTAGTACAATCAAACCAAATTTTCCACTATATAGTTAAGAAAACAAAACTAAAATCTATAATACTTTGTATGATAATGATCTGTTTAATGCAATATGCTGTCTAAGCAAAATTAAGAGTTATCTGCCCTTTGTATGTAGGTATTCATTGTGACATCATGTTTTTGCAAGTGTAACGTCATAACTTAAGAGAGAACAACACAAGTTTCGCTCACAAAATAATGACGTCATAATGAAGAGATCTTCCAACAAGGGAGATAACTCTGTGACATACAAAGACAGAATAGCAGAAGAATCAATATTTCGAGTTTTCAACCCACGTACTGACCACGGCCAGTTTTCATAGGATAGCAAGGTTAATTACTTTTGTCGGTAACAGAAACTGACAATTGTGGCCAGGTGTAGAAATTCCTTCTATTGAATGACACATGAAAAATTGTTACAGACGCAAACCTTGCAATTTTTTATTGTCTCAATGATCTGCAATTCAAGTAAAGGGTTTCATTTCACAAATATTATTTATGGCAAGAATTTGTTCAGTGTGTTAAAAGATTTTGTTTCCAATGAAGAGGACCTGTTGAACATCTGTCAGCTGTGTTTTTATCAGGTAACATACATTCAGGATACAATACAGACAAGGCATTGTCCAAAAGAAAACAATATTTTGCTACATATGAAATATTAATATGTAAAACAGACTTGATATACACACAGGTCGTTATTATAGACAAGGACAGGTAAGAAAACAGGGAATCAACTGTGTCATTCAATATGACACCAGATGTATCAGGCCATATATGAATTACAACCTTCAGGACCACTGGTGGCTAAATGGTTTAAATGTTAGACATTCTCCATATTTTCCTTCTCAAAACTCTGGCATATATAATAATTGACCAATATCTCTAGGCGAATAACACTGACAAATTAAACAAAATTTTGAGTAAGAAATTTAAGAAACTTATCCATGAACCCGTCACAGGAAAGTAAAGTGTCGAGCAATGCAAATTCTTCATAATACAGTATCCAACAAAATCATAAGAACTTTCATATGTTCACCTGTATATCTGATACCTGTATTAATTGTTTAACATCCCCACCCCACCCTCATGGCCCATCCCCACCCTGTCCCATCTTAGTCTAAGGTGCCAGAATCTCAACTGTTAAAGGTAGCTATACAATGCAATAATGGACTAATGGAAAAGTTGTGGACAGATAAAATGTTTGATTCAACATGGTATTGTCTTACTAACCACAATCCTTGACCAGCTAAAACATCTGTATACAGAAAATCATTCAACCTTGACTTGCCAATTTATGGTCCAGAGAGAAAAATGATTCAGCAATTGATTAACTATTAATTAAATCCTTCTACATAACATTGATTATAGACTCAATTAATGCAAGGTATTTAGTCTAAACATCAGTCTGGTTATAACGTAACAATATGTAATACAATGGCATATTTACCGATTCTTGGATCACACACGCCTAGCTAATCTGGAGTGCTTTCTGCCAATAATATCCACAACTGTTGATTGTAGAGCCTCTGTGTTAACTATATCGCCAGTTCCACACTTTAGAATGTTTAGACTATTACAGCCGAAGAATTCTCTCATCATGAAAACTCATGTCAATATAACCTTGAGATGTCTGCTACTCTGATCAGCCAGCCACCAAAATCTACTGTATATATCACACAAACTACTGTATGTATTTTTCACAGAGGAAGAGATTCACAAATCCAGTATTTAAGCTCAATACTGCAGCTTTAAATTGTCCAATAACTACAGAATCTTAGCAGTGTATCACTTCCCAGCATCAAAATGTATCTGAATGGACACTGAGATAGCATGCATAGCTGTATCAAACATAAAACCTGAGATTCAACATGAATGCACGCCTCCTGCAGCAGCTGATAAAATACCTCTGTACATTAAGGAGAGATATGCAACAGGGTGCATCAGATATAAATCTAATTGGTACTTACCGACTGTTAATTAATATCAATTAGTGTGTCGTGGGTTGGTGCTGTGTGGTTTGAGCTTGGTGATGTGTTGTAGGTACGGGTGAAGAATGTCCAGTGATCCTTAGCGAGAACACACAGGGATGTGGAGAACTATACACTACAACAACTCTCTGTCGGCTCTGTAGACATACAACCACTTGACATAACTGAGGAATTTCTCATCCTCCAGTGTTAAAGTGCAACCAGCAATCTCTTCTACATAGGCCTGCATGGTGCACTGATAAGGCCAAGCAAACTTACCTATTTGTGTTGAAGATGCACTGTATGGTAAGGAGATGCCAAAATCTAATTCGTAAAATTGGCATGCTGGCAAAGTTGTAAGAGAACAATCATATAATTGTATACTGCATACAATATTAATAACAGCTACTACTATACATATACATGTAGCTTGATGGTATGCCAAATCAGCAGTTTTCAATATATATTTCTCATCAGAGCTGATGTCAATAGACCATTAACATATATTAATGAAGTCCCTGTCAATAAATATTGTAGATCAGGCCAATTAATACTCATTTCACATTGAGCCTTACAAGCTCATAAAAATTTCACATTATTCCAGACACTGATGAATATTTTAGATTATTCAGACTTGAGACAAATAAAGTTAAACACTTATTTTAGGAAGCCATATTATGAAAATTTCATTATAATGATATTGTTATACAATCAGTGAAAATTTGATGTGTGACGTTTTCAATGACTAGTACCATGTGTACACTGTCACCTTTATCACACAAATCAGCTGCCTTACACAAAGTACACAAAGGTGTAAAAGTGTACAAGTTGTCTTGAAAGAATATTACAAGACCAATGCTCAATGTTTTGGCAATGCTGAGAATACAACAATATATTACAGCATTGTAATTTCAGAGAATGTTTGAGGCCTATGAATATTTCAGAGTAGGTTTGAGGCCAATGACCATTTTAGACTTGGTTTGAGGCCAATGAACATTTCAGAGTAGGTTTGAGGCCAATGAACAATTCAGATTAGGTTTGAGGCCAATGAACATTTCATAGTGGGTTTGAGGCCAATGAACATTTCAGATTAGGTTTGAGGCCAATGAACATTTCATAGTGGGTTTGAGGCAAATGACCATTTCAGAGTAGGTTTGAGGCCAATGAACATTTCAGATTTGGTTTGAGGCCTATGAACATTTCAGAGTAGGTTTGAGGCCATTGAGCAATTCAGATTTGGTTTGAGGCCAATGAACATTTCATAGTGGGTTTGAGGCCAATGAACATTTCAGATTAGGTTTCAGGCCAATAAACATTTCAGACTAGGTTTGAGGCCAATGAACATTTCAGACTAGGTTTGAGGCCAATAAACA
Organism: Argopecten irradians; assembly: GCF_041381155.1. Lineage (NCBI taxonomy): Eukaryota > Metazoa > Mollusca > Bivalvia > Pectinida > Pectinidae > Argopecten > Argopecten irradians. The sequence continues at coordinate 22,051,557 of NC_091134.1, forward strand.
TTTCAGATTAGGTTTGAGGCCAATGAACATTTCATAGTGGGTTTGAGGCCAATGAACAATTCAGATTAGGCTTGAGGTCAATGAACATTTCATAGTGGGTTTGAGACAAATGACCATTTCAGAGTAGGTTTGAGGCCAATGAACATTTCAGATTTGGTTTGAGGCCTATGAACATTTCAGATTTGGTTTGAGGCCATTGAGCAATTCAGATTTGGTTTGAGGCCAATGAACATTTCATAGTGGGTTTGAGGCCAATAAACATTTCAGATTAGGTTTGAGGCCAATAAACATTTCAGATTTGGTTTGAGGCCAATGAGCAATTCAGATTTGGTTTGAGGCCAATGAACATTTCATAGTGGGTTTGAGGCCAATAAACATTTCAGACTAGGTTTGAGGCCAATGAATATTTCAGACTAGGTTTGAGGCCAATAAACATTTCAGATTAGGTTTGAGGCCAATAAACATTTCAGATTTGGTTTGAGGCCAATGAGCAATTCAGATTTGGTTTGAGGCCAATGAACATTTCATAGTGGGTTTGAGGCCAATGATCATTTCAGATTAGGTTTGAGGCCAATAAACATTTCAGATTTGGTTTGAGGCCAATGATCATTTCAGATTAGGTTTGAGGCCAATAAACATTTCAGATTTGGTTTGAGGCCAATGAGTAATTCAGATTAGGCTTGAGGCCAATGAACATTTCAGATTAGGTTTGAGGCCAATGAACATTTCAGATTAGGTTTGAGGCCAATGAACATTTCAGATTTGGTTTGAGGCCAATGAACATTTCAGATTGGCGCTTAGGCTAGTTTATGTTTCAGCTTAAGTCTTGCACCAATGTAGTACATTTCAGAAGATGTTTGAGGCCAATAGACATTTAAGATCAGGTGACTTACTTGCCAATTCACATTTTAGAGTAGAATAGAAGGCAAGGAATATCACATTAGATCAAATGCCAACAAATATTTCTATTGTGTTTGAGACCAAAACATAGTTCAGATCAGGTTAGCAAATACAATAGATATGAATGACTTTCCAAATACTTACAAATCAAGATGACGGATGTTACACATTGGGAATAAAAAAATTATATTTTGTTCAAAGGTTAATGACCATTTTTATGTTAAGATAAATCAAACATTGGTAAATGAGGAATGATATTGGAAAATCAATCCAAGTAAGTGAACCTTTAAATATTGATCTCTAATCTGAAAAAGATTAAAATGAATCCTCAAAATCCCATGGAACAAAGTGAATCAGAAAAACAAAATGCTTGTAAAATTCCAAAAACAGGTACTCCAAAATACTAACAAAGGTAACAGAGGTTTGAAATGTTCATACTGTACAGCCTCCTGCCAACTTGCCTCTGTATAAACCTGCTAACTTTGATTAATTCCGATGTCCTGTGATAAGACCTGAGGTTGAAGAACAACTGTTCAGATGAGCTATTAGAATACAGCAACACAAGTCCTAGTCCTCATCTACAAATGAGGCGGATTTATTTCTAGATCCAGCGGTGTTGTCGGTGTTGTCGGGATTAAAACGACTGTTTAGCTATAGAGGTAGTAATCTAGGGGTGTCTGGTCTATGTCTTATAATCTGTATTTATAGCCAGGAGAAAAAAAAATTCTCATATCAAGGTTATAGGAAACGGGAAATCCAGACAAAAGTCTCGTTGAGATGGAGGAATAAATATTGAGGTTTTTTTATTGAGGTTTTTTTTTTTTTTTTCTGACCTCATTATTAGGTTAACATATTTCAAAAGATTTTCATTTTAAAATGTTAAAACTGAACATCGTATCATCTTTACTAATATGAAACAAAGAAAATGTACTACTAGAAAGTCTACATCCTTGGATGTGAAAACTAAAACAGATTTATATGTCAGTACTGAAAAAAATAATGTAGGAAAGATTTGACCTAACAAACTTTTTTTGGGCTCTTTGATCTGTCGACAGATATCTGTAACAACTAATTAGCTGGTAGTATATTTCAAACATGAGAACTTTAAAGCCTTCAATCTGTGTATAAGATGGGCCTAATTTTATCCAAAAGGCTTATCAAAAATGACTATTTTTGTGAAATAAATTCTATTATGTATTACATAATAACTACAGAAATCTTATATAAATATTTGTCACGAGACTTTTATCTTTATTATTCAACTCACATCTACGGTATAATTTAACTATAAAGTTCTGAAAAATCATGTTTATAGACCTACTCTTCTTTCTAAAAGCACAAACATCAAAGCTGATAATAAATTTTAAGAACTCTAATTAGAGGATTTATTAGATCTAAATCGAATTCAAAACATTTTTATATATGTATGTACATATGTGATTGTTTAATTTTGACATTTAAACCCATAATGAATTCAGTTTGGAAGATTTTGGAAGGCACTCTATTTTTTACTTTTAATCCACATTTGTGATAAATCTAACAATACTTACATCACAAGTTTTATGACAGAATGAAGATCAAGAACCCTACAAAATACCAGGTAATGTAATCAAGGTGTCTATATCAAATTCCCTTTAATTTTGTGATTCAATTTCATTTTTTAAAAGTGTGTGTATTTAAAGTCACCATAACTCTGTGTAATGTCTGAGTTTAATGTGAAATTAACTTTATTTTTAACGATTCTACATCAGGAGAGCCTACCATTACAGGCGACGTATAGCATCCAACAGGATTATAACATAGCAATACTGTGCTTCTGAGGTATCAAAATGCACAAGTGTTGTGGCTAAAAAATATGACGCACATCACTTCAGTTGTACAAAAGTATAATGTTTTCAGAGATGAAATGGATAAGATTTCAAATTCGATACATCTTTACAGTATCATGTTTAGTACAATTCTACCCCTGGTTTTGATCGAGGTTTTGTAAATTTCATTCAATACATTGTTTAATGAATCCACCATTGCAAATATCTTATGTTAAATTCCAAAAGAGTAATTAAAACACATGTTAAATGTTTGTTATAGAATATTGTAATGCATAGTGTTTTCATAGCAATACCTGCACTGATATGTGTGTCAGGTATGCTTCATACTATACATCAACATTTCAGTGTCATTCATTTGTCATGGATTAAAAATATGGCTACCATAAACATTTTGTTATGATCCTGATATCTCCTATGACAAACGACTGTCTGATAATGGATACATGCAACAATTCAAGTTATTGGATAATAAATATATATATATAATTAAGATATAAAAACAATAACGACTGACTAGTGAACGCTTTCGCCCCATTCAAGGGAGCTCTTCAGACTGCGCTCACTAGTTACTGCGCTCACTAGTCAGTCGTTATTATTTTTATTTCTTATAGATTTTGTCCGTAAGGATTTTTCTTCTAATTTATTATATAATTATATATGCATACAGCTTTATGTAATTTGAGATACCAATCAGCTGTTGCCATGGTGATCTCCATAAATGTTGGACCCATGAAAAAGGAACATCATTTCTGAATTTATGAATTTCTGACATTGACCAGCTGTATTAATGGGTACTATACAAAATGGAACATTTTTTTTACATCAAATTGACAGGTTAAGACAGCTTACACATTCCATCACAGTTTTTGATACAGTTAGACAAGGTCTTCTCATGAAAACTCTTTTCTAATTAACCTACAAGCTCTCTATGTGGGCCTTGATACTTAACTATGATAATATTAGCCTCAATCCTAGCTTTAATAACTTAATACCTCTATGTGTCCATCATATTTTTCATTGTGGAAGATTTATTTCAGGATTCAGAGCGGAACATGTAAAGGGTGACAGTTTGGATCTCAATACACATCTTATACAGGTATACATTTACCTACCTGAAATAAATATCTATTTCCTGAACAAAATCTCTCTCAAAGGAAAATCAATGGATGTTTGAAGATTGTTATCAGCACACATTATATATTATCTGTACAGTTCAATTGAATCTGGTTTCTTTGATGCGTATTAGGTCTGTCCAAGAATTAGCATTTTGAACACTTAAATATTATCTATATGTGAGAAATTTCAAATCACCAGCTTACATACACCAACAATCTTGATCTACTGCCCCCCTTCAATCTTTAAAAGGGAGGGAAAAAGCAATTTAGTTGATGTATCTCATGTCATCCTGCCTGCTGCACCAAAATTAATGCAAATTTAAGCCATTTTAAACAGAATTCTGAGAGGAGTCAAGAAAGAGAGGGACGAGGATGGGGGAGGGATGGCCTCAACATTATTTTTGATAAAATTATTTTTTTATTCTGCAAGCAAATTTGTTCTGTTGCAACCAAGATGCAATTATTGGACTCATTTGGAAAAAAAAATAAAAAAAATACCAGCTGCATTGCTAGATCTGTGAATATTATTCCATAGCTTCAGTAATCTGACGGTGATACACTATGACAACACAAGACAGATAGCTTGTTCTGATCAAACAAGATGTTGTCTGTTAGACATATAAATGTCCTTGGCTCCATAAAGTGTGGCAGGTTACAATCTCCACTGGTCAGAATGGACATGAAAAGTAATAAACACTCCTCAGCCATCACATTTATGATCAGGCATAACAAAATATTAAAAAGGTTTCTCAAAACAAAAAGCATGCATTCACATCTTTCAATTAAACCCTTAAAGATGCATCCTTAGAGTAAATCATAGAACTGTAAAAATAACATGAAAAGCAAAGGAAAAAATAAGAAAATACCAGGAATTTATGATGAATTCTATATATAACAGGAAAATAACATACTTGGGCGTACCAGGTATATATGTCTCAGGTAATACTTACCTGGTATATATTCGCCTGTATGGTACAGATCTTCAGTAAATGGAAGTCAGAAATGACACACGTGCTGTAGTTACACTCCGTATATGTAAACCTACTGTGAGGAATGCTGATCACATCAAAAAGGAACACAGCATTATCATTACACTGACCATAGAAAGGATTAATCTTGAACCACTCACCTGTGGTCAGCCTAATCCATCCAGCTCAGGACAATGACCAGCACCGATCGGTGATTCAATACACAATTACGATTACGGTGATAGGTGAATACTTGTTTATGACACCTTGCGACACTCTTTACTACTACTGTAGGACTACGTTTTACCTGTGGGCCGGCTCGACAGTGTTTTGACTGACATATACGACAACATAATCTATTTTGTATACGGTAAATGACATGTAATTTGAACGCCTTCAAAATAGTTACGGGAGGTCCGCTGCTGAATAAGACAGTTATTATTAATCCAAAACACACTTAAATCCCACAAAATATGTTTTGAAGATCTAACCTTGGAAACGTAATTACTGGAGCAAGGTCAGCTATCATTTAGATTCATTGATATGGGAGATCCAAAACTCACTCATCATATATCAGTAAGCAACACACTTTTTTTTCCTTGTACACTACAAAAGAAATTGTTCTTAAAGATGTCTAACGAATATGAAATGTATGTATGCCCTTAAATATTACTTCATATTATTAATTAAATGATCGAAACAAATGTGTTGAGCCATAAAACATATTTCCAGCCTACAATTAAAATAACAAAATGTATATAGCCCTAAAATAAAGGACAGTATGATACCATGTTTTTTGTGAGAGCTCTATACATAAATGTCTCAATCTAGACATTTTTTTTATTATCAAACTTTCGAGAACATTTACTACATTTTTTTCCCAGTTATTTTCTCATACCTTCCAAAATCATCAAAACCTGGTCTTGTATTTTAGATCTAAGTATAACTTTATAATAAACGCATAAATACTGTTGAAACGTTTTTGAACCCTGTAATAATATCGTTTGATATCATCCAAGCATGACCATTAAATTGATAAAAATTGTACCATGTTAAGTTCACAAGGTTTTGAATCTATTCTCTGTAACCCGTCCTATATTAAGCCTTAATTTATCTCTGAACACATGCAATTTTCACTTTTTTTTCCCCCTTAAAACTTTCTCATTCTGTAAGGTATGTAATTATAATATCTTAAAGTGAAAATATATATAATTAAATCCAGATAACAGTAAGCATTGCTTTTCAATAGGTAAATGTTGTTTTTTCTGACATGTTTAAAATTTTTTTCAACCCGCTACCAATAATGTGGTTAGCCACCAATCTGTGGTAATCACTGCCCTCTGTGACCCACGTCAACACCACCGCTATGCATGCAGGGCTGTTTTTACGGCTGATAAAGATCGAGAATTATCTAAGATTGAGGAGGTTGATACAGTCCCATTAGGTTTTGGATGTCTTTTTTGCCATTAGGTAATGTAGTGCTATAATAGATACTCATTAATACATGTCACTGGTGTACTTTTAGAAGTGGCAGGATCCGTGTAGGGGGGGGACGGGGCATTGGAGGGCGGTATAACAGGGGATTGTGGAAGAGATGAGGATAGGGTGTTGAACTCCAATGTAAAATGATAGATCAATGTTAAAGTCAAAAGACAAAATGGTAAAGATGAAAAATAATTTGAAGTTGAGACAATCAAGCTTGTTGGGGATAGTCGCTTAAAATAGAATTTCCAGGGAATCATCCTAAACAGGACTTAAAGGATATTAGGATACAAAATCTTAAGACTAGGAAAGTTAGGAGAAATGGGGAAGAGTACTAGGAAAGTGAAGAGGAAACGGAAGAGAGAAATACATATTGTACTTATAGAGTAATGAAAGGAAATAGCTAGAGAGTCAAACTTCATAGAGGTACTAAAACCAATATAAGATTGTCCTGGACGAGAGTGAGGTAAAGATAGCTATATAGGGCAGAAAATGGAACATGTTTGGAACTTATCTCAATCAATAAAACAATACATTTTCACTTAAAGGATAATGTGGCTAACATTGACAATAAAGAAGTCTTACCAGTAGTTTTCTCCACCTTTATCAACGTCTTCCTTTTATCCAGAGGGAGCTGTCTTTACTCACCACAGACCGTTAAATGTCTATATATCCCCCACCATTAGGGTTTTACTACATACTGTACCATTAATGTATTGTACAGTCCACAGACAATTATGCATTACACACCTGGATGGCTTCTCCAATACAGGTAAAACATCCACAGGTGCAAACAACCTGTCCAAAAACTGCAATATCTACAGCTAGTATTTGCCTTAAATACAACGCTAATATACAGGTGGACTAGGAGAAATTAATATTCAGATCAAGGTACATGGCCAAGAAAATTGTCACATGTTAATCGATTAAATTATCATGTTTTCGTTTGACCTTCGACACTTAGACATTTGACTTGGTCATTGAAATCTCATTATTACATGATAAACATATGTTAAACATTTAAACAAACATGGCATTCGAATGTACATACCTAAACCAGTTACACGAGAATATTGAAAAGCGCTAGCTATCGGCATTCATTCATGATTTGTCAAAGTGAAACCCAATGTCCATCTACCTATCAAGTTTCAATATGGATATCAAATTCGGGACAATAGCAAATTGGATAAGACATCGAGGTATGAAATCTGGACATAATAGAACATTGAATAGGCGTTATAATGACAGTATAAGATTTCAAGTTCTCTTTAAGTCACAATAAGTAATTCTATACTGGTTACTCGTATTTGGATATGTATTGGACGTCAATATTTACTATCATTTAGACTTTTACGAATAAAGAAAATAATGGACAACTTAATGTTTATAATACCAACTTACAAGATAAATTGTATTTTTCTCTCTCGCTATCTTGATGCACTGAATACCAGTTGTTTGCTGGATGAAAATTGAAATAGACTTTTTGAAGTTTGCAGCTGTCAGTATTTTACAACAATAAAGCTATATAATTTATCATTTGGACAGATAAGCTGACTAATCTCTACAATGGAGATGTTTTTGCTAGCCTTCCTGTAATCATTATATTTCAATTTAAAGCAGTTGACACCTGGCACAGCATGGTTAGGCTCTTGATGTAAAGATGACATCAAAAGGTCAAACTACCAAATCCTACAATAAAATACATGGGTTTTTATTGAACAATAATCATACACTGATTTAGTAAAACATGGGTTCATCATTAATTATTGTCATTTTTTTTTAATATGAAGATGTTTGGTTTGTTCTATTAATGGCCAGGATCATTTAATACATACCAGAGTTTATGAGGTGGAGGAAAGTTGGGCGTACCAGGAGAAAAACCATCAACCAACTGTCAGTACCTTATACAAAGAGATTCAAACTCCTGACCCAGAGATGAAGGGCTTGTAGTAATATGTTGGAATATTATTTTAAACACTCAGCCACCATAGCCCCTTATATATGAAGAGGTAAAGAAATATTTGAAAGCTGTCGTTGCAATGGTAAATGACATTTCTGTTGTAAAAAACCTGACGTGAATGACCACTCAATGACCCGTGGACATCCTTAATTCAGAATAATGCAGGTAATGAAGCATAAAGTTGACATTCAGCACTTTAAACCCTTCTAGTTTTGACACACAATGTGAGAGAAACAACATGTATATCTTTTCTTGTTTGTAAAATCCTGTTACACCAGATTAGCTCCAGGCTATGTAATAATATCATTACACAGAATCGTTTGTGAAAATTGTCCAAGTTAAAGGTGCAAAGCACTTGTCGGGAGTACTCGAGACACGCGATTATGGGATCAAAATGACCGCAGAGGACTTTTTCACAAGCTCATAGACTATATATAAATCTTTAAACACACAGAACTAAATCTCAAGAGTTCACGTACTGGATCATCAGATATATTTCTCCAACCGGATATAAACAAACGGCTGTAATATCAAATGCTGTGTATATTTAACACTAAAAAACAGGATCTTAATATCATTGTATTTGATCCAATTAAGATTTTATTGGAAATATATTGCAATAGATGTATAGGGACCTTTAAAATGTACTTCAGGGAGACACTAAAATAGTAAACTTTGATCCATATGTACCTATACATCTATATGTATGTTCAAGAATTTGGCCAATAGTAAAATGTGCAACAAGATCAGAAACTCAGGATCTCAGAAAAATAAATAAAAGTTCAGTATCTGGTAACTATACTTGAACAACCTAAATCAATCTGTGTTCATGCAGTCCTGTCAAATTTAATTTAATTTGATGTCAGATTAATATCTCAATCTATATACATTGATCAATGTGCAATTTCTTCGCCAACATGAGCTATACCTATATCCGAGACTACTTGCAGTGCAGTCAAATTCACCACTAAGAAGTTATGACAATTTTGGTTGCTATAATCTAAGGGTCTAATACCACATATTGTTGTAGTCTGTTGATTTATTCTAAAGTCCAATATTTCCCCTATAATCAGTGCACCTGTGTCTTTGTTACCTGTTACTAATGTTTGACAACGTTGGGCCAACATCGTTAAGGCCTAGCTTCGTTAATCTACCATGTATTTTATTTGCCCCACGCTGACGATTTCACCTGTGCTACATAAACAAAACACAAAACACTTCACTTTAAACCTCAACATTGTATCAAGACAACAGGAGAAATTGCAAGGTCATTGAAAACTTTTGTAAAGTGACTTTTTATCCTTTGGGTTTAAATATGCTGCCCCCCAGGGCTGGAGATCAAAACCTACACTGTGTCCCAGTGTCCCCCAACATGTACAATACAACACTTTAATGTACATGGTGTAATCATGATCTTTATACAAAACCTTCCAAGTTTTAATCAGGGCATTAACTGGGGAAAAAAACTTGAATACCTGGTTCTGCAAGTAAGTGAGTCATCTTAACCTGCATATCGCACTACAAAACGACCCGGCCTGGTGTCCTTTTGAATTTCAATCAATTCTGCTGAACACAATTAGAATTTTATCACAGCGACATGTGTACATAGAACCCCAATTTTGCCTTGACACATTCCTTACACAACAAAAATTTACACGGGTTACGTTTGATTGTATCGTCAAGAAATTGACATGTACCAAACTACACATACTTTTGTTAACCAGTTTTAATATCTTATTAACCTGCAACAATTGTCTGAACTTGTGTATCAGTAAATAAAAAAGAACAAAATAAATTAGCTAGACTTTTGTCATAAAGGAATGAAAAGACTTAAAGAATCTGATTTAAGAGCATATAAAGGATTCAGCTTTTAAACAGATTTTACAAAAAGAGACAAACGGAAGAGGAGAAAATGTATTGTCCAGATCTGGACATCTGAACACTATAATCGGAGTGGTCTACCAATTCAGCTACCTGGTCCGCCTGATCAACACAATCCAATCCCACTACAAAATATTTGTTAACTTTAAAATCTATTACTGCATGCAAATAAAATTCATACTGCAGTAAAGTTCATCTTCATCTTATATCCTGAATTCAGATATTACCTTATTTTTTTTGTGACATAATAGTACATGTATTGATAATCTTCAGAAAATATAACTGTAATATAATATAACTAATATAATGCTATAACTGCTATAATGATAGCTGCATGATATTAAAGATCATGTCATACTGAATCAACTTTTTGCTCAGGTGTGTGTCTATCAGGTGTAAGACAATTTGATTGACAGATTATCAGTTTGATGTGTTTACTCAGAATACACCATCAATACTTATCTTTATAGGTGTTTTGACCTGGCAAACACTTACAACATTTAGGGTATCAGTGTTATTTCTCACGCTGTACAGGATTTTAACCGTAGCCAAAATTCTACAAAGGAGTGTACAGTACATGTACTTTAAAATGTGTTTATTTGATAACACAACAACTTAACAATGTAATGCAAAACCTTTAGTGGGATATATACCAATACATTATGTACTATTGGGTTCATTATTCCTTCAGGTGTACCAATGCTCCGTAGTACAAAGGGAGACAACTCTTTACAACTTTCAATTTTGGTAATACCACAATATTTCTAAGGTCCCTTAAAGTTGTATTGCTGCTAATTTCACTGTAGTGATATGTAACTTAAACATTTGATATTTAAACATTGACATGTAACTTGATGATTTAGCTCCCCAAAAGCATATGTCGGCCTATAAGAGAGCCGAAATCTAGGAATCATATATTCCTGGTTTTGAATAAAGCGCCTTCAATCACCGCCATGTTCAGTGACTTCGGGTTTTGTCGGATTCCTAATCGTATCACGTGACTGACGTTCGACACGACCTGCACGTGGTGAGCCAGGTAACTAGCGTAAGCATGCACACATGTGTTTGTTTACATTTTCCTTCTGGCCTATATGAGCAAATCATGCTAGTATATGTCCACAGATTGAGTATTTGAAACATCCAATTTACACATTACCGTAAAATGTTGTGTGTATCAAATATTGTAATGTGCGAGCATTATTTTCTTTGTAGATAGGGTCTGATGAGGTCGACCACATATTTTGTTTATGAAAAATTGTTGATATTTTCTCTTGGTTTCACAACTCTCGTTTTACTTCGAGATTGTCGCGACGATGTTAGGAAGAGTTCGGAATGATTCGGCATCTTTCGAGCCTATTTTTCACGTGTATACGTTAAAAAGATTTTTTACTTTTATAATTAAAGATACTTCCAGTGCTTCAACTTTATGAAAAGTGGTAAAATTAGAAAGTTTAAACCTCAGGCAGACGGAGAAAAATATGTATAACACTTAAACAGTTTTCACTATGACCAAAAGAGCGAAAGTTATAGACCATACAACTTAAATATTTTCAAGTAAACATATAAATATTTTTCTCTTTTTTTTATCAAACACCCAATCATTTTTTATAGATTAAAAATATCAATCATTAAACATAACAATAAAAATGAGAAAAATTTTGGGTTTTTTTTTTAGTTTTTTTTTTTTTTTTAATAATCCTTATTTCACATATGTATTCAAAATTAGAATATGTAACACACATGCTTCTTTTTATAACCAAATTCAAACTTTAACATAAAGTACATATTATTTATCTGAGAAAATTTTGTTCAATTAATAATGACATCGAGGTGTCAAATTAACATGATAAAGTGAGGAATCAGACGAAAAAAACAGAGCATTAATCCTTAAGTTTAAAAAGATCAACGCTGTCTGTAATATAATCTTTTATCAAACACCAAATATCTTAAAAAGCCTCTTTTAATGCTAATTAACATCAGTAAGATTATCTGTCTAATCATCCACTGCCGGCATTAAATCACGATAATTTATTCATGAAGACACTGTGTGTCGAGGATTGCAGCCATTCGTAAAGCTGAGAACGTAATTACTACCACCAAAATGATGGCCCATTGCACCAGACAAGATATAAAACACTACATAATTCATGTCATGTCGCTGAACTTAGTCAATGAGAATTCCGTACAAATCCTTACATTTACATGGGCATATAGCGTTAATATTAGATGCATAGCCAACTACTACGGAATATTTGATGCATCCAGATTTAATTTGAAAGGCTGTAAAAGACAACGAATGTCTCGCACCAGTGCTTGGGAGTTATCACAGCCACCGCTTTGAATGTTCTGTAATTTAATTAGATTCTGTGTCTGCGTGCTCAGTGTTGAGGAATGTCGCCACAATAACAATTAACATCCCCATTAGCCCACATGTCTGTACCTAATTACCATAGCGACCCTCATCTCCATGTTACAGCTTCTGTATCATTGGTGTCTGGTGTGTGTGCTGGTATTTTCGGATGGCTCATGACATTTGATATCTGCAAAACTGATATTTTTTTTATCCTTATGATCAAATGCCAGACACAGATATTTCAACAGATGAAAAAAGTTATTTCACAGTTTCTTTTTATCTTATTTCAAAAATGATATCACTTTTTTTTCTCTCTTGTTTTTCCTTTTACAGAAACAGATTTTATCACTGTGAATGCATAATAATTGCACTGCAAATTTTTTCTGTTTGATTATTACTGGCAGAAAGATAAAAAAAAAATTTAATTTCTGACAGCCAGTGCAACATATTTTCCAATGGAATTTTTAACACAAAGCAAATTAAAGTTCCACATTAAGGGGAGATAACCTAGCTTTTATAACTTAATTGAGTCTGTCCTTGCTTTTAATGTTGATTTTGATTTAACCTAGCAATGACCTTACAATCATTAAATAATTGGTTATATCTGATATACCATTACCCTAGAAATCTTTATCAGATTTAATTTGTCAAAGTGTCATTATCACACTCCCAAATGGTCATTGGTGATAAGGTATTAATATCTTTGATAAAACTTGATAATCAGTACATCTAATGGATCATACAGGTAATACATTCATCGTTACATAACCACATGATTCAATACACATAATCATATATACTCAATACACTGCTCATTAGGGTCAATAACCTTGGAACAGGTCAAATGACCTTGAGGCAGCGAGATAACACATCATACATCATAATTACTAGTCATCACTTTTCCTAACTGGGATCTTTCTGGTGTGTCAGACTGACCACTTAACTTGAAACGACCACCACCTGGAGAGGCCAGCCTACAGGGTTTATTCACTAGAGTTATAGCTTGTGATAATGAAGTGGGTCATCACCAAATTATTACTTAGAACTGGAGTGACCACCAACAGCTTCAATGGTCAACACATAATATACTGACCACTATAAACACTGACCACCAGGATTGATAAAGCTATAGATGTCAGAACTATTTATTTTGTACATCCATTCACTAATAAATCTGTTACAGTGGGGACAAATATCCTGTGGGGCAGTTTGACAAATTACTGTTGATATGATCAAAGAAATATACATACCAGCAGTTCTATGAAATATATTTCTCTTGTCTGAGATTATAGTAAAATATTTCCTTTGAAATACATTTGTGAACTCAGTAAAATACCTGTAATAGCTTGATAACTAAGACACCAATGTCTTCTGGAGTTATTCAATCAAATATCTAAAACCCTGGACCACCATTGATTTTAAAAGTCATAGAAATAGAGTTTGTTTGTTCTCCATTAATAATACTGTTTAAATTGACCTCTTGGCCCACATGGTGCCTGCATGTGATCTTATTACATAAATCATTTAAAGGGAAAATTGATTTTGTAAAAAATATATATATGATGGAAATAATGAGGTTCGATTGAACTGCTAATCAAATGAGGCCTTTCTATCAGATATTCCATCTTTGACAAAATAGAAAATTATTATTTTTATAGAATACCATAATCTAATTTCATAAAATGACAGCAGTCTATTTCGTCTTAATCACAGAATTATCTGCTCTAACTAGTTGGTAATGATTACGACATCATATTTTGAGGGTAAAAAATACACTCTTTTCCCTGGTAAGCACACAATTCCTACCTACCTACAAGGGCAGATAACAACATATAGTATACAAATATCATCAGAGAATATGTTACAACACACAGCTAGTTCAGTGGTTTGTTAATAGCATACAATCTTTACTTCACAATCCATTCCTACACAGTTTGAAAAATGTCCACTCAGATGACTTCAGTAGAACCTATATACAGAGATAGTCTTCTCGGATCAAAACAAATAGACTGATCGAGTTCCAATTAAATTCCACACAGTGATCTGTAATCTATAGAAAGTAAAGAAGTTTCCTATTATTCAGACTGGCCACCGTGCAGTCCAATATTGGAAACAATAAAAATCTGGCTCCAATTTTGAATGTCAGGGTTCAAACTAGGGGGAGATAATTTAGAATTGTACCAATTAATATGTTCATCACTTCACAATGTTAAGACCTAGCTGTCAATAGTGAATACTGAGTTGGAAGGACATGTAGAAGAATGTTTTGTACAAATACTGAGAGACACGATAATGCTATACCACTAAAAGCTGCATTTTTCACAAAAGAAAATTGTTGACTTAATGGACGTCCTAAATTGATTAAACTTTCTCTTAATGTACAACTTGGTTGACAAATTGTCTGTCATAGAGACTTTGTGTTACCCTCGTGTCGCCCTCGTATCACTTCCTTTCTGGTTCAGGCTATTAATAGTAGCTGATATCACCGAATGTATTCCATCTTAATCAGTTGATTGTAGAAATCGTAAAGGAGTTAAAATGAGCTCTTAAGAAAATCGAGGGAAAATGACTTTTAAGAAAATCAAGGGAAAATGAAGAAATATATTTTGTGTAGAAATTGTAATCTGAATAATGGATATAAAATCCACACATGGGACATTTAGTTTTTTTATAAATATCATGGGAATTTCAACTTTGAATAAAATTAATGCATGTTAACTAACATTGTAATGCAGCATGAAAGCAAATATTGAAAGATTCCAGCCAAAAAATGGGTAGGTAAACTAATCAAGTACAATAACATACAATATATAAAATAAAATCTTTTGTTTGTAATATATAAAATGTAATCTTTTGTTTGTAATATATAAAATGTAATCTTTTGTTTGTAATATATAAAATACAATCTTTTGTTTGTTAGAATAAGTCAATAAAGCTTTTACCAGATTGATTTCTAAAATGACAACAGCTGTTACTGTATGTGTTGAAATTAATTGATTTACATAATTCACATACTATTTATAACTTAGATACTCTTTCTGTTGCAATCATACAAGTAGATTATATTCTGATGTATAAGCATTGGACAGTTGTTGAATTTGTACATCCTCCCCATAAAATGCCATGGATCACATATGAAACAAAAACACTCATAGTTATCTTATATTTATCATAATTCATTCAATTTTTAGGCTTGAGTCAGCAAGATTTACAGAATTTGTTTAAAACATAACTTGGTATACCATAGCACGCATATTTTGAGGCATGAAGCTAGTTCACGTACTACTAAACTTTATCAGCTAGCTTGCTGGCTTTTCAAGCTCTGAAGAAAATTTATTGAATTTCTCAATTATACTATTTGTCAACATTTAAATGTCGGAAAAAAACCCATACATGGTACATCACAAGCATTTACAAGATAATAAATCTTGTCATCTTAATGTTTGAAATAACCAAACATTCTTGAGACCTTGACATCAAACAATCGGGAGTCATCATGATAACCACTACAATGGCCTTACAAATAATTCTCAAGCCTCTCAGTAATCTCCGCCTGAAGCTCCTACCAAATTGTCACAAAGAGATGAGTTAGTGTACAAAAGACATTCCATTACACTGAACTGAATATGAAATCCTAACAACAGAATTATTTGCGGATATTGGTCCATCAATCGGGAAATGTAAATCCGCATTCTGTTTTAACAAGACATGATATTTGGATATTAAACCAGTCAGCATATTTCACATACCTCCATCGGTATTGTTAAATCAAGATAATGAAATGCATAATTTATAAACTTGGACAAAAAAACTGTGAACTATCTGTTAATTCATACATGTATTAAATCACTTCATGACCACTATAACAAAATCTGGATTAATCAAAAGTGCTTACAGCAGTGAATAGAATCTGAACTAGAATGAAATATTGACTTTTTTATAAATTATTATACTGACTATGTGGCGATATAACTATATGCACTGTCATGGATTTCAAGTTCACCCACAAATTGATTGTTGCTTATACAAATCTTAACATGAAAAAAGTTTTCAAAAATGTCACGGAGCACAGCCATAAAATATAAACACAATGACAATCATGATAAAAATTAAACCTTATTGAACTCACTAAATCAATAATGTATACTCAGCTTGACATAACATTACAGATTTTAGATTTCATGTCTGCACATTTTCCAGTAGAATTTAAATCGTTATCCTGAAATCGGATATCCAAGCTTGCTTTCTGGTCATGAAAATAACTAATTACGGCACCTCATCTAGATGAAATCAATAATATTTTGAAAAGAACTTTGACCAAATTTTACATCTATATAAAATAAACAGCATGGGCATTTTTCATTCTTTAACCCACTTTCAAACTTTCAAGCAGCTGTAAATTTCAACTTCATTTGATATTCAAAGAAAGGTCATCATTTATTGATAAGAACTAGCCAATCAAAGGGTTTAGGCCTGCATTGACCAAACTAACTACTTTTTCATTTCATTTTATTTCATTGAATGAAAATTATTCCTTAAAATGTTAAATATTTTAAAAAATTCAAAAACTTTAATTTTCATTTAAAGAGGACAATACTTTACTGGAAGAAAGTAATCTTTCATTCTGTATAAGATTTTAACACTAGTCCATTGTGTAAGGTATGGAGTTAATACTGAAAGAATTAAAACAGACATTCTTTGTAACTCTTAAAATAATTCAAGGTTAAAACTACAGGTGGCTTAAGTAACAGTTTAAAAAGCTAGAGGTTAGCACCTTTTGTGAAAATATAACTGTAGTGTGTTTTAAATAAATCTTTTGTGTTTTCAATGTCATAATCCCGATATAAGGAACCGCTAAAGAACTTAATGGACGCTTACTGTTTGTAAATAGTCAATATGGAAATATCTTACTGTAAAAGATAAATGGAATATGTCACTATAAGTATAGGACTTGAATTAACAATTATTAGACTCCAAACTGCATCTATCATTTTCTTCAAACATATGGTAACAGTTTGATAATACTATTAATCATGATCAGCATTTATTTATAGTTTTCTTATAATGATTTAAACTAGAAATGTAAGGACGGCTTGCCTCTTCTATATGAAATCAATCACAGGGTACCCTAGGACAGACATGGGTATGACATGCTATCTCCCACATGTCTCATGGCCAGGGCCTATTTTTGTTTGATATTTTCACAGGGAATAACATCTAGTCACCACCCTACTCAGTGTTAGCCATTTAAAACTGGCATAAAACCAGAACATGTTGTTAAAAAATAAAGTCGAATGAACAGGCTCTTTATGGAAATATAATACCCGAACAATTATTGTCTGAAATGTCTTCTTTACAGCCACGCTATCTCATGTCACCACCTAATCTTCGTTAATCCACTCAGGATTATAACCTCAGACACAACAGCTTAATTAGCAGATATGACTCATCAGAATATGTGTACCCATAATGATTTTTTTGGTAAAGGACGTAAGATTCAATTACTTTAAGACAAATTGTCACTTTTATGAATTTCTTTTCATTATTCTCTTTTCCTTTTTAAATAGAAACCTTTCTTTAAAGTCATATCCACATTGATTTTCTAGTAAGGTTATCAAACCATTGCACAATATCATGATTATCAAATTTTCATGCCTAATCACTCAATCAATGTGTCATATGCAGTTTAACAATTTATATTTACAGACTGGCTACTAAAGATTATCAAAGTAATACTGTATATGATTTTGTTCGCTGAATTACCAATTTAGGTACTTTGTCCCACAAGGGGAGTTAACTGAATTTTTAGACTTCAGTTGCAACATTCTTGTCTTGTGGCCAGTCTACTATTATAGCCTGACAATATCTTTGTTCTAATATCAATAGAATAACTCCATCATCAATATATGTCCTAGTGTGTGGTCACAGAGTTTCCTCTGATGAATTCATAGAACAATTATCTTGTGTATTTCATAGTAAACAGTTCCCTATTCAGCTGAATAATTTCCAAATCATCACAATGTTCTTTTACATACAGAGCTGGATGTAAAACAGGAAGCACTATACAGACCATAGATCAGTCATTATACACAGGGGCATGAATGTGTGCATCATGAAAGAATGTATGTCATGTTACATGCCCCTGTGATAAAACATCATTACAGTACATAAACCATACACTGGGTTATTGCTTAATATATGTTCTTGGCTACGTGATATTTCGTGTCCCTGTGTCGGATGACTAAAGAATTATGACTTCAGAGTCATGAATATCATCAAAATTACCAGGGTATTTCTTTTTTTTTTGTACTAAAGGGGGTGTAAGAAGTTAGGCAAACAGTAGAAAAAGACAAAACACACTTGTTCCTAAATATCTATTCAATATTTTACTGAAAATTAGAACAAAAAATCATTCAACATATCAGATCTTCTGATAAAAAGAAATGTAAGAATCGTACCTGTTTCTGCAATTGTATTCTGTTTGGTAATGGCATCAGTGTATTTCTGAGAAGACATAAGATCCAACGGAATCAAATTCAGTGGGGGAGCCTCCATGGTTACTGTGGGAATGCCTTGTCTCATCTAATTCAAGCACTGATCACCCAGTCATCCGAGGTCTTTATTACTCCTCGTCACATTCTGGTCCTGCTACTATCGATATTGTTTTCTTTATAAAGATAGAAGTGTCCATCTTATTTACAATTGCAGCACCAGGTCGAAAAGCTGAAATGTCCATACATCTCTGTGACAAGCTTTGCTGGCTTGATGTAGGATGTCCAACAATTGATATTGAGAGAATTCCAGCAGACGACAGAATCACACAATACACATCCCTCTATCCCTAGTGCATAAAGGCTTTGTCTCTATAATCTAAATTTGTCACAGTTACCACTTAGGCATGCAAGCTTTCTTCATTCCTCAGTCTGTGTAAGCCAAATTTATTTTTGTCCTGGTTATGATGTATTACACTAACATTAAGGAATATTTTTTCTGCGGTGTTGACATTTGAAATCTTTGTGTGTCGACCGTCAATAAAAGGCAGTTGTTCCAACAGGGGGCGGGTAATGAGGAATTATGACTGGAATTTCCTGTACAAGATCAACGACATCTCGCCTAAAAAAGAAATTATCATATTTACATAAATATACATCACTGATAATGTTACATAAATAAATGAAAATCAATAGATATTGAAGCACACATCATAGGAATTTCTTACTTTGCGAGTTAGATGGCAGTGTTAAGTATTATAAGCCTCTACAACTTCATTGATAAAAATATTATATATATGTTTCTAGTTTACGGCCTCGGAATATATCACTTACTCGGGTTGATAACTCACCGTATCCACCTGAAAATAGAACTGTTTTATTATATGACATTTACAGGATATTAACCCGGTTCTTCAAAAAGACTTAACTACAATAAACAGGATGATATTTGCAAATGTTCCTTTTACAAAACTTGCTGCCTTCCGCCAAATATGTTGCCGACTATTTATAATGACGTCACAATAGATTAATCCGACATCTTTGAATAAGGAAACTCCCGTAACGCTATATTTGGGTACGACTCGACGTCAAAAGTGATTATGACGTCACATCTCAAGGAAGTTTTCCTCGATCTATTTTTGACACAGGTTACTGGACTCGCGAGAGATATCTGGACTGAGTCCAGTAACCCGCGTGCTTTTTGCCGCCGATTTCGGGGTTGATATCGCAGTTGATGAATACTTCTGAGAAACGTATTGGCCAATCAGAATACAGCAAAAGCACCAGTCATATAATAAATTATATTAACATTTTATGGTAGATTTTTTTCATTTATGATGAAATGCAATTTTTGTTATTTTTGGAAATGTTGTTGTCTAAAAGAAAATATTAAATTTTACACAAGGACATAGTCATTCCGCCAATGGAGATATCAAAGCTAAAGTAAGTTTGATTGTGGAGACTTATGTGTATGAAAAAAAACAGGAAAAAGGAAGTTGAGCTAAAGAAAGATGGAGTATAATTCAAGTAGAGCGGGGCTGCAATTGTTGAATCAGGTATACAGCCTTGACATTTATATTAGACTATATACACAAAGATGGGTGGAGTTTTGCAAAGTAACATTTACCATTTACCATGATATTTTCAGCAATGTTTCCATGGTAACGGAAAAAGTGCAAAAAATGAAAACCTAAAAATAGCAAAAGGTACTACTAGACCATAAAAAGAATGTGTCTATGAAGTTTCGTGGAAATATCTCTGCTGGTTTTAGAGTTATGCTCCGGAAATGAACCTGCTACAAAAATATGATATTTTCAGCAATGTTTCTATGGTTACAGAAAAAAACACAAAAAGTGAAAACCTTAAAATAGCAAAAGGCACTACTAGACCATAAGACTAATGTGCCTATGGAGTTCCGTGCATATATCTCAACCGGTTTTCCAGTTATGCTGCGGAAACGAACCTGGTACAAAAATATGATATTTTCAGCAATGTTTCCATGGTTACGGAAAAAGTGCAAAAAATGAAAACCTAAAAATAGCAAAAGGCACTACTAGACCATAAGAACAATGTGTCTATGAAGTTTCATGGAAATATCTCTGCTGGTTTTAGAGTTGTGCTCCGGAAACGATTCTTACACAAAAATCTGCCATTTTCAGCAATGTTTCCATGGTTACAGAAAAAAGTACAAAAAGTGAAAACCTTAAAATAGCAAAAGGCACTACTAGACCATAAGACCAATGTGTCTATGAAGTTTCGTGGAAATATCTCTTCTGGTTTTAGAGTTATGCTCCGGAAACGAACCTGGTACAAAAATATGATATTTTCAGCAATGTTTCCATGGTTACGGAAAAAGTGCAAAAAATGAAAACCTAAAAATAGCAAAAGGCACTACTAGACCATAAGAACAATGTGTCTATGAAGTTTCATGGAAATATCTCTGCTGGTTTTAGAGTTGTGCTCCGGAAACGATTCTTACACAAAAATCTGCCATTTTCAGCAATGTTTCCATGGTTACAGAAAAAAGTACAAAAAGTGAAAACCTTAAAATAGCAAAAGGCACTACTAGACCATAAGACCAATGTGTCTATGAAGTTTCGTGGAAATATCTCTTCTGGTTTTAGAGTTATGCTCCGGAAACGAACCTGGTACAAAAATATGATATTTTCAGCAATGTTTCCATGGTTACGGAAAAAGTGCAAAAAATGAAAACCTAAAAATAGCAAAAGGCACTACTAGACCATAAGACCAATGTGTGTATGAAGTTTTGTGGAAATATCTCTACTGGTTTTAGAGTTATGCTCCGGAAACCATTCGTACGGACGGACGGACGGACGGACGGACGGACGGAACCCATTTGTATATCCCCCGCCAACTTCGTTGGGCAGGGGATAATAAATAGAAAAGAACTTTGCCTCTTTGCTATTACTGATTTTAAAATGGCTTTCAAACAATATTATATTAGTTGTGAATGGTTTTTATAATTTGGTTTCTTGAACTGCCTCATTGAATTAGATAGTCATTAAAGGATGTTCTGCACGATACCTCGATGGAAGAAACCAAAGTTCAAACTGAAAAACCATCAACCTCCAGCCAATACATTGCAACAACTCTTCAAGTAAGTACCCTGAGTTGAAGGTTTAAAATAGTTGAAGAGCAAACACCTTAACCATTTTGCCAACTCAATAACTTACACTTGATCAAAACATGGTAACAAAACATGAATTAGAAGCTTGCATACATGGTCACAGATTGTCATTAAGCCTCGATTTCGGAGAATACATTAAAACAGTTGTCCCGTTAAGATTTAGCTTGAATAATTCATGATCTATAGATATGTTTCAGAAGGACAGAGTTCAGATTCCCCATAAAGATGTTTCTAGTTTAGAGATCTCCTATTGATTTTCTTTCCGATACTTGACTACCAGAGTAGTATTTATTTCTGTTCCAAATTAGGAAAAATTCTCTAGTAAAACTACCATCAATATTTCAGGACCGGAGCTCATGTGTAAAAAGGCTGGCATGTATAAAGCGTCATGAGGTTAAATGGTTAAATTAGCACAGTCTCTTGTAACAACTGAAGAACATGAGACTCTGGGTATTATTGAGACCAATGTATATGTTGAGTCTACAGCATTTTCTGATGTCTGTTAGTATGTAACAATAATCTTCAGATTACACAGAATAAGATTTATATCACTGATCTCCTTCAGTTTGGCCGAGACTCTTCCTAGAGTTTCCTGGAGACGGACTCTGCTGACGTAACTGAAGCCTTTAACGTACCTCCAGGAGAGTCTTCCTCGGAAATGTCAGAAGTCACGACTGTCTGATCAGAAATGGGTGATCTATTATCACCGATAAAGATTCAAAACACACTGTACTAAACAACCCCAAAGAATTTCTGGCTCCGATTCAGCACTGCTCTACAAACCATATTTTTAAGCACTGAGGCTTCCAGTTACCATGGAAACTTATGTCATCAACGGATTGTATACAGGTTCTGGAATTGTCAGATTCTTCCTGTAGAAAAAGCCCGGTTTTATCTAGCTATTTGTCCTTTTGTTTATCACAATGTACATGTATATCAAAAATCTACTACGCATATCTGGTGATGGGCATAACAGATTGGAAATCTGTCACAATACCTAAGGCTTTAAGGAACAAATCTTGAACAATTCACACAATTGATTAACTGTAAGGCAAGTTTGAATATTGGATGAAAATCATGGTTCTTATTTTTATAAGGTTAACAAGTCGTATTTTTTTTATAACATTATTAGTTCTTTTTCTTGCAGGCTTATCATGTGATACATACAATACAGACTATCACCCATCTTTAAAATCTTTCTTATATTTATACAATTAAGACTAAATTTTAAAGTTTTTTTAAACTTTTTTTTATTTTAAACTACAGAGAGATAATCTAGCATTTGAATTTAGCTAATGAATTGTTATAAAAACTTAAGTCTAGTGGCTTTATTTTTGTAGAGCTCTTGATAGCTCCACTTAACCAGTTCATCCTCGTTGGACACTGGGCCAATGAATTCAGTTTGACCTATAGGCATCTACACTGACAGAAATAAATGTTTACAGATGCACTTCGGATAGAAATAACAAAAAGTCGACCAAATCCAAAATATCCTGATTTAGATATTAACTGGGGTTGTGTCCATTATTATCTTCGATGTAATGTACACCAGGCACTTTAGAAGTTCCCGTACAAGTTTTCGCCTGTATGTATGTTGGCTGGAGTTTGACATTCCATCTTCAGATTTCCTATATATCATGACAATGACTATTCTCCAAGTGTTTATATATATACCTCTGGTAAATATCACATGAAGTACTGCAGCGTTCATAAGCCAATGAATGCAGGAAGAGACACCTTGGTATCCTAATAATTCCTGAGATGTCTGTCGCACAAGATAAAGTCTGAAGAATAAAAAGAGGCCCTTAGGCCTTTTAATATCCCTTGATTGAAGGTCAAGGTAATTCATTTGAACAAACTTGGTAGTCCTTCATCCCAGCATGCTACATGCCCAATATCAGTACCCTGGGCCTTCTGGTTCTTAAGAAGAATTCATTTAAAGATTTTAGCCTATTTGACCCCTGTGACCTTGAATGAAGATCAAGGTCATTCATTTGGACAAACTTGGTAGCCCTTCATCCCAGCATGCCACAGGCCTAATATCAGGTCTCTAGGCCTCATAGTTATTCACAAGAATTTTGTTTAAATGATTTTAGCCTATTTGACCCTGTGACCTTGAATGAAGGTCAAGGTCATTTATTTGAACTAACTTGGTAGCCCTTCATCCCAGCATCCTACAGGCCAAATATCAGTACCCTGGGCCTTCTGTTCTTGAGAAGAAGTCGTTTAAAGATTTTTAGCCTTTTTGACCCCCGTGACCTTGAATGAAGGTTAAGGTCATTCATTTGAACAAACTTGGTAGCCCTTCATCCAAGCATGTCACAGTCCCAATATCAGTACCCTGGGCCTTCTGGTTCTTGAGAAGAAGTCGTATAAAGATTTTGGCCTATTTGACCCTCGTGACCTTGAATGAAGGTCAAGGATAAAGTCTGAAGAATAAAAAGGCTTAGGCCTTTTAATATCCAGGAAATTGCACTAAGATTATAATTTCCTCTGTTACTAACCTGGATCATATTGATTATATTAACAGAGTATGACGATGACGTTGAGGTTGAAGATCATAATATTGAAACAAGGAAAGAGCATAGATATAACCTTGAGTTCAAGGTCATAATAATCCTAGATTCCTAGATAAATGGGGATCGAAGAAATACGGCAGATTTAAGATAAAGGTAACAGATTTAAGATAAAGGTCAGATGATCCTGTGCCATTATAACTCATGCCTTGGTGATAGTTTAAGCAAACATTCTGACCTTGAAAGTGGGTCTTTGAGGTAAAGGAGTCAAAGGTGAAAGCCATAGCTATAGGCTGGGAGAAATATGAAAGTTGTATACTGACAGAGATCACCTACAACCTTAAAACTTTAGCAGAGAATTTTTGTAGAGATTGGCTACTCAGTGAACTACAGAGTTATCATAAGAGATACTATGGTAGGCAAACCAAGGACAAAGTGTATCTACAGACAGACAAGTGTCAGTGTAATCATTGAGCCTGTCAGACCAAGGTCACACCAGGCTAAGTATAGATGTGGACAACACACGTACAGCACTTACTACCTACTCTCACCAGGACTGTCTGCTTTAATCCTATCAAGCTCATTAAACACCTTCAATAGCCTCTCTGTGGTAGCATTATTAACCTTCTGGTCTGAGTATTTAAAGGACTGACCACAATGGTCAGCCAGGCTATCAAAGGGTGCAGCTAGTACATATTATAAGTAGTTTGAAGAAGGGATAAAATGACTTGGCCAAGAGATCCCTAATTTTTTATGAAAATTTACATTTCTAGAATATCTTCCTAATTTGAAACTCCAGATTCATATATATGTAACCCAACCTATAATTCTCCTACATCAATATGCTAGGTTAAGAGTGATTGGTAATTTTTCTTCTGGTACTACAACTATCCTCCACCCTAGTGTCAAGTCCTTCCATCACTCCAGCTGTTAATAGAACTTTAAACAATATGTCATAACCCCATACCAGCTAATTCAAGAAAATTCACAGATTCAAAATTAAGGCATTTTATTCTAGAATATCTTTTTGTATTAATATAATCGTTGTGAAAGATTTTTTGAGTTTAACAGCAATTTTGATGCTTAAAAGTCATGGGATCAAACCTCAATGGACGCTTAAATTATTTTAGCTGAAATAGTCATTAATCATAAAGACTTCATTCTCAAGGTGTTTTATATAAAACAACAGTAAACTTATACATTTATACCATGTGGTTATATAATCTACACAGCTGATTAGGTAAACATTACCTATCTATACATGTATATATATATATACAGTGCTGTTGCTGAAACCCTGACGATGACAAACTCCCAGCTGTCTTGTTCAATGTATTAAGGATGTAATGCTACGTACCTAACTGCTATCTGTATATGAAATGATGTAAAGGAAATATCCTACTTTCAATAAATTACAATCAACCAATGGTGTCTTAATTATTGAAACTCATATCGTGTAACAGCTAAAATAATCTCCTTTATGCTAGCTCAGTTTCTGTACCTCATAATGGAGGAATTTCAATTTCAATAAACAAACCTATGAAAGAAGCCCGGGTTAAAACATTTACTTTAATCTTAATGTACCTTTACCCAATAAACAATGAATTTTTCATACAAAACTGATATTTTAAACAAAATAATCAAAAGGTTAGGTGTTAAATTAAATTCAAACATGCCAAATTTTTTTTATAATTCATTTAAGTTGACCTTTGAACTGTATTACATCTCATAGTTGAAATTCATCAAAATAGGGAAAATATTAAATTTGATCAACAATTACTGCGGTAATTACCTGTCTGCTGAGTGAAGTCCTCCCTTTAGCTAAATGTCCTCTGTTATATCCATTTAATAATTAAGAATGTAAATGTATAAGGGACTGTTTGTTATCAGTCAGGAAGAACACAAGACAATAAGGTCTAAAGCCAAATGTCCAGATCTGAAAATTGGCACTTAGATACACCATGTAGATATTAAGTGTATGAAGTCATTTTGGATCCAATTAAGAGTCCAGTGTCAGAGACAATAGTAAGAACAATCTTCATAAATCTTCGTAAAATTGGAAGATAGTCCTTTAGGTGTGCAATCTATGCATTAACACAAATGGAGAGTTAGAGATCCAATATTCCTCCACAGTCAGCTCCAAAAGAATTAGATGATCCCAAGACAAACTTACACAAACAGTGTGAATGGAAATCCTATAAACCTATAATTCAGAGCTTTGAAGGGTCGATGATGGTACTAAGGATAATTGAACACAGACAATTATCTCAAACATAAAGAATAAATTAATGTTCCAAGGTTCCTTAAGACTTGGTGATTGTCCCTGAGTGATAGTGAACAAACACTGAGGTGAGTTAGGGGTTTCAACTCTGACCCAGATACAGTTTCCAAGGTTCCAAGGGTTGGAGATGGTACTAAGGATAAGCGAACACAGACAATTAGGCGGAGTCCATCTCTAACAGATAAAGCACATCTCCTTCCTATATAGCTCTCACTGAAGTATATAGATCATCAACCATATGGTCAGATCATACAAACTGGACCAGCTTCTATAGTCATAACAAACTGGCTAATACACATACTGGTATAAGTCTACCTGGCTATTTACTCTCCAAATATTCCAAGGATTTTGGAATCAGGAAAAAATTCTTTGACAGGTGTAACCATTTGCTGATAATATTGTGGCTCAAATATCAATTTAAATTTTAACTAATTTAACTTTGGTTACCATGTAAATTAATTAAAACATCTTCACTTTCTTCCTAAGAGAATTTAAAAAGGTTGCCATATTTCACGTTTGAATTTGCCCATATTTTGTATTTTGATTATCTAATGCTTTGCGTCATTCCAATATGGCTGCCAGGTGGCCATATTGTTTTCCAGTTCCACCAAAAATCATATAAACCCTTTAAAAACTATTATATAAACGTGGCAATAAGTCAGATAATGGTGAGTTAATTTTGCATTTTGTTCCTCACCTTCGAGTGATATTGAAGTTATGGCTCCTGTACCCCTGACATTCTGACTATATAGAGATATACCACCATGAAGACGATTTCGGAGTATGACTGTTGCTATCCATCAAGGTGAATGTAATGCACATGCATGTGATGTTAATAACGACTTCCTGGCCCTATCTCTGTATAGATCCCCTGGGTATAACTGTAGGTAAACATATAGACCCTAATGGCTACAGACCCAATAATCACACATACAGCACTAAGGAACAGACAGTTAATTAAGTTTAATGACATTCCTGTGATTGGAAAACCTTATGTGGTATCTATTTACAACAGGCAACTTACCAATTGATCGACCAAGAAAGAAAACCAAATGTGGTTGGTGCTACATCATTAGCATCTAATCATCAAAAAAAGACCATCGTGTACAATGTTTTAATAAGAGCAAGCACTGTCTACTGGAACTGCATAACTTTTAGATAATGTTGAAATAGGGAACCTGTATGTGATTCTGTTGAGCCAATTATTTTTGTTGTTTTCATTGGAAATTTCAAATATTTTAATCCCCAAAAATATGTATTATTGGAGACCATTTAGGTATTGTTGAAAGAAGAAAATATAATTTGGTATGGACCCTGACAACTAATTTCCATCATTCATAAAGAGTTCAACCCCTGGTATAGTAGATATTTAGTAGATGTCCATTAACAATCCCATTGGTGTACAGTAGAATCTCCTAAAACTGTTGTTGTTATAAGTCCTATTGTCAGACCATAAACCTTATCTTTTTGATAGATATTTTAAAAGGGAGTCAGTAGAAGCTCAATAGAAATTGCTAGTCCATCACTAAAACTGTCTACAAAAAGAGGATACAAATAATAAAACTGTACAATTGATGCTCTGGTAAAATTTAAACAAAAGATTGTTTTTATAAATGCAAGTATTTTAGATTCTGATCACTTTGATTCTTGAATACTTTACAACTAGGAGAAGAACATTTTTCTCAACTAAGGATGGGGAGCTCAATTTTTCTGAATTTTCAAAGAGACAGTAACACATTTAACATGAATACCTATGTGTCTTTTTGTGATAGAGAGACTCTTGCTCATTTCACTATACCACCTATCTGAAACATACAAAGACATCAATCAGAGCAGGCCAACCAATTTAATGTTAGAATAGTCAATGGGTGAGGTTTCTGTTTGATCTTGGCTACAGACAGAAGTCGAACCTTGATTTATGCTTTCTCAAAGAAATGACCAAAAGGGAGGCAGTGTGTGTCAAGAGATTCATTATGATGTGAGTACCAGATAAAAATCAAGAAATATCAGTTTTGTACCCCTGGTTCTATATAACATCAGGATAAAATGTCACACCACAATTTGGTATTTTTCAGGAGGTGCATAGGAAACAATAGTTTGTCTGTCATTTCATTCCATTCCTTAAATTAGGTCACTTTTTAAAACATGCAAGTGAGACAACAAGTTGAAAAGGACAAAAATGACAGAATGATAACTAATGAATTAAAAACAGAAGTGATTCAGGTAGGTGATTATTTGGGTATAGGTTTTCCCTATACAGTGCGGAACTTGGTTGATATGAACTCGGATAATTCAACAACCCGGTTTAATACGAAGAACTTTGCAGGTCCCGGCCGAATTCCCTCTTTATCTTTGTTTAAAGAACTCGGATAATTCGAATTCAGAAAACTCGAAGAACTCGGATAATACGAAGTACATTTTTGGTGCGAATGACAAAAATCATACATAAAATGTTCTGATAACTCGAAATGAAAAATGATGAAATCGCCAAAAATGCTAATTTCTTTTTCATAAATCTGCCTTAGAACGGCATTTCAAAATGTATATATCGGTTTTATTGTTATAATTTTGCAACTACCATCGGCGATATTGACATCTACAAAATAATGTATCTTGCTCACATCGTTTTACGACATGGAACTATTCTATATATACCAAGTAAAGATATCGTCAGTAGATATGAGAACTCGCTTAATTCGAACACTCGGATAACTCGAAGTTTTATCTCCGTCCCTTCGAGTTCGTATTAACCGAGTTCCACTGTATCTACTTCAGAGCTGCCCCCATCTGCCAGATGTGTATACTCTAACTTTCAAATCTAATCTTTTTAGTACAGGACAGTCGATGAAAACAGTCAGGAGCTGTAGCCAGTCAGAGTTAATATCCATAGATAACACATGGTCTGTACATAAATCAGTATAATATTGACTACTTATTAACTTATACACTCGCTGTATGACAGCATATTGTCTATGATTACTCCATGTACACAATTTACATTCGGATAAATCAATCATTTTAACCTGTATGGGTATCAAAGTGGCAAAATGATACTTGCATGAACTAATCAAGAAAGTGTGTAAAAGAGCGAGTCCAACACGGTAGTTCCTTCCAGTAAGCTGATTTTTTAATCAGAGAGTTGTTGACCGTAGTGATTTTAATCAAGAAAGTGTTTAGGTGGCAATCCAACATGGAATTATCTCAGGGGAAATACTGCATTTTTCAAATAGTGATATGAAATGATACTTGTCGAATCCTATATAGCCAGATGGTTGTGATAAGAGAGTGACAATGACAGGAGAGGCAGAGTTGTACGTATAATAAATATCATTGATAAACTGTGGGAGAGAGGTTTAACTTCAGGGACACCTGGTGCAATGCTCCTTCTCCTTATTCAGTCTACACACAATTTGAATGTTTAGTTTTACCTCTATTTCATCATTTTTTGGTTTAGATTATGGTTTCATTACTATTATCTGAATATTCAATGTTATCTCAGCCAATATTGAACTTACTTCTAACTACTGGTGTCAAAAATTCTAACATGACTTAATACCGAGGACTTAACTATCTGTATCATCATAGCCCTAAATACGTAACCCACTTCTCATATTCTGTCATATTCATAATTCATGTTACCAGAGGATTATGATAATGAGGCTTTAAATTATAAATATCTAGTAAAATTTCAGACTTGCTGATTTCTCGAAACCACAATGCAGATCGAGCAAGATGTTATGTTCAACATTTCAAGTAACATGAAGGTACCCATTTATAGATTGTAAACTATAAAACTGTAAGTAACAATGGCCCTATTGACTGAATTATGTTTCATATTTGAAGCAATAAAATATAGATGTTATCATTTTAAGGTAAAATTGAGCTTATAGATATGGTGTCCTGAAATAGTTGAGATAAGGTGTTAAAGGAAACCACATTAAAGTGCTGCTTGAATCTGCTACTCCAGCAATAGATAAAAAGATTTGATAATATTTTGATAATAAAATTTTCATTTTATCATCTTATTACCAATTAAAATCTTTATAATTGATATTTACCATATTTAACATTAATATAAGTAAATTCCTTAGAATAGATATTTACTATCTTTACCAATTACATAATTAAAATCTTTAGAATTGTGTATTTACCCCAATTTCTAACTAACATATTAACATGAACATTACTTCCTATACACAGTCAGAAGTTGTGATACACGGTGCTGTGGGAATGTCACCTAGGTACAGTGTATTGTATTAAATTCAAAACTCTAATGACACACAATAATGCATATTTTAATACACCTGCAGGCAGTGAAATTTAAAAGGAAGTGGCATGTATAAACCATTACCTGAGTTTAAACTACATAACAGCACATTATTATTATAATAGAATCAAGAAACAATCAACTTACCTTTATCAGCATCACAATATTAGATCATCCAGTGGAATCTTCATTAGATTATCCTCAGGGTCACGACGGCTCTCTAACGACCCCATGGAAAATATAACATGCGTCCTCATTCAGATCCTACCTCCAGGCATGGTAGTAGAAATGAGTTGATATGAAATCCTTTTTAAATGTCCCTGGTGTTACCGGGTAGCTGTTATACAGGACGTGTTAGAAGACATTACAATAAAACTTAGTATTGTTGATAAACCCGAGTGTGCAGTGTTGCGTTTCATTGGTTCTATTGTTACCCTTGGGTTGATCTGATTGGTTATCGGCACTGGACTGCAGACTAATGATCCATCTCGCTGACTATAAATAAACTCACCCCAGACGGACCAGGTATGTATACACACAGGTGCAAAAGGTGTTGACAGCCACTCGTTTACATTGCCGGGTACACGTGGAAAAAATCACAGGTTGGGATATTCAGCGGAGAAAACTTCAAATCATTAAGGGTGTATGTTACCTTACACCATCAAATAAATTACCCTTCTTTTCAAAAGAGTTCTACAATGGTCACTGAATCAGCTATAATGGTGATCCCTTATTCACTATAATTCTTGCCCAAGATCCTTATTCATATTTTGCTCTAATCCAGCAAAGATCAGAACCTTAAATCCACAAAGAAACATCCCATATAGCTTGACATCTCCGCCCTCACTTATCCATCCCTTTAAAATACTTCAGAAATTTACCAACATCACCAAACCCATCCCAGTTTTAAAAACATAATATTGAATGTGAGAATATGAGCAATAATTACTAAGAGAAATAGGACATTTAACTTGTCATGAATCATAAATCCAACACTTTCATTTAGATGTCCATGTAGATAAACATGAAATTTTGGATTTAAAACTATGCTTTTTCATGAGAGGTTAAAGTCGTACATTATTTTTGGAAGTTTCCCCGATCATCGAGAGCCAGATAATACCCCCTTCAGTGACTATATTGATCACACTGCAGCCTGACCCCAGATTACCTTGGTCTCTGTCTGCCCTAGACAGGTCGGTCTTACCATATTTGGAAGACGCCACAATCAAGTTCAAAGGTCATGGTTCAAATTTGTCTGAGATTATCTATTTACTTAGAAAGTTCAACTTCATTTATATTCATCATTTGAAGTCACTGTTATCAGAGCAAACGTAAGCACTCTCACAGTTGTACCTTTCACCACTACAAAAAACTATTACATCATAATATATGCCTTAATAGTACTATCATTAAATACTTTCACAAACCCTTTTCTATCTTAAGAAAAATACAATACTAAAGTACAAAGAATTCCTATGTTGAATACAATATAATATGTGAAAAACTGCAGAGTACCGGTAAGTGCAAAATTTCAATCAAGATTATTCACTATTAAATCAAATCTGTCCATAAAGAGCACCCAACAGAAAAAAAAAATTGTCACATGATAGTCTGGTTATCATTAAAAAGCTAGTGTATATATTATAGTTGCTAATGTTTCCATTGGCGTACTAGTTGTACAAATGTTAAAATTAATTGACCGAAATTTAGTATTTATACATTTAGTTATTAATGAATCTCATCCTGAAGACAAAAATTATTAGTTTCTTTACTCAAAGCATCACAGCAGTCTTTTTAACATTTTATCATATAATGAATCTATTTATTCTGAATTTCAACATCATAAATGACAACTCAAATCTAAAAATGATTTAGATGCCCAGCAAAAATGTACGAACCTTGTGATGTTCATGTAGCTGGCATAAACCATATACAATATCATATAGAATTGATTGGTCAGATGACGGACGTAAAGAATTAATTATGTATCTCTCGGATCCCTATGTAATGCTGCGTTTCAATTACCTGATCACCATCTGAGTGTACTTGATCGGCTAATGGGCCTCAGAGGTATTACCTGGTCAGGGTCTAACTGATGTTAGGACAGCTAGCGCGATTGATTGACGATGTAATAGGATTACGTCGGGATCCTCAATATGTCTGGTCAGACACGAGAAATACACATCAGGGAGTTATACAGGCATAAAAGTACTGTCAAAGGGGATTCCTGATACTTGATATTCAAGACAATTTATTTTCGCGAATTTTGCGTTCAAAGTTAATTCACAAAAGTCTAACTCTGCGAAATACTTTCTCCCATACTTCACAGGGATATCCCATGGTTGCTAGGGAAAAAATATCTCTATCTTACATAGGGGGGAGTTAGACAGCTCACATGCGGTAGACAATAACGTGACGTCATCAATACATTCGCCTTAACTACGGCGCGCATTGTAGATGACATCATCAATTTTGATGCATAACGACGTTCCTGCAATAATGGTGCGATGACAAAGCTAGAAACCAATTGGAATTTCATCTTTTTTTTTCTTTCTTCTAAGTATGAGAGAAAAAGAATCAAACATGGGTCAGTGAAGTGGACAGGGATATCTCAACCCTCGTGAAAGATTTTGGCTGTCAACCCTCGGCAAGCCTCAGGTTGACTGGCCAAAATCTTTCACTTGGGTTGAGATATCTCTGTCCACATCACCGACCTATGTAAGATTCTATTTATATACATCATCTATATTGATAGGATTTATCATTCAATTGTTAAATCCGTGAATAATTATCCTCGCGAATATGTTTTGAAAGAGAAATCGTGAAATTTCATAGCCATGAAAGGAAGTCGGTATACAGTATGCTATTGGTGAAGCCTACTCGAAGTATTGTCTACATTTGTAAAAACCTATTTTCAGCATTCTTCAGATCATGTTTTGAAACCCGGATCATTTCTGAAATCAGTAATCTCTAAATCAATCCTCTCAACACATCAGCACATATACCGTATTCGACCTAATAAGTGCCCAGGGTGCTTAAGAAATTGATAACAAGAGGCCCAGAGGGCCTGTATCACTCACCTGGTTTTGTAATGCCAAGTTATGTTCTGAAATACAGGTTCATTGTTTCTTTTCTGAAGGAATTTAATATTAACCTCTAAATCCCCTATTGGGCCCACCCCTCCTGCCCCCGGGGGGGTCAGAGCCAACATTTATAGAAGTTGTGGCCAAATTTGGTTACATTCCATGCAGAACTCTATGACTAGTAGCGATTTAAAGGATTTACCTCTATTTCCCCTATTGGGCCCCGCCCCTCCTGCCCCCCGGGACCAGAGCCAAAATTTATACAAACTCAGTTCTTATTCTCCCAAGGATATTTCTGGCCAAATTTGGTTACATTCCATGCAGAACACTATGACTAGTAGCGATTTAAAGGATTTACCTATATTTCCCCTATTGGGCCCCACCCCTCCAGCCCCCGGGGGGCCAGAGCCAAAATTTATACAAGTTATGTTCCCCTTCCCCAAGGATGTTTGTGGCCAAATTTGGTTACAATCCATGTAGAACTCTATGACTAGTAGCGATTTAAAGGATTTACCTCTATTTCCCCTATTGGGCCCCGCCCCTCCTGCCCCCGGGGGGTCAGAGCCAAAATTTATACAAGTTCTGTTCCCCTTCCCCCAAGGATGTTTGTGGCCAAATTTGGTTACAATCCATGTAGAACTCTATGACTAGTAGCGATTTAAAGGATTTACCTCTATTTCCCCTATTGGGCCCCCCCCCTCCTGCCCCCGCGGGATCAGAGCCAAAATTTTGTACAAGTTCTGTTCCCTTTCCCCCAAGGATGTTTGTGGCCAAATTTGGTTACATTCCATTCAGAACTCTAGGACAAGTAGCGATTTAAAGGATTTACCTCTATTTCCCCTATTGGGCCCCGCCCCTCCTGCCCCCTGGGGGATCAGAGCCAAAATTTATACAAGTTCTGTTCCTCTTCCCCCAAGGATGTTTGTGGCCAAATTTGGTTACAATCCATGTAGAACTCTATGACTAGTAGCGATTTAAAGGATTTACCTCTATTTCCCCTATTGGGCCCCGCCCCTCCTGCCCCCTGTGGGTCAGAGCCAAAATTTATACAAGTTCTGTTCCCCTTCCCCCAAGGATGTTTGTGGCCAAATTTGGTTACAATCCATTGGGCCCTGCCCCTCCTGCCCCTGGGGGATCAGAGCCAAAATTTATACAAGTTCTGTTCCCCTTCCCCCAAGGATGTTTGTGGCCAAATTTGGTTAAAATCCATGTAGAACTCTATGACTAGTAGCGATTTAAAGGATTTACCTCTATTTCCCCTATTGGGCCCCGCCCCTCCTGCCCCCGGGGGGTCAGAGCCAAAATTTATACAAGTTCTGTTCCCCTTCCCCCAAGGATGTTTGTGGCCAAATTTGGTTATAATTCATGTAGAACTCTATGACTAGTAGCGATTTAAAGGATTTACCTCTATTTCCCCTATTGGGCCCCGCCCCTCCTGCCCCCGCGGGACCAGAGCCAAAATTTGTACAAGTTCTGTTCCCCTTCCCCCAAGGATGTTTGTGGCCAAATTTGGTTACATTCCATTCAGAACTCTATGACTAGTAGCGATTTAAAGGATTTACCTCTATTTCCCCTATTGGGCCCCGCCCCTCCTGCCCCTGGGGGATCAGAGCCAAAATTTATACAAGTTCTGTTCCCCTTCCCCCAACGATGTTTGTGGCTAATTTTGGTTACAATCCATACAGAACTCTAGGATAAGTAGCGATTTAAAGGATTTACCTCTATTTCCCCTATTGGGCCACGCCCCTCCTGCCCCCGGGGGGTCAGAGCCAAAATTTATACAAGTTCTGTTCCCCTTCCCCCAAGGATGTTTGTGGCCAAATTTGGTTACAATCCATGCAGAACTCTAGGACAAGTAGCGATTTATAGGATTTACCTCTATTTCCCCTATTGGGCCCCGCCCCTTCTGCCACCGGGGGGTCAGAGCCAAAATTTATACAAGTTCTGTTCCCCCTTCCCCAAGGATGTTTGTGGCCAAATCTGGTTACATTCCATGCAGAACTCTATGACTAGTAGCGATTTAAAGGAAATGTTGACGGACAGACAGACGGACGGACGGACGGACGGACGCCGCGCCATGACTTAAGCTCACCTGGCCCTCCTTCGGGCCAGGTGAGCTAAAAATGAAAAGGTGCTAATAAGTCGAAATTATTGCAAATCTATACCGTTTTATGTAATTTTGGTCCTTATTTATGCATGGGCAATTGAAATTGACGCCTCAAAAAGAGGGAGGGGTGCTTGTAGGGACATGTGCGCTTATTGGGTTGAATACGGTTACTCTGTTTCTCAGTTTCCTTATATAGAAACACGTACCCTATGAAACCTTCAGTTCATGAGACAACATGCAGCAGGATGCCCAAAACAGGATGGGACAAACTTCCAGGATTACACTCATTAATGCATGTTGGAGGACTTAAAAAGTTAATTGAACATCATAATATATGTAACATGACTGAAATATGATGAGGTAAAGCTACCTTAAATTTTGTCAACATTACTTTAAAATTATGCATAGACTCTAATTTATGCATTCAATATAAATTTAAAAAATATACACATTTTATTTCAAGTTGATTTATTAACAAATCTCCAATTTTATATGTTTGGGTATCAAACTACACCAGATGTGTTATATCCTTGATTTACCTGACAGAGCAGTATTGATCTGTATTGGCAGACGGCGCAACTTGCACCTGTCGTCTGCTCCAGAATTAATGTGTTTGTATTGATACCACACAATAGCGCTCAGGTTTATCAAAATATGATCAGCACCAATCAAACAGGCTGTAACACTGGCGAGGAAATTTAATGTTAAACTGGTGGGTGTTCAATTCTATTTGCTGTATGAAGAAGAGTTTTTTTCACTTCTCGTTAACTCAGTACAGCACTTCCTGTCGGTGACCTGTTGCCGGGCAAATAAATGGTGACATCATAGCAAAACTTTACGAGGAAAAACCTAAATGATTGGAATAAGGAAAACACCTGATGAAATCAGCAATATTTGCGGAGAATCCAATTTTATTTTTTGTAGTCTCCTGTAAATTTAAGAATTCATTAGCATACTTAATCAGCCAGTGATTTAATTCCAGATGAAATGTTCTGACAAATTATTGATGCTTTAAATGCATATAATATCAGCACCTGACTACATATTAAATTAATTCCTACTACTGACAGCCTACACCTCCACTTCTGAAGGGCCTCAATAAGACATTTCACAACTAATTTATATATACCCTACTGCTGACAGCATTACAATATCATGATAAGTATAATATACTGGCAATTGTTTTCCAGAGTATGACCTGTATATATACAGTAAACTTGTCTATAGCCGAGCAAGCAATTAGCTGCACCGAACAACACCAGCTATATATATAGATCTGATATTACACATGTACTGTAGTAATTGACATGCCATTCTACTGTACAAAAGCCAATAAATGCAAAACCAGCACAGCCTTGGAATCAAAATATCTGTTTTTCCAGAAAACTAAAAACATAAATCCAAATGTGAACAGTAGATTTTGTCTTTCATTCATTTCAGTAAGCAGCAGTGATTTTTTTTTCATTCCATCAAATCAAACTTTTTTTTAAAATTATATGTGCTGTAAATTAATTATGCTTTGCCTTACAAACGCAAGTTACAAAACAGCAAAATGCAATGTAAAATTCTTGTTTTTCTTGTCTTATGTATGTCTAGATGGAAACTTACCTGCAAATATGGCACATATAACTTTAATGCTTAATAAAAAGTTAATGTTAATTGGAATTATATATACAGAGAATATATCTAATTTTTCAATTGTTTTGATTCTCCACATATACATTTTTTTTTTATCTAAATTTTTAATTAATTGAAGCTAAAGGCCCAATTATGATATATACAGAGATTCCATTTCACATTTACCATCACTACATTGTTTTCGAAATTTGGTTATATTCCCAGAAACCAAAATACAGCCCTGTATGATAACTCCTGCCCCCAGGGATCAGAGCCAAAATTTAT
The DNA here is from genome assembly GCF_041381155.1 of Argopecten irradians. Taxonomy (NCBI): domain Eukaryota; kingdom Metazoa; phylum Mollusca; class Bivalvia; order Pectinida; family Pectinidae; genus Argopecten; species Argopecten irradians. The sequence continues at coordinate 22,089,840 of NC_091134.1, forward strand.
ACAAGTTCTGTTCCTCTTCCCCCAAGGATGTTTGTGGCCAAATTTGGTTACAATCCATGCAGAACTCTATGACTAGTAGCGATTTAAAGGATTTACCTTTATTTCCCCTATTGGTCCCCGCCCCTCCTGCCCCCGGGGATCAGAGCCAAAATTTATACAAGTTCTGTTCCCCCTCCCCCAAGGATGTTTGTGGCCAAATTTGGTTAGAATCCATGCAGAACTCTACGACTAGTAGCGATTTAAAGGATCTACCTCTATTTCCCCTATTGGGTCCGGCCCCTCCTGCACCCGGGGGACCAGAGCCAAAATTTATACAAGTTCTGTTCCCCTTCCACAAAGAATGTTTGTGGCCAAATTTGGTTACATTCCATTCAGAACTCTATGACTAGTAGCGATTTAAAGGATTTAATTCTATTTCCCCTATTGGGCCCCGCCCCCTCCTGCCCCTGTGGGGCCAGAGCCAAAATTTATACAAGTTCTGTTCCCCTTCCCCCAAGGATGTTTGGGCTAATTTTGGTTACAATCCATGTAGAACTCTATTGACTAGTAGCGATTTAAAGGATTTACCTCTATTTCCCCTATTGGGCCCCGCCCCTCCTGCCCCTGGGGATCAGAGCCAAAATTTATACAAGTTTCTGTTCCACTTCCCCCAAGGATGTTTGTGGCCAAATTTGGTTACAATCCATGCAGAACTCTAGGACAAGTAGCGATTTAAAGGATTTACCTCTATTTCCCCTATTGGGCCCCATCCCTCCTGCCCCCGGGAGGGTCAGAGCCAAAATTTATACAAGTTCTGTTCCCCTTCCCCCAAGAATGTTTGTGGCCAAATTTGGTTACATTCCATTCAGAACTCTATGACTAGTAGTGATTTAAAGGATTTAATTCTATTTCCCCTATTGGGCCCCGCCCCTCCTGCCCCCGTGGGGCCAGAGCCAAAATTTATACAAGTTCTGTTCCCCTTCCCCCAAGGATGTTTGTGGCCAAATTTGGTTACAATCCATGTAGAACTCTATGAGTAGTAGCGATTTAAAAGATTTACCTCTATTTCCCCTATTGGGCCCCGCCCCTCCTGCCCCTGGGGGATCAGAGCCAAAATTTATACAAGTTCTGTTCCTCTTCCCCCAAGGATGTTTGAGGCCAAATTTGGTTACAATCCATGCAGAACTCTAGGACAAGTAGCGATTTAAAGGATTTACCTCTATTTCCCCTATTGGGCCCCGCCCCTCCTGCCCCTGGGGGATCAGAGCCAAAATTTATACAAGTTCTGTTTCCCTTCCCCCAAGGATGTTTGTGGCCAAATTTGGTTACAATCCTTGTAGAACTCTATGACTAGTAGCGATTTAAAGGATTTTACCTCTATTTCCCCTATTGGGCCCCGCCCCTCCTGCCCCTGGGGCATCAGAGCCAAAATTTATACAAGTTCTGTTCCCCTTCCCCCAAGGATGTTTGTGGCCAAATTTGGTTACAATCCATGCAGAACTCTATGACTAGTAGCGATTTAAAGGATTTACCTCTATTTCCCCTATTGGGCCCCGCCCCTCCTGCCCCTGGGGGGTCAGAGCCAAAATTTATACAAGTTCTGTTCCCCCTCCCCCAAGGATGTTTGTGGCCAAATTTGGTTAGAATCCATGCAGAACTCTATGACTAGTAGCGATTTAAAGGAAATGTTGACGGACAGACGGACGACGGACGGACGGACGGACGGACGGACGGACGACGGACGACGGACGACGGACGCCGCGCCATGACATAAGCTCACCGGCCCTTCGGGCCAGGTGAGCTAAAAAATTGATTGGAAATGAATTAGTCAAACCTGCTCTTACGACCGCCTGTATATAACGACCGCCTGTCTATAACAACCGGTGTTTAGACTCCCCGTGCCTTTTTACTATATAATGGCACTGTGCATAACGACCACCTGTCTAATGTGGCTAACGACCGGTCGTTTTAGCCCCGTCAAAGTTGTATAACGACCAGTCGCTGAGACCGACTTTTCGAGTACCGAGTACAGTGTGTGTGTAGTAGCGTCCCTTTGACCTACTTCCGGTAATTAACTCCCTTTGTAAGCAAATGGCAGCCATTACTGAAGCCCAAGCTATGAATTGTTTATACAGTACTGTTTGGTTTATAACCTATCGGTCGTAACATTTGAGGTAACGGTTGCCAACTTAAGGATGGAAGTTTTAACGACCGTTTATGCCTATCAAAGACTGAAATTATGTTTGGTCGCGAACGCCATGTGCACGAAAAGATCACTCGTGAAGCGTGATTTTGAAGCCACAACTCGGATGATACGGTAGGCAAAATAAAACATGCCGATTTATTTAATGTGTTCCGTTATTAATTGTCGATATTTAGCATTGTTTTATTACTAAGAAATGGCCTGAACTTAAGCTATTTCAAATTAGGCCTATCAATGTACATTCTTCTTCTTTACGATTAGAGTCAGTCGGATTATCGCCCGATGTAACCCTGGTATTCTCGATCTGTTTATAAATAAAATACGGTTTCATTTCTTGGTAGAAATGTTACTGAAAGTTAATATGTGTACCTGCATTGTGATTTTAATAGTTTTGAAGCTGTATATTGTGAGAAAACGCCTCCAAATCGATCTTTCCTGTTCCGAGGTTAATCCATCAAAACTGGTAACAGGGCAACATTACATACGACTTGCCAGCAAGAATGTGTTGTAAAAAAATATTACACGCATACATTGTCTGAAAATAATGGTTCACAGATAATTTCAGGCCATGTGAAGTCAGTAATTAGGTGATGATTATGTTCATAGCTGAAAAAATCTACTATGTATCAAAACGAGTTGATTGTTATGATCGAAATTTCCGATTGCATTAAATTAAACGAACACAAATCACGGAAATATATTGACACAATTATTTCTTAAATAATGCATGGCAATACATATATAAACATCCAGTAGTAGGTCTGTTTTGTATTAATTCAATTCTGTTTTATTTACTGGCTCGTTGGTTGGCACGAAAGCCCCAACCTGTCTATAAAGGCAACCTGTCTATAGTGACCGTTTTTCTGTCTCACCTTCAGTGGTCATTATAGACGGGGTTTGACTGTATAGTGATAAGTTTTATCTGAAATAAAATCATTAAATTTGATACTGGTACAATAGAGTACCAGTAAGACTACAAGATTTACCTCCCTTTGTACTATTGGTATAATTTTATCTCATTGGAAAAGAAGCAGTCTACACTCTTATTTTTCTTCCATACTAAATGTACTTCTGTCTATGAAATTGATCATGAAATACAAAGTGATTGCTATTTTACAGTGATACCACATGTAATCAACTTCTTACATGTATCTTATCTTTTACTGGTGTCTATACAAAAACATAGAAGTTAATGGCATGGAGGAACGGAGGACATATGAAAAATCAAGAATAGTTATAGTACATGATCCTGTGGAGATGAAATATTATCAGAATACAAGTTGATATTGGATGAAAAGCATACCAGGATGTTGGATAAGGTTGTTAAGGAATATGTAGATATGTAGGACCATGTAGATATAAGACCATGTGGGAATGTAGGACCATGTGGGGATATAGGACCATGTAGAGATGTAGAACCATGTGGCTATAAGACCATGTGGGAATATATGACCATATAGAGATGTAGAACCATGTGGGGTGCAGGAAGATGTGGGGATGTAGGGAAATGTGGGGATGTAGGAAAATGTGGGGATAAAGGAAAATGTGGGGATAAAGGAAAATGAGGGGATAAAAGACTATGAGGGATGTAGGACTATGTTGGTACAACCATGTAGGATGTAGGAGCATGTGGGAATACACTGGGAATGTAGGATCATTTGGAGATGTAGGACTAGTATCATGTTTGGATATAGGACCACATGGGGATTCAGGACTTTTAAGTACCAAGTTGGGATGAAGGACCATGTGGAGATGTAGAATCGTGTTGGGGTACAGGACCATGTAGGAATGTAGAATCGTGTTGGGGTATAGGACCATGTAGGGATGTAGGACCATGTAGGGATGTAGGACCATGTAGGGATGTAGGACTATCTGGGGATGTAGGACTATCTGGGGATGTAGGACCATGTTGTGGTATAGGACAATGTGGTTATGGATGTAGGACCATGAGGGGATGTAGGACCATGAGGGGATGTAGGACCATGTGGGGAAGTAGGACCATGCGGGGATGTAGGACCATGTGGGGAAGCAGGACCATGCGGGGAAGTAGGACCATGTGGGGGTATAGGGCAAAGTAGGGGTTTAGGACCATGTTGGGATGTAGGACCATGTAGGGATATAGGACCATGTAGGGATGTAGGACCATTTTAGGATGTAGGACAATGCAGGAATATAGGACCTTGTAGGAATATAGGATCATACAGGGTTGTAGGACCATATGGGGATGTAGGACCATGTTGAGATATAGGACAATGTTGGGATCTTGGCCCATGTGGGGATGTAAGACCATGTAGGAATATAGGATTATACAGGGATCTAGGCCCATGTGGGGGAATAGGACAATGTTGGGATGAAGGACTATGTGGGCTATGTAGGACAATGTGGGGATATAGGACAATGTGGTGATCTAGGCTATGTGGGGAAATAGGACAATGTGGAGATGTAGGACAATGTGGGGATATCAGATCATGTCTGGATGTATGACCATGTGGAGAAATAGGATGATGTAGGGATGTAATATTATGTGAATATATAGGGCAAGGCGGGGATATAGGACCATGTGGAGGTATAGGATCATGGGGGTATAGAACCATGTGGGGATGTAAGACCATGTGTGATTATGGGACCATATGGGGGTATAGGACCATGTGGGAGTATAGGACCATATGGGGATGTAGGATTATGTGGAGGTATTGTACCATTTGGGGGTGTAGGGCTATATGGGGATATATAAATATAAATATAAACTTTATTTATTTTACATCGATTATGAAACAAGTTATACAACTTACGTAAATCACTCTCGATGGCCCTGATGTAAGCGTGCGAGGGATCTTAGTGTGGGAGGAAACCGGAGTGCCCGGAGAAAACCCACGTGATCGGGCAGGTGACCCCTAACCTTTTCACGTCCGTGCCGCGGATCGAACCCCGGCCGGCTAGGTGAAAGGCGAGTAGCTTAACCATTACACCACCCGATCACCCCAGGGCTATATGGGGATGTAGGACCATTTGGGGATGTAGGACCATGTGGAGATGTAGGACCATGTGGGGATGTAGGACCATCTGAGTATGTAGGAACATGTAGGGATCAAGACCCATATGGGGGAATAGGGCAAAGTGGGGATGTAGGATCATGTGGATATAGGACCATGTCTGGATAAAAGACCAAGTGGGAAAATAGGACAATGTGAGGATGTAAGACCATGTGGATATAGGATCATGTGGGGATGATGGACTATTTGGGGATGTAGGACCATGTGGGGATGTATAACCATTTGGGGATGTAGGATAATGTGGATATAGGACCAAGTCTGGATGAAGGACCAAGTGGGAAAATAGGACAATGTGAGGATGTAAGACCATTTGAGTATGTAGGACCATGTAGGGATGAAGGATAATGTGGGGATGTAGGACCATGTGGGGATGTAGTACCATTTGGGGATATAGGACCATGTGGAGATATAGGACCATGTGGAGATGTACGACCATGTGGAGATGTACGACCATGTGGAGATGTAGGACCATGTGGAGATGTAGGACCATGATGGGATGTAGGAAAATGTGGGGATGTAGAACCATGTTGGGATGTAGGACCATGTGGGAATGTAGTACGATTAGGGGATATAGGACATTGTTGGGAATGTATGACCATGTTGAGGTTTAGGACAATGTGGGGATGTAGGACCATTTTAGGATGTAGGACCATATTTGGAAGTAGCCAGGACCATGTGGGAATGTAGGACCATAAGGAATGTGGAACCAAATGGGGATAAACCTTCATATGGATACGTAGGAGAATGCTGGAATGTAAGACCAGGATATGGGTGACCTTAATTATTTTCCATACTTATGTTTAGCTGAGTATTAAAAACATCCCCAGATCACAATGACATATCTACAGTACTAATTCAGTAGGACAACAACATACAGACATATATATGATGTAAAGATGAGCTGATAATGATTACTGATGTACATAAGTACAGGTGTAAATGGTAGTGTGGGACTCTATAATGCTCTTCTTATTGGTAAATGTCAAAATATTACTGAAAGAAGGAAGTGATGTAATCAGCATCATGCAGAGTTATAGCCTATCTCATATTATCATCAGTATCATTATCATCATTATACATTCTCTCTAAACCTCTGTATTTCATGAAGCTGTTAAAACCCTACTCAATGTATCAATATATATACTTTAGCTGATGATGATCTAGATTGTATATATGTATATAATAATGCTACAGCTGCTGAGAGTGGAGAATTTTGATTGTTGTGAGATATACCGCCGATGGATGCTGAATGTATACAGAAACACACATTGTTATCAGATTGGTTACGTTACAGACATAAATCCTCCCATCCAATCGATACAGATTCACGTGTCCATTCACAGGTGACGCGCTTTGATGTTGTCTGACTCACGAAGGTGAGGTGAGCAGAAAATAAACAATTTACCTGTCAATGTATAAATAAAGGAAAACAAAAACATACCTTTGACTAGATTCATCTTGCACTCTTTCCCAGCCATCTATTATTGTGTTGTCAAAGTTATGATTTTCTTCTGATGTCAAGATCAATCGTTAAGAAAACAACATCAGTTGACAATACTCAGGGTTTCTTCATGATCCGTTACAAACATGCACATCCACACATTGACGAAAATAAATCGACAACCTGTTTTCGTTTTTTATCCCTAAACACCATGTTTACATGGATGTGTGCTCGTGTGCTGGCAAGAAGTGGCTCATCATCTTCTATTGTGATTCACATGTGTCGAGAAATGTCAGATAGGGACACCGTTTGTAGTCGAAATCGCCGGCGACCTTCACCAGAGCTACAAGCGTCAACGCACGCGGAATGTCTCGCGCGCTATACACATAGACGATTCCATTTAGGATAAAGGGTAACAGTTTGGTTTTCGATCAATAACATCTCATCGGGCTCTTAAATCACTTTAGTTAACGAGCATGACTGTTTGTTAAAGCTCTTATCTAATGTAATAAAAGAAAAAATATTAATTTTGTCTCATGCATATGGATTGATTAATCAATGCACGAATGCATTACATTTGTTTGATTCACATTAATCGGGATACATTATAGATTTTGCTTTCACTAATATGACAATTCCCAGATAAATACATATCTGAAAATAAATCATATGCAAATTCAGACACCGTCTTATCAAATTGATTAAATTGATCAAATCATAGATGTATTTCTGATAATAGATTTAAAATTTAGTTGAAGATACACAAGTGTAAACATTCGACTATGAATTTTGCAAACTACAATGTAGATATAGAATTTGTTTTACAAACTCCAGTTCAGTTCACAGTTCACTTATTACTTAAAATCAAATATTTATTTAAGGAAACCACGGGAATAACACCCGTGTGGCTACCACAGTCGAAGTCGCGAAATTAGCCCCTCCCGAAAATAACTGCATTCACGGTAACTACTTCTCAAGAACAGCCCCAAGTGATTTTAATTGCAATGCATGCACATATCTTATCTCCATTTTACATTCCTTGTTTATGTATGTACATGCATGTTTCTTCTCTTGTTGTGTCTGTATTTTATGTTCAGTGTCGAAGCCACAACAAAGTGTGTCTGTGTTCCTACAATACATTACGTATATATCCCATTAGAGAAGGTAAGGATGGAGATAGAGCTCCCGTACACGTGGTCACTGGAGACAGAGACTTGAGATAGTAATACATAACTAATTTATGGCTGATACGTGTGTGTATGCAGCTCAGCACACAGGTTGGTTATTAGTAACGCTCTTACCTGTATATATTTACACACAGGTATGATCAACACTATTCAAGACCTCCATTGGCATTGGAAATTTATTAAGACCTACGTTAATTTATTTATTCCATATCTTGATTATGAAACTATAGCTAAAGTTTCATTTTTTGAAATCGATACATTTTCTTACATACTAATATCATGATAAATGGAAGAGACACACAGGTATGATCAACATAATTAAAAACCTCCAGATATATTGATTATTTATTAGCACGTACGTTCATTTATTTAGTCTATATCTTAATTATGAAACTAGCTAAAGTTTCATTTTTGAAATCGATACATTTTCTTCAACACTAACATCACGATTATGGTAGAGCCTTCTATGTCTTTTTAGAATCGCAAATCCAATAGTTCCGGGGTTTTTTCACCACCCTTACGCTTTGCATTAATTGTAAATCTTTCATTTTTTGTCTTTCATTTCATCTTGTTATTACGCAGACTCAACATTCCGGCAGTAATTTAACGTTCATACACGTACATACAGTGGAAAGTCTCCAGGTCGAGGTCGATTCTGCCATTCCATTTCTTTTGTTTAACCATCTTTAATTAGACCACGTAAATTTGTCAAAAGCCATGCCAAACAAAACGATACTGGTACTGTTCTATAGGAGATACTTTCACGCGCTAAATATCGACTGAAAAATTTGCAATCTTTAGTTTTGATGAATTAAGCTGTGAAAATGCATACGAATGTATGAGCAAACATGTATGATGTTTCGTGAACATTTGCAACATCACAGAATTTATGGGCTGTAATAACTATTGTTTTTTATGCTTTTTGTACGTTTAGATGAAAACATATCTGAAGAAGTGACTTTATGATTATAAATATCATTGTAAAATGTTACATGAAATTGGAGATCACAACTAGTCTTCCTGTTTGTCCGTGTGTTATCATTGCACTACTCAGTCAAAATTCATTTTGAGCGTTATTTGACTTTGTAAAATTCAAATCTGTACATTGTAAGTATTTTGATTCTCAAAATGCTCGTTGAGGTAATGTATTATGATGAAATAAGTAGGGGTTATCTCCCTTCTTCCTATGCTGTTGTGGTACTTGGAAACTCGACCTGATTAAAAATACAGATCCTTATTATCACTATGTTGGATAAGAGGCCTCTATTGGACGGAGTGTTTATAAGTATCTGTATTTTAATCAGATTGTTAAAAACTGAAAATACTTATTATAAAAAAATGGAGAGTTGGTCAACAAAGCTCAGTGAAAACTCTAAAAACTATTATTTTGGATAAGAAAACATTAAATTTTGTACATATATCGAAAAAAAAAACAGTTCTAATGGAAATTTGATCAGTCGGTTTCATTGTGATATCCCAGAAAAGCCCATGGTGGTGAAATGCGTGTGAAATGTTCAAACTCGCTCGCTGTCCGCCATTACACATTGTCGTCGAACATCTTGTATGCCGAACCCTGTCCCCTGCTCGTACAGTAATGCAACTTTTGTCTGGAACTGTTCCAATTGCTCTGACAGTAGTTTGTTTACCTTATAAGGTGAATTGTCTTGCTTAAAAATCATTTTATCATTTCCTCAGTGGTTATGTAGTTCATTTGTTAACGTGTGTGACTTTAGCTCGGGTACGGGTACAGCGTTCATGTTGTACCCGCTTAATCGCGTTGATCAACGATTTGTAATTACAGCGGTATCAGTTAAAATACTAAACAATGACGTGGAATTTGTCAATATCTTATGTTATATGTTATATGTTTCATAAGAAATGCAGAACAATACATTTATGCCACATTTGCTTCTTGGTTATGTAAAAGAATTAGCCTGAGTGAATTGTCCCTTTAATCATTGTTTATTTCATATACATGCATGTACATATATTATATCTTTTAATTCAAGAACATCTTATCATCTAAACTACATCTATAACACGGTAACATTGTTACCGCCACAAACTTTTACTCTCTACGTGTACTGAAGCTGTACGCTGTTTCGTTTTTACACTGTGGATAAACATGACATCAGGGATACTACAGGGGCCTTCCCTACAACAAAAACTGCAGGGACAACTTAAAATGGAGTCATGGGGCAAGTAGGACGACTTAGATTATCACTCTCGGTATTGCTATTTTTATACACATCAACGAATAACCGCACCATTCCAAAAGATGAAGGTGAATAACCTCGAGTCGATGGTATTGTAACTTGGTGTGAATTAAAAAAAAAAAGAAACAAATTGATTTAAAAGGCGTTTATGACGAAGCCGGAAACGTTTTCAGTTACAAAACGCCTGGTCCGATCTGAATTAATTGATTTGAATAATTATTCAATCGATTTCGATTTTGTAAAGCGATTTTGTTATTAAAATCTAGATAATTGTAGAACCTTAAGTTGTGATTGTGGGTGAGTGAAATGCCCACGGTTTAAGTAGATTAGATATTCTCTTCAGAGTCCTTCCTATCTTTTCCCTGTCATAGTCTTCCCCAATTTCATATATCATATATGCGTTTTGTATTTTATATAACACTAATTAATACTAGTAAATGTGTGGGTTAGGGTAAAATCGCGCGAGGGGGTGATCATGTTAGGATCGGGAATGTTAAAGTGAACAGTCGGGCAAGGATGGCTAAAGTCGGTAAAAATGGTGTGAATGTATCCAGTATAATTTCTTATGAAATGGAAAAATAAAATCTCTCGTCAAAATCTGTCTGCGTACGAAGAAATTAATTTAAAGTATGGAAATTCTAAAACGTCCTCCCGGCTCACTATGTCCGTGATTACATTTCCACACAGCCTCGCTTTCAATGCTTTCAACTTTTCTTTACTTTAATGGTCAGAACTGGGGAAACTAAGCAGAACTTGACCGTCGTATTAATATGTGAGAACTTTTGGAAGGCCAATGAACGCATTTAGACTGGTTTTCTTTGCCCTACTATTCACTTTAACTAAAGTGATATCAAAATGTCACGACCATCCCACTGCTACTATCAGTGAGAGTCTTTTTAAAAAGTCTATCAATGCATGCTTTAATTGATCTCTAATGGCATTTTGTCACACAATCCGTTTGTTTACATTGAGTCCTCGTGACCGTAAACCTCGGTTCATATGGGGACACATTATCTGATAATGATTTTATTCCGTAAATAATTATCCATGACAAAAGTTGACACATGCAATTTTTATCAGCGTATTTTATTGCCCGCCTACTGTATCCTAATTGGATTGAGTTTAATGCAGTTTGACACAGCATTGTCCAATACATAAACCAATAATCAGGTTTAAAAATCCAATTAGCAAGAAACAAGCCTTTCTATCTGATTTTAATGAATGCTAATGTATGTTAAGTGTGTTTGTGTGAGTGTAATTGCCTTTTCTGGAGTATATAGTATTTTTCAATGAGCTATCATGCGTTTTGTGTATTTTCCAAAAGCACCCAATTGCAACACCACTTCAGGAAATCACTGTTACTTGAAAAGTTTGTGCCAAAATGGAAACGCAATTGCGAGGCGAGGAATTACCACAAAAAGTATCATACAATGCGTTTAGTATACTTACACTTATATATCGCATTTTCAGTGTTTTATTTCATCGAAAGAAACATATGAAATGTACGACTTTTGATAACTCTATACAATAGGATCTTCAAGTAGTTTTGCTTCTGAATTATCAAGCATCCTCGCTATAAGATATAACGAATCACGGGTCAAAATAGGAAATATGAAAATATAAACACAAATGTCAAAAAGTTGACGAGGCGTGCTTTGAAATGTTTATAGTTAAACATCTCAGCATGCTTCAACTTCATGGTGGTATAGAACTGTTACACATTAATGTCTAAATTATCATTTCAGGCCAAATTAGAAATTTTTAAGTTGACGATAAAATGCAGGATAGTTTGAAACGTTATACGAACATTTTTGATGAAACCATAATTTTTTTTTTTTATTATTTGGAGATAAAATTACGATAAGTCACCATGATTGTTGAATGTGTTTGATATTGTTAAATTTATGTTAATTTGTAAACTAGGTTCTCATCATTTTACGAGCCGATAAACATCCTTAAAATGTACTTTTATCATCGGTTAATTTAGAGGACGATACAAAGTTCAAGGATGTAAATATTCCATGTTCATTTCAACTTCTCGGTATATCTTAGATATTAAGTAAAAAAAAATAAAATGCAACTACCTTTCCAAAACAAAAACAATAAATACAGGACGGCCTTCCATTCATGCAGTGTTAAGCATGTATGGTGTTTTGGAAGACTGCGGTATATTCGTGTTATGTCGTCTTGTATAATGGAACTCTTGCCCTTTTTATAGTGCCATATGGATGTATGTTTCAACATAAATTTCTCCGTATATTTTTAGGAGCACCCGCCTATATGACGGTACATCGAAGTCAGATACACTCCACAAGGGATTACTCACTGAAGCATAACGCCGAAGACACCAAGCAACACACCCCTCCCGGTCACATTATTATATACTGACAACGGGCGAACCAGTCGTCCCACTCCCTAAATGCTGAGTGCTAAACAGGAGCAGACACTACCACTTTTATAGACTATGATGTGTCTCGGCCAGGGGACAGGATCCGGAACCTACCTCACACGGACGAGCGCTCAACAGAAGGCCAAAAGTGGGTCGGTGTCAAGGGAGACGTTAGGAAGGACAAAGTAAGTAAGAAAGAAGGGAATAGATAATCCTTGTTAGTCGCCTTATACATGCAATAATCTATATCGACAGCCTAAGACGATTGGGGGCAGGTTACAACAGCAAACAAATGTATTTCCCTGCGTAGTCTATGTTAACAGTAAAGAATCAACTAAAGTTTGGCGGGAACCTGCGTTATCAAAACATTTTATCTATTCATCTATTTTTGTTCAGAAGGCGATCTTAAGTATTAAGTTTTGCAACTCATAGAATTATCAATCTAGATTAATATTCTAATTTCAAACACCGAAAGCCATTTTAGAAAGGTAGGTGAACATTTTAGATACTATTATTCTTCGGAAAATCAATAAAAAAAATAACACATTTCTGAATTGCCGAAGGTTGCTGTTTTTGTCACATTTTACTTTTATATAAAAAAAAGAAAATTGACATAATCTCAAGCAACACCTGCAAGAAGTATGATATAATTGTACTGTTATAATTGTCCCTGTTGTTGCATCGTATGTGTAAAAGGCGACTCAATCTTGGACCTTAATTATCGTGACTATCTAGATTAAAATATATGCTATTAAGATAAGGTTTGTTTCTCTGAAATACTTCAATGAGATACACTCTTACACTGTACACGAAATACTGATAAATCATAATAGGAAGAAGAGAAAACATGATCTCCTAAATTTAGTCGCCTTTTACGATTTTCTAATGCTCTACCTACAGGGTACTGAAATTATGTCAGAAAAACAAACTTAAAGAAAAACTTCATAAATGTCATTTTGATTTTAATTTGGATTTCCAAATTGTTGTAAAAAATACACAAACAGATGCAGAGTACAGTTGTTTCTCCCTTCTAGAACTCGACATTGATATTATAGATTGAAAGGACAGAGAACTGAGACCAAAGCATTCAACTAATTGTATTGTGCTCAACATTGTAACAGTAAATAACCTTAAATGAATGGAGATCTTGTACATTGTGTTTTAACAAACGTGCATTGGCAAATATGGAAAAGTATTTATTTTTTTGTCTTTAACTCTGTAGTTGTCAGAAAAAATAAAAAGTAAACTCATGACACATCCCCCAATGTTGTTACGTTTTAATAGTTACTTACTTTGACTTATACTCATCTTTAATAGTCCAGGGAGGGACTATGTGGATAAAATGACATTGACAGTAGCCCGTGGACTATCGATGGAAATATGGCTATATAGGGATTGGATTTCGTTTTTATGTTAACCATGCTTGTATGGAGCAATTCCTCTAAGAATATATTCTATGGGGCGCTAACGCGCCCCATATTGAATATATTCTTAGAGGAATTGCTCCATACAAGCATGGTTAACATAAAAACGAAATCCAATCCCTATATTTACACTCACACGACTTTTTATTTATATTTTATACAATAAAATCGTCATTTGAAAGTGACGTAATTATTCAATAAAAGTCGGTCAAAAGTGGGAGGAGCTTACTCAATTGAACAGCGAATGATGACGCTTCACGTAAGGTAGAATTATTCATCCGCGACGACAAAAAAGTTCAATATTTTAGTGTAAAATAAACATGACAAACAAAGTAAATTTCAGAGATTATTTTATTATTCAGATCAGAACTTTAAATATATATTCAATTTTGCTAAAAGTTAATATATAGCGTAATAACATAAAGAATTTGTACACGGCCACATGTGTGAACTCGGTGACCGTTATTGTGCAGCGAGGCGAAGCTGACGCACGCTTACACACTTTAGTTTGCCGAAGTTGTCAAAACACCGATTTTCAAGTAGCTCAATGTGTTTGAGATGTCGTCTGACTTGACGGTATTACATCCTTGGGAGCCATGTGATTATATAATCTACGCTTAGATCCATATCGCCATCGATAGATGAAACAAATTCACTTTAAGTGTTCGATGGATACAATGTGTTTGTGGTGACGCGGAACTGTCAACACGTGGATTATTAGCGGTGCATGTTTTATAATACACATGATTAAATACTCAAAGAACAAAGACAAGAGGATATGTTTATAACTGAACTCTATCAGAGGGTCTCACACCCGTCCACCCCAAAGGCTCGATCGTAGGACGAACATAGGCACAGAGGTAATGTTTACATTTGACACCCATCATTTTTAACAAAAATGAAAGCACGTCGCCCCGGTCGGGATATTTTTCCGTTTCTTTATACAATTGTTAATTTAAAAATTGTTTGAATCATATATAAATATAAAACATGTATATATTGTTTACATTTTTCCAAAATTCTATGAAAAACAACAATATACACGTAATGTTGCGTCAAAATGTAAACAAAGCCATGTGTTTCTTTTTAAAAAAAAAGTAGTCCTTTTACGTTGCACAGAACATTTCCTTACGCAAGTTCAAAGTTCAATGTTACCATGCAGTTATGGTAAACAAAATCGGCTAGTATTAGCGTATAGTGACCAAGCCTAGCAAGTGTAAATATAATGTGATGGTAAAAGGATATGAAATGAAACCCGCTTCGCTGTCGGACCTAACTTTTTCTTGTTTTTCTCCCAGAACTTACCTGCAACTATATTTTGCTTCCATGTTCTTTGTTTAATCGACTTTGATATTTGAATTGTCATTATCTGAATATTTCGTGTTGGCATTTTAATGCACAATTGCGATTCAGAAAACAGCACGACAATGTAGACAAACACGAACGTGCTGAAGTGTTAACGCTGTTCCCATTGCCATATTTAGATATCTCAGTTCCTCAGACTTGCCCTAACTGGCCTATACCAACCAGCTGCAGGTGCATGTTCCTTTATACCCTACACATCTATTATTTAGTACGTACATAATTACAAAATCTCAAATGGCAACACTATCACCTTACAGAATGCATATCAAATCTACACTTTTAATTTCTTATATTATCTTACAGAATGTATCTCAAATCTACACTTTTAATTTCTACAGCTCGATTTTATTACACCAGACAGAGAAGTAACAGAATACACTCAGACGTTTTAACACAGGGATAGTTTTACGGCATTGCACATATTGACTAAGGCGTACCTTGCAAGAGGATCGGGTTTTGCTCTATGCATAATATAACAAAATTTACGATGTGTCTCGTTCTTATTGTCAATAATGCATGGTATGTTTGTTTTCGACATTTATTATCTTTTTTTCTCTCATGGCATGTTGATATATTGCTCCGTCCATACAATGGGTGTTGTTTTACATTTGGTTATTATGCAATGAAACTATGATATATTTTGTATTTTTTCATCGTTCAAGCTATTTTTGTTTGTTTGAGGATCATCTGTA
This sequence comes from Argopecten irradians, assembly GCF_041381155.1. Taxonomy (NCBI): domain Eukaryota; kingdom Metazoa; phylum Mollusca; class Bivalvia; order Pectinida; family Pectinidae; genus Argopecten; species Argopecten irradians. The sequence continues at coordinate 22,105,789 of NC_091134.1, forward strand.
AAAGTGCTGATATTATGGTGAATTTTAAAGTATGAGAAACTTCCATGACTTACAATGACCTTTCAGTGGATGCTAGTGGCTAACATACAGCAGTGCAAATTGTCGGTAAACAACGAATCAATATTTTTGATTTAAAATGCCACAATGATGCAATTTAAAAAAACTCAACAATTTCGTTTTTTGAAATTTGAAACCAAATTTAATTTGTACCTATTGTTACAACGTTTGTCGTCAGAAATACAGAAAACACTTGAAGACTTCGGCACACCTGGTTCCTCACCCCTGTAAAGTCAATTCAAACTTAACATTTGGTCATGTTTAGCCCTTTTTTGTTGCATCTTACTATAAAGTGTTTCTGTCCCTGCCAACTGGTATTGACTGTTTGTTATCATGTGTTGATAAACCGTCATAAAATTGGAAACCAACGTAATTATGACGTAGTAAGCACCACCGGATGACGTTAGCAACTCTTGTTGACAATATCGATTATGCAAACTCAAAATAGGTTAGGTCAACATTTGGTTTTTGACAATGGTTTGTCAAATTTAACCATAATAAAAAAATATTCGAATGAAGATTTAAGAGTAACATGAAAATAAATTTTCAAGATGGTTCATTGATGAATAATTCTAACCTGTATTATCTGAACGATAAAAGTACAAAGTTATACCATTTTTATGAGAAATATTTACATAAATATTAATGATTTCTGAATACATCTCCTTATCATTTAACACTCACAAAATGGTATTTCGCATTTGTATTCACATTTCACCGAATTAAATGTTCAAGGTTAGTACAAAAGTGCGAAAAACAATGTTCCAGACTTTGATTACAAAGATTAAGATATTCTCATTTTTAAGCGATAAATACATTTGATAATAGACGTCAGGTACTCTGCGAGATAAAACTATAAATAAATTAGACAGCCTTCTCGTGTGTCCATTTATACACAGCTATTTGATCAGGGCAATGACAGCTACTCCTCATAAGGTTACAGTTTGAAATGCACTTTTTCGGGTGGTGCGGCTAAATATCCCATTACATCGGGTATTTACCGCTCCGTGTGCCGAACTAATGCATATGCATCTGTTTTAAGAGGCTTGCCAAGCCGTGTCGTCCGCGACGTAAATCGCTTTTCAGGTTTATTATATATAGATTTGACGGGCTGCACGGTTGTGTTATTTAGTTTATCGGTGTAAGGGATTGTAAAAAAAGTGTGGTGCCTATGGATTAATACCGTATACGGTTGACATGTTCGGGGATTAACTTTCTTTGGTCCTAGACGTGATCTGTTTACATCATACACAAGCATCATACTAAGGTAAGAGATACTATACCTATTTACTTCTTATGTCATTTTTACATATAGTAGAATTGGAGAAGTACTTACCACACTTCAAAGAAATATGGTTTAAGAAACTGAAAACTACACAACATTTGTTTTTATGTAAAAAAAATATATTACTAAATATACGGAATCTTACATGTACTAAGTGGTGACATTGGTAAAGTATCACTCTTATAATTTATTTAGAAGTCATAAGTTTAAAAAAATACGTCTATTAATATTTCATTTTCAATAGTCAAATTTCAACACAAAAAAAACAAACAATGACCAAATCCACCTTTTCGTTGTATTTAAAAAATAGTTTTACATATTCTTGTATTCTTCTTTAGTTCCTTATTTTGATTTACAAAAAGAGATATTTAGTTTATAAATTGTGCAGCCATGATATTTCCGATAAATAGTTCTACAATAAATATAACAAATTAAGCTATATAATTAATGTAAATATCTTTAGTTTTCATTATAACAAACGGTACATTATATAAGTTGTATTTTTCCCTTAATTGTTTTGAGGATATTGGTTAGACTTAAATAATAAATTCGTACTCTCCACTTTACCGTATTTTATTCCAAATTATGTTTATAGGTACCTGAAAAAAGAAGCGAAATGTCGTAAATATATTTTTTAATTGGGCTCTTCAGTTTCAAAAGCAAGAAAATGTATATATTTCGTACCTGTTCTTCGAGTCACTCATATTTACATAGGACAGTCCTTTCATTTACCATCAATAGCCCGAATAGACATAACTAGATCTTAACGTATTGCATTACAATCAATTTAATGATAAGTAAACTATATCCACCGATGGATTTAAATCTTGGCTTCGTCACTCAATACTTGTACATGTTTTACTAGTTAAAAAGAACTTAATGGATGTGAAAGGAAAATTGGCCAAGTCATTAAAACTGAATACTAGACATTCATTCCGTATATGATTTTTTTGTATGACTTTGTTTAATATATGAAAACTATTACATCTATAAATATATTATGGGGTGTAAGAATTATATAATGCTATTGAAATATCAAATCAATTTCGATTAGTTCTGAAATAGCTTCTTTTTAAAATCTTATCTAAGTAATTTAATTAGGTCTGTCAGTGTATTGGAAGTAAGTTGTATTACTATCCTAATTAGCATATCAGCATATCTAGATCGTAGCACACAGTAAGAACAAAACTTGGTCCTTGATACAGGTCGTTATTCCTATCAATCCTTGAGTGAGCGAAATAATTTTTAAATGCATGCAAAGATGCATTTCTCTATATGAAATTTTGTCGATTTGATATCGTTCGTTAACTTCCACTATGCCAATATTGTAATTTGGATAGGTAATTTAAGATAGAAATACTTATAGATAAAGCTGGCTTAAAATGTATAAATTATAATGAATGATTACTGCAGGATTGCGAGGATGTGCTAATAATAATTGGTATTGTAATATTTTTGATATTGTTACATTTTCTTTGTGACCAATGTCTTGGAGATGTACATGTAGCATTTATAAGCCTTTATATTGTGTCACAGCACAGTATCACGTCAAAATCAAAATATTCTTGTTAATGCTATCATCTCACATTTTTGAAATTCTAAACAGTATTTGTATTATTGTTTGTAGAATATAACAAGAAATATCTTGGCCTCAGAAATTGATTTACGGACTATACCTAACATAAATTATCAAAATATTTCTAATAATACATGTCACGAAAATAAATCAGCATTTTACGGAATATTTCGCTTTAACAATACCACCTCGTATTTAAACTGTCATTTTCTTTGTGTAAAACTTCCGACTCGCTGATCATCACTCCATCAAATTTTCATGGTGTCAAAATAATATCTCAAATACACTATAGTCTTAACGATCGGCGATGGACAATATAACCTTAGGTATTGTGGTCAGTAATTTGTTTATGGAAGTTGAGTTATGAACTGTCAATATTGGCATATCCGTAGATATTAATGCTAGCTGTCTATACAACTTTGAAAAATAGATAAGCCATGGCTGTTTTATCGTAAAAACTGTCAAAGTATGTATAATAATTATAACAATATTTACACACATATTTGCAATAAATAAATTATATTGAAGATATGTTCGCATATCAACAGTTCTTATAATTATATTACGTATGATCATACAAGATTTCCTACATATCTTCCATTAAGATGACAATACTTCTCACAGAAATCAGAAGTTAACACGACACACAAATAATGTCAACTTAACGTGTCCTACTCACAATACTGCATATTATTATTAAAACTTGTTATCGCTTCAAAATCAATACGTTTTAAATACTAGTGTCTCAGAGGTCATTCACTCTGTCAAAAAAGAAAGTGGTCATTATTCATTACCTCTGTAAACATCTTTTGTTGCCTGAACAGCACCCTTATAATGCGTTTGTGTGGGTGACCTATCTATGTTATATTAGGACTCTAGGACTGTCTAAATAGGATAGTGTCGGATCTTTGATTCAGTTTAATGTCCTATTAAAACTTACAGTCATTTAATAAGGACGGCTAAGGAGGCTGCGACACATTCGGGTAGTGTCTCTTTGTGATAGCAGAACCTTTGTTCTTTATAGTGCTTTCTCACTAAATCATTCCGCCCAAGTCATTCAAGTCACATTATAACAACAACGCGAACCAGTCGTCCCACTCCCTTAAGTACATCCTTTGAGAAGTCAAAATTTTCTTGTATTAAACTTTTTTCTCATATAGATTTTTGGAAATCGGAGTTCTTACCATAAAAGAAAATGGATGAAAAAGCATATGTCCGTGTGCTCGTTTTTTAAGCTATTGTCACTCAAAGATACCTAGTCGACAAATTATTGAATTTTATGGGAATTTTGCCGTTTTGACCATATACACAAGAGATTAAAACCATAATTTCCTAACAAGGTTTTTGATATGTATGAATGTTCGTAAAATTTATTTTCCAGTAGTCTTCTTTAAATATATACGAGTTTTGATTAATAAGACTAATATTTTTTCTCATAATAACATCAGATGCTACCCTTAATTTTGACCTACAAAATGCAACATTTTTAGCCATTTTTGCAAAATTTAACCCTTTATAGAAAAAGTTCTGATATTAAAATTTTGTTAATATTTTGTATATCAATAGGGAAAGGGTTGTTCTTTCTAAATCAGACAGAAAAAAAGGGGGGGGGGTCCGTGTGCTTATTTTTTTGCCCTATTTGAATATTTGTTATTTTTCAGTATTTTAGAGTAAAAAATAAAAGTGCTCAAATCACCATTAAATCTAAAAATAAAGTGACAAAAGTGTATCATTTCATACATTAATTCTCAATATTTTAATTGCAAATATTTACAGCAAAAATTAGCTCGATACAGCTAAAAATGGTGGCGCAGTGATGATTTAAGTAAAAACACTTTCAGTAAAAATGCTAAAACTGTGGCTCTACTCAAAGCGAAATAAGACACAATTTCAAAATGGCCGCCAAATGGGCAATTTCTTAAAATTCCCATATGAAAAAATCTACTAAAAAAGAAATGTAATTTTTTGAGAAAATTTGCAACTGGCAACTTGCTACAGAATGATAGATTTTATTTGAAAATCTCAAAACTTCTTTGATCTTTGTCGAAACAAGACTTCAACGGGACTGAAACCTCAGAAGAATACATCCTTAAGTAGGGACAGTTAGTCAAAAAGGAAGAATAGAGAAGATAATATCCCAAAAATTAGTCGCGATTTTATAATGCCACGAGGACAGCAGATAAACGAAGAAATGTTGTTTAATTAAGAAGTGAAAACGAAACATACGAATAGTCGAAGAGAAACATCTTGAAGTAATATTTTAGACAGAAAGTTTAAATATTCGTACGCAAACTAATGAATAATGATAAAATCGACCATCTACAGTAAATATATTCCAGTATTATATTATTGCCGGGAGCTTAAGGTCTGTCACTAATCATTTACTGGTCTTAGATCGATGATTTTTCTCCAAGGACTATGACTTTTTGTGACAGGTACATCAGCTTGCTCTTAAAGTCGTCTGGGTTGACATAGCAATGCAATATGCTTGTGTGTCGTACTTATGGGATAGATATAAGCTTAGTGGGAATTATTTTATTACTTTATCTTGTCGACTCACCTCGACGAACGTTTTATATCACAAATGTACCGCTTTAGATTTTCATTATGGATAACACACATTGTACAGAACGAATTTACGATAGAGGCAAATTATATTCTTAATAGTTTAAGTTACATAGCGTGACTGCTTGTCTATACCAATCCTAAAATAGCATATTTGATAAATAAAATCATATACCTCAACTATATCAAAACCTTTTGTTGGATTTCTATGTTAACTACAATTTCATTTTAATTGGATTTGAGTTGTACTTGTTCTATGTAAATACTGATTTGTCATAGTGTAGCCTTGTTAATATATTAACATATTTGGACTTAGAACTTACATTCAACTTTCAATTTTGATTAATAAAGTTTTCATGTAAATGTGATATCGTTCTTCCTATTACAAACGCCTTGTGTTCATTTTGTTTACACAGAAAATTGAACACCGTCATTCAAAATTCATTTAAGCGATTATTTTTCATGACAAATCAAAACCGATTGATTGAACATGAAAACCCATTGCTTACTTTAATATTGCACATTATGCCTTAGAAATCGTAAATCGAAACAACCTGTGAGGGAACGTCTAAGATTGCCGCCGTGAATATATTACTCATTAATCAAAAGCAATATCTTGTATTTAAACATAAAGTACATAAAGTTGATTTCTCCTACTGTCTAGAATTTATTTTGGATATTATAACTGATTTATAGTTGAGTACATGAGTTATGACTCTAATTCAATAATATTTCACAGTTATGTTAGAAATAGAAGTTTTTAGAGATCCTTGTGAATGGACATTCTTTAACTGATTATTATCTGTGACTAATAATGTTTATTTTAACAAAAAAATATATCAAATATCATTTACTATTAAGTGGCAATCCATATAGGTATTTTTTAACTATGTCATGGCTGTGCCCCTCCCAGCAACACACACTATCATGCGTATGTTGTCTGAGAGAGGCTATTAAAGTGGCATTATGATTATATCAAAAATGAAAAGTATAATAAAAACAAAGCAAAACAAAACCAATCTAATAATTAGATATCTTTTATTTATATATATTTACTGACAAATTAAAAAGAACTTTTAATGCGTTATTCCACATTAAAACCGATTTTTGTATAATTCCAATGTTAACAATGAATGATTTTGATTTTAGAACGTCAGGAGCTCAATATGAATTTTCATAGTACCACAATATTGATATATATTTTCTTTCATACCTACAGGTGTAATACTGGCTGGTCCAGGGCAATACACTCATGTCGCCTGAGGCTGTATTGATGGCTACCCATGCAATAAAGCCTCGTGACGTCACGGCGTCAACAAAATCTTTATTTCCTCGGTACAATTTTATCCTTTTTTTTCACAAATATGACTGGTTTCACTATAAAAGATGCAAACAACAGAATTTGTGTTGAAAATATCACATTATTTTTCATGGATGGAAAATTGTTTTCCAGTCGCGGATTTCTTCGAATTTAATAAAAAATGGCGGGATATTTTAGTTGTAAATTGCAATAAAACGTCGAGGTGTAAAACATAAATACTCTTACATAAGTGGATATGGAGGATAGGGATATTCTACTCTCGGGATCACAAAATGTTGCAAAACCCTCGGCAAGCCTCGGGGTTTACTAGATTTTGTGACCCTCGGGTAGAATATCCCTATCCTTCATATCCACATATGAAAGAGTCTTATATTACTGTGTAGTCCAGTGTGTAAAGAGGAGGACCAAACCAAGAGGCCAAATAGTTGTCTACAACCACATCGCACATTTTCATAGTATTTTAAATAATGCAATGTGATATTTTTTGTTCTAAACCACATCAAGTGAATATCACAGATTTTTTTAAATAAAATTAATGTTGTCCACATTTCTGCTATTGTTTTATACAACAATGTTTATCAAACCTTCTGTGTGGAGACATTTGTTTATATTTTTGAAGGCTAATCCCAAGGTACCAATTTTAGCAGCTGTCAAATGCATAACCTGCCTGGGGCATTAAATATTGTTTTGTCATAAAAAACCCTTCTGTATTTCATTAGAAAACACCAACAGGTCAATATGTTTACCAGTTATGGCACACATTCTTTTAATTCAATAGCAATATTTTAAAGTATAAACAGCAAATTTTATGCTTCTTGTTCAATCAATTAAGAATTATACTAAAATAAATAATGCTTCATCGATTTTGTTGACAGATAACATTAGATACTACTGAACGCTATATTTTTTCAACATAGTTTATGTGGTCACATCCACCCATACGACTCGTCCACCCGTAGGACTTGAATGTAGACTCGTCCGCCCATATGACTTGAATGTAGACTCGTCCACCCGTAGGACTTGAATGTAGACTCGTCCACCCGTAGGACTTGAATGAAGACTCGTCCACCCATAGTACTTGAATGCAGACTCGTCCACCCATAGGACTTGAATGTAGTCTCGTCTTCCGTAGAACTTGAATGTAGCCTCGTCCACCCATAGGACTTGAATGTAGACTCGTCCACCCATAGAACTTGAATGTAGACTCGTCCACCCATAGAACTTGAATGTAGACTCGTCCACCCATAAGACTTGAATGTAGTCTAGTCCTCCGTAGAACTTGAATGTAGCCTCGTCCACCCATAGGACTTGAATGTAGACTCGTCCACCCATAGAACTTGAATGTAGACTCGTCCACGCATAGAACTTGAATGTAGACTCGTCCACCCATAGGACTTGAATGTAGACTCGTCCACCCATAGGACTTGAATGTAGACTCGTCCACCCATAGGCTTGAATGTAGACTCGTCCACCCGTAGGACTTGAATGTAGACTCGTCCACCCATAGGTCTTGAATGTAGACTCGTCCACCCAAGGACTTGAATGTAGACATCCGTCCTATTATGTCATCGTCCCCAAACAAAATCTATAAATATACTTAAACAATAACTGTTTTTTAATATTATTTCACAAAACTTTTCATGGATTCACTGATGTATATGGAAATATTTTAATTGGAAGTTTTTTCTTTGTCAAAATAGGATGGCATCGCTTCGAATGCCTGATTCTTGTTATTATCATTTTCATGTTACATTATGTGTCGTACGGACTACAAAAGAGGCTAATTTGAGAATCATTGTTGAGTAGATATTTAACTATGTCATGTCTGTTGTGAGAAAGGAATCTCTATACAAAATCTGCACTGATATTATTTATATGATTAATGGCTTTTTGGAAATGTGTCATCACTTACTAGATGTTTAAATGTTGAATAAATTAGCGAACACTGTAGAATACGTGTATGAAGATAATTAAAATGAGACACAACCCTTATGAGTGAATCTACATTGGTATTATTATAATTAATGATATTTACTTCTGCGTTAAATGTTATTTCTAAAACGTATTGTTAGTTTTGTCAACATGTTACATATGTATAACTGTAAAGCTACGATAAACTATTTTCTTTAATGTAATTTAAATAGTACATTTATTAATATTTATTATTAACAATGATGGGAGGAGCTACACTCCATTTATGGACGTTTATATGACGAGAACTTTAACGCCAAGTTTGTATAAACAATTTCTTATTACGACAAAAGATCTTGCTTTAGATATAGGAATATTTTACTTTTATATTCATATTTGATTAATGTTCGTTCGTTTTATTGGTTCTCCTTAAATAGGGAAATCTATGCTATACAATTAATCATACATTACCTGAAGCATTGGGTATAATGGTTTCCTGTCATAGTACTTATTCCTGTTCTTTTCATTTTCATATTTACTCATCAGAGTATGGAAACCAACATTCTGATCTGTCTCACGATTATTATAGCAGGTAAGAGAATTTTTCATTAGTTATATATTGGATTTATTAAATCGTTAATGAATATTTCGAAATATTTTTAAAGTATATCTTAGATGTGATGAATCAATGGCATACATGTTTATGCCATAGACATTCAGCGTACAAATTGTTTATATAGTGCTTTATTCATTGTGATTCGTTTAACTTATTCTACAAGCAGCAACCTTCTAAAGGCAAAATATATTTACACATAAATTATGATTCGGAAACTGCGAATAATATAATAAATAAACAATACCGATACGGTTCGTCAATACTGCCACAGTGATTAGTTATTAATTGTAGTGTTATTCAGGTCAATATGACCTTAGCATACTCAATAAATAAAACTTCGGTTATTTCCGTGAGAAGGCTACGGATATTACCGAAACTATTGCAGGGTTTTATGAGATAGAATATACATGTTCAAGATAGTTATTTAACAATGGAATACATAACAAAGAAAATCAAAATAGAAACATACTTTGGATATTGGTAGCAGACACGGAACTTAATTATCATTGCCATCATAGTGTTATTTACCTACTAGCTGTGAAAAAGATAATTATTTTTCGTTTTTTCCATTTTTTTGAGTATTTTCTATATATTTATTCTTTCAGCGTGTTGTACCCAGTGTGTGGGTATATGCATTCCACCATGTACAGGGAATTTTGTCTGCTCTGGTAGCCTCTGTGATACCTGTAACACTGGGTTCTATGGCAATGATTGTACAGGTAAGTTACATTGGTATGATATATAAACAATACTACATTGTTATACAACTGCACTTATATTACAATGTGTGTCATGGTTTATTTTGTTGTGTAATGTAAATCGATGGATTGTCAAAAAGGGCCCAAACCATACCCAGTCCTTTAAAATAAATATACGTTGGAAATGAAAGAAGCTATAGATAAAATTATTTTCTAATCACAAATAACATTTTTAAAGTTCATCCTACAAGAAGATATATGAATGAACCATGGCACATGAGCCCAGATGGTTTTACGATTCATTATTTATTATTTATATTACTTAGTATTTCCTTCGATATTTTCAAACATTTATCTTTCGGGTTTAGCTCATTGCTCAATCATACATTTACCATATAAAAATATACGAAGTTGATATCCATTATGATTATTGACGGAAATTCAGAATATCAAAATCGCCCGCACTTCATAAATGTTAGTAAGGTGTGTTTTACGGCAGTATTATAAGGAAAATTTGAATTCATTTCACCTAAATTTATAAAACTATATTGTAAAATGTTTTTTTTCCGCCTTCCAAGTCAAAAATTATATGGGGGCGTTCTTGCGTTTGAATTTATTAGGTCAAATTAATACAGTTCTATTTTTGTAGATACGTGTGAGGACAGTGGTGCTGCCAGCTGTCAAAATGGCGGCACATGTGGTGCCAGCTCTCCAAGATCCTGTTCCTGTACATCAGGCTTCACGGGGACATTATGTGACACAGAAAGTAGGTCATTTTCACTGAAAAATTAAGTATCTCGTGTGATGTGTGGAGTTACATTATTTATTATCAATAATACAATATAAAGACATATCTCCAAGAAGATTTTTTTTTCATTACTGTACATGTACGTATTTAGGTTTTGCGTTTCTGCTAAACAACCCTTCATATAGTTATTTAATTAATCTGTGAATCTAAGGATTTGATATTCAACACGGTAACCAGTGTGTACACCCATCAAATACCCTTTGCCATATATTCTATCCTACGTGAACACATTTATTGAATGTGTGTTTTTACCAGAATAACTAAACGTCAGCGAACGTTGGTGGCCTTGATTAAATTTTTTATTTATTTTTCGCTAGATTAGCTTACGGAGAATAATAAAAGCAATGAGTTTATATTTTCTCATTAGAAAAACCATGATAAGTCAAATAATATGTTTCTTTTCTGTAATTCACTTTTAGGTAACATAGTTCCACCGGTCAGAAAACACCCATGTAATTGAAATGTACGTTCAGCATTCAACATTCAAAAATGCTTGTCCATATTGAATATAACTTATGCCCGTATGTATACGTCTAACTTAGACCACATACTGGCAAAATCATAATATACTGCTTCATATTGAATCATGTTTGCTTTGAATGATGGTTTTCAATTCATATCCGCTTGTTTGTATACGGATCTGTATATGATTCATAATTCCTGCTGGTTATGGGGTGAAGCGAGACTAGGCTCTGCATAAACTGTAAAATTTCGCTTTTCAAGGCCTTTAAATTTGCATACGTTATATCTGTGTATTGGACTATATATGATAGGCCAGACACTACAGGATTTATGTTATCGTGTTTTCTAAACTATACAATACCTTATGATCAAGAATCACACATGTAAACTCTGCTTTGTTTTATGCTAACAAAACACTCAAATGCCTGTGTAGTCGATAATTAACATTTATTAAATGTTAATGATGTTAATAAATGCCAATAATGAAATCAAACAATAATCATCGATTAACATAAAAGGTTCGGTAAATTATCAAATGACTAACAATTACGACATTAATTTGAGGGTGAATCCTTATGACAACACAAGTGCACCATAAGTTTAAGTTGCATAAAACATTTACAAACTATAGATGAATAATACTTCTATATTTTCTAAAAACAAAGCTTATTGAATGTATTCGTTTCTGAATAAATTTTATATACACGTTACTTTAAAATCTACATTATTGACAATACATGCGTAATGTATTATCATTTTCACCATCGAAACCTTGCTATTGAATTCAAGCAAAACGATTGATTGAAATATTAACGCACTTGCGTCAGCCAAAGTTTTTGCTAATTTGTACTCCTCCTTCACTAAGAATATAACCAACTTGAGAAAATACTACAACAAATATTACACGAACCAAATGCAACTGTAACTTCAATATTGCCTGCTGATATACAATGCTATTTAAAAATCCTTCAATGTAGAATAATATTATTATATTAATACAATGTATCATAAAACCAGACTAGATAGTTTTGAGTCACTTAAATAGCTAAATGAAAAAGCTGATGTGAATCAGGATTATCAGAACATAAGGATCTATTATTTTGTGCCATTTTTTTATCCAATTAGACGAAAACAAAATGTATTTAAGAAATAAAGGAATTAAATCTAAAAGATATAGTTAAAACTTTTTAAGAGATAACTAATATCACAGCTCAATGATTTTAAGGAATTCAATAACCATATTGTCTTGTATTGTAATATTATTCCTTTGTTCCCTATTAACCAGGTTCAACAACAACTACACTTACTACTACGACCACTACTGCTGCTTCTGCTGGTGCTGCTACATCTACCACTGTTCCCTCGACGAGTGTTACAACTTCACAAAATAATACCGCATCCTTTACCGCCTGTTTATTAAATCCAATTAGTTATATAATTATATTTATGTTATTGTACAAAGTATTTAAATATCGAACGCCTAATTTTGTTGAACTTTAAGAAAAATATTTATTGTTTATAAAACTGCGAGTCTATTTATCTATTTCATATTTAGAATAAATTATTTCACGAAATTAAACCTATTGCAATATTGATCAACCTCCATTTCATCTACACTCTCCGCGCATATATGTGTGCATTTATTTTGCGAACATTTAATCAAATAATATGCCTTTAACATTTAGAATTATTTATCATTTCATTCGAACATTCTGTTCGTCAAATCTCTCAATCTTTCTGTTTTCAAATATAAGCGCTAATTGAAATGAAGACTTATTTAACCTATAGTTTTGTATTTCTTTCAAATCAAAAATGAAAGAAATTAAAATGCAGCGTCGACATGAAACTTACAATTACGGTGTTTTTGATATAGATTTGAAATCACTGTTTTGTGCAATATTTTAGTGTATAGCTCTACTACATGTGCCGGGTGACTTAAAAAAAAATATGTAGTAAAAGTTGAAAGACAATCATGTTCAAATACAAACCATTGCATAGTTTATATTAAAAATTGTCATGCTTTACAACAAGTATGACACTACAGTGAAACACGAGAATAATAAATGCCTCATTACGTGTTTTCTTATATAAGTTTATTATGTACCTCGAAACAATCGCATTGAAAATACATATTATTTGGTGTTATTGTTCAATAAATCTATTTATGCTACCATCTCAGTTATTTTATTGCTGTTCGCTTCGAGTTCTATCCTATGTTATTATCTATCCTCTAGTGTTATTCACTGGTGTTTGTTACGTAATAACAGCACATTGTTTTACAAATGTGTCCGTATTGTCGTTTATGTAGGAATGTTCGTGTTATAAACAATTTGTATGGTGTAAAATCATTCCGAAAACATGCTTTCTTTTTTCTCAAAATAACGGCAATGACATGAAATGAAAAGTATGCATCATGAAATTCTTAATTCGCAATTTGAGGAATGTATCCGTGGTGTATCAAAAGTATACTCTTATTAAAACTTACCGCGCCATAGATTACCATACGTTATCTTTTCTCAACATTTCGGCGATTACAACTTTGACACGATATTGTCCATCAATATGTTGGCTGTAACACTTCGATTGAACTTGCTAAGATTTAGTTTACGATCAACAAACGACGATTTGATCACGTTGTCCTGGCTGACACTACTGTATCATTATGCTTTCCTCGACAAACTCATCAAAAATAGCGATGATATATCATTTAATTTCAGATCGTATTCTCCTGCATTGATATAATATCTAATGCCATCAAAAGAGAAAAAAAAATCATAATGTGGTTGAGATTGAATAATAAAGAACATATTAAATGTGTACAGACACCATCGAAAATAACAATGTCGTGAACTATATTGATAATTAGGCTCATATGCTCTAGATTTGCAGTATTATATATTAATGTGATCAATGCAATCTGACATAAGTTTATGTTTATAAAAAGAAAGTAGATGATACATCCTAATATTTCTATATCTTCTTCCAGAAAAAAACCCCAAAAAAACAAACAACAATTTTTTTTTATTTTTTATAAGGATAATCTTTTTCAGATAGCTTATCTTTATTGTTGAAAATATGTATTGTAGCTAATATATTGAAAGTTCCAATAATAAACTTAAGTGTATAAAACGAAAGTAGATGTTACATTACAACAAGCATTAATCTTTTTTATACACAGAGACTTCCTCTGTAGAATGATATACAAGTACTTGTTATTGTAAGCTGATACGATTAAATTTTGGTTTATAGTTACTCTTTCGACACAAACACGCAATTGAAAAATTACATCGCATCATTAGATTGTAATATGGAAACATCTCACTTGAAAATCTAGTTATTTCTTCATCTTCCCTTTTGTTGGGACACTCAACCAAGGGGAACAAAAATGTCTAATTTATAAAGACGTTCTTTTGTCTTCTGTACACGCAATCTGAGATTTTGCTGTAAAACCATCTTAGAAATTATGCAAAGAGGGCAAGTTTCGTGTTCATAATCTAAACTTAATACGTTTAGAATTCTCTTAAGTGCAATGTTCTCCTTTTCATAATAGATATGATTACAGAAGACATCTGGTTTACAATGCCAGGTAGACAAATGTTGCAGTGTTGTGAAACAATATCACCAGTAAGCAAGTATCGTTGAATGATGGTGTAGAATCCAGTGGTAATACACGTTTCGTGTCTGTTACAAGATTGAATAGAATTATTTCGTATTCATATCGTAAATTAAAAAAAAGTATTGTATATTATTTTGTATTAATTCTGGGGCCGAGGTGACCGAGTGGTTCAGCCATCCACCTCTAGGCTGCCAGTTCAAATCCCATGTGGGCCAGTTGCAAAGTACTGACTGCTATTCGGTGTTTTTTCTCCGGTCACTCATGTTTTCCTCTACCAACAAGACTATTACGTCCTTAAATAACTGTTAATAATACAATATACTTTTCAAAACGAAATTATTCAAACTGTTGACATTGCGATAAAGGACAATGAGGGAATTCAATGGAGCTGCGATGGCATAATGGTAATGGCGTTCCAAAAATTAGCACTAGGCTTCAATCTCTGTACATATTTTCTTATATTTTTACTTTAAAACCACAAAATACATTTCATTTTTATTTAAAACACAGTTTATTGTATAATAATACCATTATAATCAATCAAATAAAATCTCATAATTTGAAATTCCATTATAGGCAAAAATAAGTATATGTCACTTACAACCGTATTATACATGTAAAATAAAAACAAAATCTCAAAGTCAAGTAATCTCAATTAATATGTAAACCTGGCATTCTCTTTCATTCTATATTAAGGTTTCAATACACAACATTGTACACGTGTATTTCATGAAATCCCCCTTGATGAAGTGCTGTAAATCATTTGAATTTCACACAGAAAATAAGTTTCGCTTATTTGTGGGCAAAGTAAAATGCTTATTCAAATTAAGTATTTGTGATTACCTGTATCAAAACTCGCAAGCGTGTATGTTGAGACTTGTTATTTTTACGTCTAAATAGAGGTTCATCGCATAATCATATGTTGGTGAAACATTTTTATTGAACATAAACCATCTCGAGTAAATCAGAAGGTAGACTATTTACAAAATTAGCATAAAGTTTATATTAAATTATCATCTTGTGCAAATAACGCATACTCAGGCAGGCACTCAGGCTATGTTATGACAACATCCTATAGAAGGGCTGAAAAATAATACGATACCTCGTTAATATTAACAGTAGCCCTATTACTTATTATAGCATACATGTATCCTATATTTACTATATAAATATACTCGGTAGATATTTATGTAAATACGACAGCTTACACACATTAAACTTTTATTATATTGCGGCAACAAAGCAACACTGTCGTATTTATCATTTATACCGTCGTAATAACAACATTCCATCA
Organism: Argopecten irradians; assembly: GCF_041381155.1. Classification (NCBI taxonomy): domain Eukaryota; kingdom Metazoa; phylum Mollusca; class Bivalvia; order Pectinida; family Pectinidae; genus Argopecten; species Argopecten irradians. Next base: position 22,121,998 of record NC_091134.1, read on the forward strand.
CGACAACATTTTCGTGCCTAATTATGTAATATGATCTTTCTACGATGGCCGAGGTGAGCCACGTACTTACAACCACAAGTTAGAGTTAGTTGTATATAAAAACGTGACAAAGTCAAAATGTCGGTTTTCCTTCTTTGACTTAATCAGTCCAACATAGTTTATCGCTTTCACTGCTCACTAGTAACCATAATGAATTATTTTGGATACGTTAAAGGATATTTTTGTACTCTTAAGTAAAGAGTAGCAAGGAAAGAGAAATTCTGCTTTCCAAGAAAACATCCGTATACCAATAATTCTATAGCTGAGTACTATTTATACCTGTCTCACCGTCTACAATTCCGTTTGATAAAACGTCTATTTCTGTTGAATCCTCTTCTGAGTTGTCAGTCGGATTTGATGTGTTGTCAAGGCTACTTAAGACCATGTCAGTGTCCGTACTCAGACCGTGCTCCAATATATTTTCCCGTAATTTTTGTCTATCAGAACTCGGAAAAGGTTCATCCAATTCTTTTATCACAGTTTGTTGCGTATCACTCCCACCCAACATCCGTTCCGAGTTTTCACTACCTCGTTCCTCGCGCACATTATAACCAGCGTTCATTCCTGATGTCACAGTGATTAAGTTATCACTCATACCATCTTCGGAATGTAGTTGGTAATCGTGGTCATTTGAAACTGTGTACGTCTCGTCCTGAAGATGTCTTAACGGCTTCTGTGGTATGCTATCTTCGCCTTTGGTACGATGTGATTCATGCATAATGCCATTACTTTGATTGGCCGAATTATGTTCAAGTCGAGAGTTACTAAAAGCTGTGTCGGGTGTCACATTCGGCTGCATGTCACTTCTTTCACTTATTGGAAGAATGTGGCCAAAAACATTCTTTTCAAGTGCTGCTTTTAAGGGAGAAACACCTCTTTTGAAATCACCTATTGTATTAGATTCAGTTTTCGCCTCAACATTTACAATATCTACCTCTGGCATAACATGGTAATCCGCATCATGTCTAGTGGATGTTTTCACATCTTGTTGACCAATGCCCATGTTGGGATTGCCTACTAGATTTTCAGTCGACCATGTTTTTCTTATGGTGTTTTGTCCCTCTCCCTCAGATTCTAGATCAGTAGGCGATCTGTCTCTGAATCTGTGGGAATCCGGTGACGGGAGAGCATTCACGAACCCTTCAACGTTCCCATAATGCCTTACTGTGATATCCTCTGTTTTTGTGAGGTAAGGGAAGATGGCGCCCATTGAAGTAGAATCCTGCTCTTTACCGATGGATCCGATCATTTGTTCTTCATGTCTATCGGAATTATAAGACCCAGAGGAGAATCGCAGAGAGCCTGTTGAATGAAGACTGTGAGAACGGTAGGAACCACTACTGGAGTATAGAAGGCTACTAAGAAGACTGTTCTGATCGAAGTCTCGGGCACTATGAGCACTGTCCATACGTGCGAACGCGTCCACGATTGTTGAAGGTTTTGTCTGTGTGGGAGGCCATGCCGGATCTTCGTCGATTTCTCTCTCTAATTCTAAATACTTGTAAGACGCTCCCTTAATCCTCTCCTCCAGTTTAGTCTGTAAGGTGTTGCCAATGTATTTATTGTCTATCAGGTACATCTGAAAAAAGACAATGATAATAAATTGTAGTCACATCAGTAATGACAAAAGAAACAATATGTGGTTATTAATTTTTGGAACAGCTTGTCTGTAAACTATCAGATAATATCCTATTAATGTAAAAGGAGTTTTACAGATAACCTAGCTTTTATATTTCTATTTCAATGTTTTAAGTTGTTTCATTAAGGATTTATTCTTCTGAGGTTTCACTCCTGTTGAAGTCTCGTTTCGACAAAGACAAAAGAAGTTGTGAGATTTTCAAATACAATTTATTAATATCCGTAGCAATTGCCAGTTGCAACTTTCGTTAAACAATTACATTTCTATTCTGAGTAGATTGTTTATACGGGGATTTTAAGAAATGACCCATTTGGCTGTCATTTTGAAATTATGTCTTTTTCGCTTTGAATAGAGCCACAATTATATATATTTTTTACTTGAACTGGTTTTAACTTAAATCATCACTGTGCCAGCATTTTTAGCTGTATCGAGCTAATATTTGCTGTAAATCTTAACTTCGTTTGTGGTAATCCAAATATTGAGCATTAATGTGAAATAATACACTTATGTTACTTGATTTTTATATTTAATGGTAATTTGAGCGCTTTTCTTTTTTTACTTTGAAATATTTAAAAATAACAAATATCTTAATGGGGAACCCCCCCCCCCTAATTAAGCATAAATGGCTGGAAATGGTGCCTTTTGTAGTTCAAAATTAAGGGGTATGGGTAGCAATGTAGTTATTCTGAGAAAAAAACTGGACAACTGGAAATAAAATTCTACAAACATCCATACATATCAAACAGCTCATTAGGAAATTATGGCTTCAATATCTCGTGTCTATGGACAAAACGCCAAAAATCCATAAAATCCAATATTTTGTCAACTAGGTATCTTTGACTCACAATAGCTCAAAAACGAGCACACGGACATAGCTTTTTCAATCCATTTTCTTTTATGGTGTGAACCCTATTTCCAAAAATCTTTATGGGAAAAAAAGTTTAATACAAGAAAATTTTGACTTCTCAGAGGAGTACATCCTTAAAAAAAGTGAAAAAAAATACATGAAATAATTCCCCACACCAATTAAATTTCTGTAAAAGAACATGTAGATCAATACGACTACGACTATTTGGACATTATTAGATTGTCCATTTCGTCAAACTGCTGTGTGGCCAGGTTTATTATTTCTCTTTAGCATCCATCATACCTCAACTAGAATGGAGATAAAACCGTTGATGAAGCATATCCCGATTATGTTCAGACGGTAAATAAAAGGTGCAGGATCAAGCTGAAACAAACAGAAGGGCATATATTAATAAGTCGCTTTATATCTGGTTATTCGGTTATTCCGTCTTTCAATATTACAACGTTATCTGCCCTTGCAGGTAGGAATCGATTGTGACGCCAGCATATTATGAGCAAAAAGCTCAATATATTTAATTAACATTTTTTGTATGAGAAGTTCGAAGGGAAAACATGCTGTATAGCAATATAATATCTGCCCATTTTCTCTCTTTATAACATAAGTAAATAAGTGAATTGTTTTGATGAACTCATATTTTAATGCATCTGATCAACATTTGTAAGATGCTTAATCAGTCACAGAAAATAGGATATATCTATACATGCTTAATCAGTCTCAATAGATACGGAAACTCGTTACGTCATTTATCTCACCTCAAAGAAGGTTTCAGCGTCCTCCCCGGGGTAAATCGTTAACCAGATGTTCAACACGAAGCAAATAACCAGGTTCACCATAAATGGATCTGAATTATCAATATTAAAGCGTACCTTCATTATAATATATGATGTTTTGTATGATTACATAGTTATTGTTATAACTCGTTTGTTATGTTACGTGTATATCAGATAGAACAACAGGTAACCGCTAATTTGTTTTGGTGCATGGCGTCACCGTCTTACCAATATTTACCTGTGGCCACAAATTATATCAGCTATTTGATGTATCAATATATACTAGCGACTCGTTTACAATATTTTAGCGTGTTGAAGCTGGAAAGATGAACCGTTTGTCAAAGAGATGCCATTTTGGCCAGGGAATAAAATAATGAAAATATCGATACGAAGCATTACTTAAAGATACCGACAATGAAAAGATACATTTCTGTTAAACATTGGTATATTAAAACATATGAGTCATTACATCCCTTTTAGTCAATACTTACAGTTAGATAATACCGATTTCCTGTAGGGATGCCCTTTAGAGAACGCGATACTTAGAAATATATACTGAAAACTTGACACGACAAACAGAGATGTAACCTCCTGGCACCGATAGTCCCACTCATCGTTCTCAACGAATGGAATGAACCTGTGGTAAAACATTTTTTATTTAAGGAATATGTTTTTATTTTGTTGAGGTTATGAACCTATAATGATAACGGAGCCCGTGTAAATTTTATGTTACCCGGAAATAAAAATATATTCCTTATATTTACAGTTTTTCACCTAAATGAGTATTATTTATTCTAGAGGCAGTTACATATCCTTCTATTAAAATAACCATATTTTTTTCTCTCCCGTCATCGTCAACGAATTCGTTTGAACAGCTGTTTGGAATCGAGTCATTCATATGTTCCCACCAAAAGTGAGGTCATGCTACGCTATCGACTATTTCCGTAATCGCTGCGCGTGATGTGCTATCATTATACACTGATAATGATAATACTAGAAAGCATGGCTATTGAGTCTATGTCAGTGCAAACTGTAAATATAGATAATCATAATCGACATTTAGAGAATGGATTGATATCAGGAATAAACACAGCTTCGTCAAACGAGGAATAAAAAACATCAACTACGGTAGTTATGGAAATGATAGAAATATGATGAAATATCTGTATAAGTAATTTAACAAAATATCAAACTCAACCCCTTAACTAATAATGTTGTCACCAAAAAAAATGCTATTTGAATTGAATGAATCGATATTTCAGTTAAAGAACCTTCAATGCAATATATCATTCAGAATATGTTTCTTAAATGCACTGAATATGTTTCTTAAATGCACTAATGTTTTATTCGGAAGAATGGCCTAGTCAAAGACGATAACCATCTCTCCAATATTTATCAAAGGATTCATAGCTTCAATATTTGATCTAAAAAGATCTTCGCCTGAAATACGATTTAATATTTCTAACGAAGAAGAAGTCTTTAAGACTTTGATGGACTATTTAAATATTTTGAATTATAAGAAGAAAAAACTTAATTCCGGTAAAATTCGATAAATGCGCATGGTGATTAATCTAATTGCTTTCTGTTGGACATCTGGAATTTTGAAGATTTCACGAAAAGGAAAAGAAAAGTATATTCGGAAATCAAACATGGTATGGTAATACGAAAAAACAACAAATATCGACTTACCATATTTGTTCTGCGATGTAGAGGTACACGGACACTTGGAAAAGGACAGAAATGGCCGTTTGTGATAACACGGACAATATTGGAGAAATGCCAATGAGTTTAAGGAGGGGAGGCTCTCGGACTAGCTTGAAATATGGACCTGTCCAGCTGACTGTATAAAAAACGTATATAGTTATAAGTACATTATTTAAAAATGGTAATGCAATAAACGTTCAAAAGAAAGGGGAAACTTTCATTTAACGTTTTATCAGTCATACACTTTTCTTTTTCGAATCTTTTCACGGACTATTTAAAAAATAAATATGATTTATTTTCACAACTTAAACAGACACCAAACAACTCAGATTATAGAATACTTAATACCACTGAGATAGGAGTCTAGTCAAAACCCGAACTCAGACGCCTTTCGGGAAGGAGGAAATTGCAAGTACAGTACAACACGTGTATAACACAAAGGGCCTGGCTATGTAACTGTTGTACAAGGAATTCGTTTTATAGATAGAACGATTAAGGTGATTAAACATTTATATTTTCTCCAAAAATGACTTCGGAAGAAAAAAAAAAGAGTATCATCTTTTTAGAACATTTTGTTCTCAGATATTATTGTGTTCTCGCATTTTTTTATCAGAAAAAGAAACACAACAAAGCAAGAAGGTTTTTGTTTGAAAATGTTCAAATAAATATGAGCGATTTGTTTAATAATTGTTTATTTACTAAGAAAATGGGGTGGACGGTCTAAGATTGAGTTCATTATGACCAATATTGTGTCATATGAATTTCGTTATACACATAATCATATGATTAATATCATATAGTACTACAGTTGGGGATATTTAATATTTCGTTTTACATGGACATTCATTTTAACAGAGTTCATTATTTGAATTTTATGGGCCCGAGGAAAGCACGTTTTGTAAAGATATTAAACGTGAAATACAGAACGTGTTTTGTTGATTTTCATACAATTACGATATAATCTGTTATGGGTGTTTTCTGTTACTGTAAATATGAATATTTTTCTGAGTGCTTAATTTCTCTATTTGCATACATAAAACGTTTACGGTGTTGTTATTTTCACGATTGATACGCCTTAAGACTTTGAAAGAAAAATGTATTACGTGCGGGGGAATTTCGCGATCAAGCGAGCTTCGTGTAATTAGCAAAAAAAAAAATAAAAAAATAAACAAAACAAAAAAACTCGCGTAAATTTCCACGTATACAGTAATTTTGTTAGAGTGTCGATATCAGTAGTTACGGTTGCCTCGCTGTGGCTACTCACACGTCACACTGAGCGTGGTGAGGAGAATCATGTCGATATACAGGAATTGGAAGTCAGACATGTTGGCACTTTTCTGTGAAAGAAAATTAATCAAAAGTCTATATTTCATAATTTCAAATCAATATATGTCATTCATCATTGTAATTATTTTCATTTTGTGTTTGAAAAATAACAAATTAGGGCTAGAATCATTGAAAGTTTGTTTCAGTGAGGTGGCGCTATAAAATAAACAATATGTGTCGATCAGAGTGTTTAAATAATCATTCATATGAAAGAAAAATACTAATGTAGTTGTCTTAGAACGATCTTATCTATTGTTAAAACTAAAATTAGATTAAATCAAAGAGGATAGACTTTTGACAAAATAGGAAGACCGGTATCTATTACACTGTTCTCACCATGATGTATAAACATGGTTAGAACAATAACAAAGCATACGTACCCAGTACAGAACTGTGATGGTAGTAAACATGACTAAGCTGTACATACACATGTATTTAAAGATTCCAAAAGACGTCGTCAGGGCTGCCCGGCCTTCCCTAATTCATAACAAATATCTCGTCGTTTTAGTAAACCAAACATCGACCGTAATATTGCCAATGACCACGAAACATAAAATAGAGAACAGCGACATATCTACACAAAAAAATAGCAATAAAAAAGATTGAATGTGTCATTGAATTTATGTTTAAACAATTAAGTTTCTTAGGATCTTAATTGAAATTTTTCAATGATATTAAAACACAATTCAAACTCTTCTAAGCTTCATTAATTCTCAAGTACATCATTTTATAAATTTATCAGAAAACTAGAAACGCAAAACGTATTTTACGCTGATGGCATGGTCGATATCATACTTAATTATCTCATTTACCTTATTAGGGTGGGTACACACTCAATAGTGGGTGTTTTAGACGTGAACGGGGACGCCACAGACGCCTCGGCCTCGGATAGAGATATACCGGCGTGAGCTGTCTTCAGGGCTCCACAGTCATTGGCTCCATCACCACACATCCCCACATAGTACCTAGTAACAGAGGTCAAAGGTTAGATACAAATGTACATCCGCACATAGTACCTGGTAACAAAGGTCAAAGGTTAAAAACATCCCCACATAGTACCTAGAATTGGTCAAAGGTTAAAGACATCCACGCATACATCTAAGTAGCATATGTAGCAACAAAGTTACGGCTCATCATCACACAGAGCATAATATCTATCGATTTTAGATAGAAATTGAAGCCATCAATATGATGGGTCTTTTTTTTAAAACTAGCTTAAGGTTTAATTTAATCTGAAAACGTCAATGATATTGTTCAAATTATATATATATATTTATTTACAGTTTGTATTTATATATAGGTTTACAAAGGTAAAACAATTCAAAAAATCACATTTGTTTGCTCTGCATAAGGCTTATGATTGCTACGTACAGTATCATAAGTATTAAAAGGGAGACAATCCTTACTCTAGCTCCTGTAATTCCTCTACTAGCTGTGCTTTCTGTTCTGGAGACATCCTAGCAAACACTGTCCCCTTTACAGCCAACTGTAACAATGGTTAATTCCAAAACACAATTGGTTTTTGTTTTTTATTTTCCTTTCATTTATATATTCAGCTTAAGAAAGTCACAACATGACCAGTTATGAACCGGACCTTTTTATTTATGCCGAATTCATTTAAGGATTGATTGCCAAATGTGTTGTTTCATTGACTGATGAGGAAAGATAATCTCGTGCAAATGAAGTGAATACATAATTACTTGCCTTGGTAAACACTTTACAGAACAAATAATAAACTGAAGTAAAAAAAAAAATACACCAAAACGTTTCTGCTACCTTTGGGATGATGTCAGGAAAGTACTGTCTTATCACCGCCCAGGACCGTCCGTCAGTAGCCAAATGGTACTTCGAGTTGACCTCATTAAATTTTTCTGATATATCCACATTTCCAATTCTCTGGAAGAATACACAAAAAATAGATGTGAAAGGAATATAGTACACGACAGATTGAATAATCGTAATGGGTTTTAAATTATAGCTAGACTTCAAGAAATGTCTGAACATTTCATTTCTTATTATTTCATTCAAGAAATTTGCGAACATGGCAATATCAATTTCACAAAATACCCGACTATGTATTTGACGAACAGACATGGTTAGCTCACATTTACTTTGTCTTTATTTCTACATAGAATAGTATACACATATTTCCAACCGTGCGCTTGACAAGCATTGAAACAACAGTTATTATCCTGGTCGCAGAACTGCATAGTCGAAAATTTGATTGGCCAATAAAGAAAGTGGGCGGATTTTGACGATCAGCTGATTGAGCCTGCTCACCCCTCCCGATAGTGTGATGAGGTCCAAATCCTCCGGCTCCTTACTGTCAGTGTAGATGTACTCTAGAGAAGCCTCGGTCATCCCCTGGGAGGGATAGGCCTGGACCAGGATGATATTGTCCTTGTGGTCAATCATTCCACACTCTCTGGCCACACTAAGAGCGGTCAGCATGTTGTCACCGGTGACCATCACTGGACGGATATTAGCTTCCTTTAGATCGTGAATGACAGATTCAGAGGACGGTTTCAGTCTGTTCTCCATCACCATTAGGCCAAGGAAGCGGAGATCTTTCTCAACCTGTTCTCTGGTTTAAGAACGAAACTATGATGATTGATATTTTGAAAATAATACCATCACCTAAATTTTAGGTCCTAAAACCTATAATTCAAGTTACCATATGACTGCTTGTGGTTTGTAGTATCAATGTAACATTAGTAGCCTAATAACACATTTCATCTTTTAAAATAATATTAGTACTAAATACATGTAGTATATTGTCCCTAGAAATTAGAACGTTTGACACATTTCAATAATCTATATATAAGCCATTTAAATTAAACAAACCGCTGAATTCGTTGAATTTTGGTAAATTTCAGCTTCTTTGGAAGCGGTCGCCATGCTAGGCCTAGCACCCGTAAGCCTCTTTGTGTATATTCTGTCAGGACATCGTGGAAGTCTACTGGCACTGCAATACAGACAATTAAAAACAAACTAATGAAACAGAGTTTTATTTGATACCGCCAGAATAACTGTCATCACCCCATATCGGTCTATGTGCGTAAAGTAAAGCAATCCAAGAGTAATCAGATTAAACAAAGAGCTACGGTCACCTACAATGGGTTCCGAGTAAGTAAAAATGTCGTAGCGGGTGTGGAGAATGAATATTGGTACACCTTCACCACCTGGATAAGTCGCAACAACATGGTGTAATTAAGTAAATATCTATCATCGCATAAAAGACAGGATTATCGTCAAATAAGATCAAAACCGTATATCAAAATGAGAGACAATTGTAATGTACTGTACATATATTCATGTTGACAGAATGTATTTGTACAAGAAAAGGTATACAGATAATGAAAAGGTATTATGACAGGGTAAATATAGTATTGTTTGTAACCTACATCTGTATATCGAGGTCATGTTTATGCTCAGTGGTATTCTCAAACATAAATCTAGTGTTCCCCACGGGAAAAAAAAGGGCATGGTGCTGGGTTTTGAAAAGGGTACCTTGACCGCGATAAATAACCATTAGAGGACCCTAAAGGTTATATCGACGACTTCCAATACAAGGGAAAATCTTTAAAACTGTCTTGTTGTTTATTTAATTCTAGTTCAACTTAATATCATTTAAATGCTTTAAACTCTCTGAGTTGCTAAGTAATATCAGGACATCTATTGAATTATTCTGAGTGAAAAAATGATTTTGGAAATTGTTATCTGCCGATCATATGATCATGACTATAATTGATTCACAAGAAAGATCTAAATTTCATATATATTAATTAAAAGAATGGGGAAAATGCAAATTGTATTCCTTTATTTCAATCCAATTACCTTTATTTTAATATATATCTTTACTGAAATATTAAAAATACTGTATTGAATTGAATAAGATAACAGGTTTCATAATAATGGATAATTAATTAAAATAATGTTCTAAATTTACAAGCACTAAATTAAGAAAATACAAGTATATGTTAGAGTAGTATTTTAATCTGATAGAGAAAAAAATGATTTCTTTTAATTTGATTTATTTTAATCACTTTGCTATTAATGGATTTATTATTATTAATATATATTTTCTAAAAATAAATTCACTCCGAAATTCAAAAAATGATACCGTTTTCATTTAAAAAAAAGTTAATATTAGTAAAACCTGAAATTCAATACCTACGGATCTACTACTACAATACATCCAGAATGGCGGCCATTACGATGGCAAAGCTTGTGACAGCCATCAGATATAGATAGGCCTATCAAACATTAAAAACGTGAGTAAACCATTTACAGTTGTAAGCCTTTTTTGTTTTTGAAGTAATGCTCACTAGCTGTAGTCATAAAACCTATTGAAAGGCCAGCTGATTGTTTTCTAGGTTGCCGATCGTCTGTTTGACTTCAGTTTACGGTTAATACATGTACACAGACCTGAAAGTGACGCCACAAGCCAAGGTGGAAATAGCCCAAGGCTGCTAATTAGGGCCACTGGGGTGTTGGTCAGGGGGTCACGGAGTGGTCACACCTCTTTTGTTTACTAAATTAACGAGCCACTGCCTGGTATTTGGGTAGTGTACTGGGGACAAACAGGGCACGGCGTTAACGTTATAGGGGCATGGATATGGCGTCAGGTAAAAAGGGCACGACGCGGCGCCATGCTAATCGGGGCTGTGGCAAACACTAAAATCGGACGTCATTAATGGAACAACTTGGTTTATAACCGATGATAAATCCTTGCCGATGATCAAAGCACACGAATGCCAATAGGATAATGACAGATAAAAATGGCCGTTAGAACATCTTGCTTACTCGTGAAATTGTTCAGAAAAAAGCAAAGAGATTAAAAGAGTTCCAGTTGTATCTAAATTGAGATAATGAACCCAACCACTTTACATAAAAAACATTTGAACCCTTAATATAGAAATGTCAGAAATCGGTATTAGAATATTTCACACATACATATACATGTATTCATAAATCCTATATGAAATATGTTACAAACAATGATATAAATTAAATAGATAAAAAAGAAAGGACGTGAGATATCAAACCATAAATTTATATCAAAAGGAGTACAATTAAAAAATATCAATATCTAGCTTGACATCAAATCATGTTTACAATTGAATTAAGTTTTTTTTAAAAGAAATTTGTTATTTTTTCATAAGGGTGAGTATGTATTTGTTGTCCTATTGTGGTCATTTTGATACTTTATTTGTCTATTTGGGTTGAAAAAATGTCAATGTTATGACTATTTTTCACTTTTAAGTGAAATTCGAGATGGCGGCCATTTTGATGACGTCATAACCGGAACTTATACAATGTTAACATTTGGTTTTTTTTTGTTATTGTTGATTTTACTGATTGATAAGAAGTTAAATAACTGATTAGAAATAATAGTTTGCTGTTTGAAAACATTTTTGCTGCGTGAAGCCAAATATGAAAAAATTGCTAAAAAATTACCATTTTTGAGCTTAAAATCCTATTTTGTCAATTCCTGCGTAGAAACCACTGCATATATTGGATTATTTGGTCCTGATATGTACTTACTGTTCTACTGTGGCCGTTTTGATACCTCATTTGTCTACTTCGTTTGAAAATGTCAATGTTATGACTATTTTTCAATTTTTAGTGAAATTCGAGATGGCGGCCATCTTGATGACGTCATAACCGGAAGTTCATCCAAACTTATGCAATGTCAACATTTTGATTTGTGATCAGTGGGTCATAAGGGTTCAGAAAAATATAATGGTTCGGAGGTTTGAGGGGAGGGGGTGCATGTGGGACCCTCCTAGCCCATGGCCTATAACAATATTTTCAAAACTACATCAACAGATCCCCAAATTCTTTTCGTTTTCTTTCCATCTGAACATGTATTTAGCACCTGACCTTACCTGTGTCAGATTTACAGAGAGTGATGATTTTCTCTGGTGCTCCCTTCATATAGAGTTCGAAGTGGCTGTCCCTCAACTTCCGGGTGATGACAGACATGCGCTGTAGGGTAGATGAGAATGTAAACTGTCGGATGATACCTATCTCGTCAACCGGTAACTGTAAAATACACATCAACAAATTACAAATTTAAAACAACGAATTTAGATGCATGTTGGTATACAAAAACATTTCATGGGACTAATATTTCGAGGGTCCAATGTTCGCGATAAATCTGTAGGAAACAAACGTGAACCAGCATGGTCTGGCAGTACATTTGTATATTCAACGATAACGTTATTGAATATTTCCTCTTTATAGAACTTTTAAGTATTCAAAAACTGTTTTTAAGAGAATAACTGTCCAGAAATTATATATTCACTCCGTTTTCTGTCAACGTATTGCGAGAAAAACGGACTTATATATTTTGCATTTTTACTGAATTAATTTCATTTTATTAATCCTACTTATGTTCTTCAGAATCAAAAGACAAAAAATAACTGGAAAATTATGGGTTTTTTTTATTATTTCGCTATGATGATTTATGTCTGGTTAGATTGAGAATAAATAGTATATATGTATCCGACAATAAAACACCCACCTGGAAATTAGAGTCGAATGAGTCGTTGTATATGTTGTTGATTGCAGCGACAGGTTTCACAATAGTCGGCGCCATCTGGTCGAATCTTGTCTCCTCCTGGCCAGGTTCTATCAGTTCCTTCACCAAAACATGATCAATTTAATAAACAAGAGTGACCTTCTATGGCCAGATATATATTTCCATATAGCTAATAAATCTTCGTTAAACGATAGCATTATGTGGGTTTTTTTCATTGATAAGACATTGGCTAGCTTAGCACTGTAAAAATGCATGTTATTTGTTTATATACATTTCAAAGGTTTTTATTTAAACTTCATAAATTTTGATTTTTCTCTTTATGAAAGAAAATCGGAATACTGTCGCTTGTAATTTCACCAAAGCGATAAAATATGCTTTCCGCATCTGCAACGTGAAGAAACGGCTCACGTGCCAAGGGAAAGAGGATTACATAAATATTTTGAAATAGAAATATCGTCGAAACTCACCCATTTAGTTGCACCAAACATAATTAGGTCGATGGGGTCGCCACAGAGTTGGTCGTCAATGATAGTCAGGGAATGACACGTAGTCATGACATCCATCACATGACTTCTACTCAGAGAAGATATTGTCGTCACTTCCGCTGAAAATCTGTAACAACGCCAACAATGTAAAGGTCTGATTCGTAAAAATGGCATGGATTATATGAATTTTTGATTGTTCAAAAAGAATGGATATGGCATGGATTGATATGATGATGATAAGAAGATTGTTTATCACACTTTTGTCTTTGATAATGAACGTTTTGCCCATGCGATACTGGTGCTGTCTGTGCCGTCATATTAGCGCCCGGGCTGATATCACATTATGACGTCATAATTTGATATTATCCCGGGCTGATATTAGACTGGTTCCCTTCCCCTAGTTCTCTACTCTCCGCCGTGCTGCGCTCCGCTCAGTGAAGCGTACGCAAGGGAGGAAACTGCGGCAGGAACCAGTCTAGGGCTGATATGAGTTATCAGCCCGGGCTGATATGAGTTATCGGTCCGGGCTGACATCACTTGCCGCTTCGATTCAGTTTCCTGCAGACGGTAAGTTGGATAACAGATACAATTTTCAATTTCAAAATACCTCTTGGATAAACGTATTAAGAAAGATATCAGAAATCAAAAATAGTCTGTTTCATGATGATTTTACAGGAGATTTTGTCTTAAGTAAGATCAGGTCGAAATGAGTTTTGTCCACATTGCCGAAAACAAAGCATCACAATTCATATTTATAACACAAAGAGAACGTATTGGATATAAACAAAATCAACGACATGCGTTTGTTAACTAGAAGAGATGCAGGAATTAATTAGAGTTTAATAGTTTAATTTTCCCGTCGAATACATAATTCATGTCCGTTGTAAAACTGATCATTCTGAATTGAAGGCGCTTTGCCGGAATTTGTTGAACATTATCAATTTTGTTAAGTGAATAGTTAACCTTTACTAGGATCTTGTTAATTTTGCTTAAAATATATTTCAACTCGTTCATTAAACCGGGGATTATGTATTTGAAAAACATATACATGTAATGAAGTTTTTCCACTGTTTCAACATTAAATTAGCCTACATTATGACCAGTGGAATATCGGTCATTGATCAATACGTTTTAATACATGTACATGTTTTTAAATTGTTAAAAATTCTTTTTTTAAATGTGTGATAAAAAAAGTTATGATATGTCAATTTTGATATCGCACGCTTAATCACCCCTGGACCTGATATCAAGCGTTATCATCACATAGGAGGTAGCCTGCTATGTCATGTCATTGGAGAATTAAACGAGATAATATTTCTAAATCAGTCGCATAGTTGTTATCTAAGGAATAACTCCGGATGTAAAAAGATTAGTGATTATAAAAACTCGTGTGATGAATTTATAAACATAGCCAATGATGTAACGCGTACGATATAAACCAAAGATACTTAAAAATTGATCAGATCCGAAAATAAATAATAAAATAAAAAACAAAACAAAAAAACAGATTCAGTATTCCAACATTTTAAATAGCTTTTCTATCATTTGATACAAGCAAATACACATACTTGCCGTCTGTTGCAGGGACTACGCTTTTCATGTCCAGTCCATCTTCAGTTATTGTACCTGTCTGATAAACAAAAATATTAATGAAATTCAAACATACTTACCTGACCTATCATGTAACTAATACATACGTCTAGCCTAGGGTGTTTATATCTATCTATCTATTAAAATAATCTGACCTTGAAGCAAATACTTTACATTTTATTCAGGAAAAACATTCAATGTGTCAGTATTTTTTTTTTTTTTTTTTTTTTTTTGCATTCAGTTTCTACTTAAACACTTTAATTCGTTAAAGAAAATAAAACGTGAGATATTGTTGGAAAAGAAATCCAATAAAATACCAAGCCGTATTACCTTATCGAAGCAGACGACATTTAGAGTTCCGCTAACTGTGATACGCCTAGGACTTATACAAAAGATCCCGGCCTTTTTCAAACGGTACTGGGCAAACACAATTCCAATTGTTAGAGCGGCCGGAAGTGCAGCAGGAACGGCCACTGTGACTAGATCCAGGGCCATTAGCACTACCTCGTCAAACACAATGCCTTTACCTGCCTGTAGATTACAGAAACGTTTAAAATCACGAGCTTGTAGTGTAAATGAGGATTACGTAGTTACCTGTAAAAGGCCAATTATAGGTTCTTGAAATAATTCAATAAAAAATGTTTTATGTACCTATGTCGCTTTTTGGTAAATGAAGGTAAGTAAAGATAAACCGCTTTATCATCAAATCAATCGTATTACCATAGTTTCACCGAGTTCTAGATACCAATGTTTGATTTTCGTCCAGTCGTTATTATTTTGATAGAAAATGACGAATGACTTGTATATTTATGACATTTATAGTTTGTATCTTAAGAATGCTATCAGAAGAAGTAACTGCAAAATATCTTCCTAGAAATTCAAATCATTATACGTTACCGTGACCCAGAAAGTGTAGACACATCCAAATATAGCTAAGCACGACAGAAAAGCAAGGAACTTATACGTGTCCACTTCAAACTTAAAGTCCACTGGCTTAGGGAACATAATAGACCGCACCAGCTCTCCTTTAGCTGTGTTGTAGCCTATAATAAAGATTGGTTATTATCTTTATCTAAATCATATGAAAATATTAATTTATTTATATCAGAACTTTATATTGTTATTAGAAATTATTTTTTTCAGTGCCTGTATATTTAAATGAATAAAACGTATAAAAACAAAATGAAAAGGATTTATCATCTCAATTACTGTCAATCTTGTGATTTGTTTCTCTTTTTATATAAAATTAAATCAATTAACAAAACTAATTTCATCATTTAGTTCACAATAGTATGAACTAGATTGCTGTAAAATAGTAAACGGTTATCTAATACACATCGTTGACAATGCAGATTCAAAAGAGGTTCATTTTACTTCTTATCTTTTTAAACACACAGTGGCCCCTCGAGAATCTGAATGGTTCCGCCCAAAGCCCAAACAGTTCGGATTGCGATTTTTTTCAGACTGCCAGATTCTATCTCTTTAGTCATTAATAAAATCCGTCCCGTGATAATTCCATCCGCATTGTGAGTTTTGTGGACTATCAGCGTCCAGATTATCGCGGGTCCACTGCATTCTATTAGATTTATATGTTACCTGTTCTGATGACGACAGCTCGAACTTTGTGGTTGTCATAGAAACGAGTCTGTATGACCTTAGTACCACAGAACAGAACGTGGCGCGCATGCTCTTTCATGCTAAACATGATGTCAGCTTGTGTCCTCGACAGTCCAGGATTGGGAAGAGGTGTCTTTGTGATAGGAACACTTTCGCCTACAAAGAATTAATAATGCAAGTATAGTAATGAGTTCAATGTAGTGAACTATCATAAAGTAGTTGGATCCATTTATCTTTATCAAAATAATAAATATCAAATAAGCTATAATAAAGCTATGAAATATTACAACAATAATCCAACCCTGTTTATTTATGATTTAGAAAAAAAATCACCAATGAAATTACTATTTTTGTGATTACACAATAAAAGGAATACTGTGGAGTTTTCATGGCTTTCGTTTTAAGACGAAATTAATAAATATACGTATCCATCTTTAATTTAACATGTTTATAATGTACGCACTTTAGTGCCATCTGTTACTCGTTATATTAAGATAGGTACGACACCATGAAATAGTTTTAATAAAACAGAGAATCCTCCAGATACTCAAGTTCGAGTAAACGCGGTTTATCAATCATACCTGTCAACATGCCTTCATTTACTATACAGTTTCCGGACACTAGAGCAGCATCACACTGCATCATACAGCCCTGCCGTGGGATCTCTATGACGTCACCGGGCACGAGTTCTTCAGACGATATCATCTCAAACACTGAAAATATTTTTACAAGAGTCGTACCCCATTCGGCCGGCAGGCACATTTAAATTCTTTTAATTTTAAGTTTGGGATATTTTATTATGGGATGTTAGGGTAAAATGAGTAAAAGAAAACGCTTTAATCTACTTTATAAAAACTGAATATTACTCACGAAATCATTTTAAATATTATACAAAATTATTTTTAAGAACACGTGGTATTGATTTTTCTCTCTCTGATAGTTAGGAATGCTTTCACTATGGAAGCTTAGAGTACACAAGAGTTAACATTAATCATGAGATATTTACCATTCTTTCCTCGGCATACCATGACCTCAGATGATGACTCAATCGTGCTTCGCAGTGCTAACTCCGTCTAAAATAGTATTCTAAAGATGGTTTACACATGCTTACATGCATTGTTTAAGATTTCTTTTATAAATATTAAACCGTTTAAAAAATATCCCATTTTCCTTGTACATGTACGGATCTAGACCTGGATACGGATGTGCAGAAGTGTGGTCGGGTTTTTGACGTGAATAGTATATAAAATGATATTGATTTCATCTGCCTTTTGTTTTGACATTGAAGATGTAACTAAACAGGATACAACATGCTAAAATTATCTATGAAACAACTGTAATAATAACAAACGCTAGTTCAAAATCAATTATGCAAATGTACTTTTTAGCACAAAATAATTATAAAATGTACATTGTAGACTCAAGAGAAAGAATATAAAAATAGAACAGGAACTATGCAAGACAAAAATAAATCTCTGGTGGGGGATAATCAATACAGGCTGTACTCCTAGGCGTCTGATCAATGTTATCCTTGTGCAGCAGTGTTAACATTAAATTGGCCATACTTACCGTCCGACTTTGGTAGATAGCGACTGACATTGACAATGCCGAGATAAACACAATAAAGCCAGCATAGTAGTAATACCATTCCACGAACCAGACAGTAGCACTAAACATTTGGAATATGTAGAAAGGCGAAAGCACCTGCAATGGAATTTGATCACTGAATATTGACACATCCCTTGTTGGAAACTCCTTTTGAAGTAATGGTGAATATGTATTTAGTAACTTGAACTTTTTTCATACACCTCATCCCCATCTTTTTTATTCTCTGCAGTCACTGTATGTTTTATTTATATGGTTAACTGTTTCATTAAAAATATATACATTCAAATTATTGTTTTACAGCAAAATCGATAGCGTTAAGTGTTAAAATCATGGTGATGGACTATAATGCTTTTTATATAAAATCAATTGTGTAATAATGACAACAAAGAACGCATATAATGTTATTTATGTTTAGTAAATGGCCTTATTTCAATCCATTTCATGTTCTAGTTTATATTAATTTAAGTTATAGTCTAACAAACATGCCGTGGTGAATCTTCAATATAAATGCATGTATTCTCTTTATTAGAGAACAGGTATTGTTTCATATATGATTATGTTGAGGGATTCACGCAATGAAAATAATATCCATTCGTAAAATTCGCGAAATATTTTGAACAATCATTTTACAATAAATTACTCACCTGATGGAAAAACAATTGAACTAGGGGTGTGATAGTGACATCAATTCGATTGACTCCATAAGTTGCCCTCCTGAAACATTGGAAAAACTTAGCATAATGATTTACACGTGTGAAAACAGTTGAACAGCTAGCATTGCAATCTCCATGGGAAATGTGTGTTTTTCTCGGACATTCGACTAGATTTTGTCAGTACGTCCTTATGGCCCATATGTTTCTTAGAAGTGACACATACGTGTAATTATATTATTATGATGGTTAGCATCCTCTTTAGATTGGTTTAAAATCTAGGTCCAAATACTGGACTTGGCCTAGATTTGACACAGATTTTGATTTGACGAATGCCCTTTCGGAACATAAAGTTCTAATATTTCTTTGTTCTATTTTCATAATTACTGTACAAATCTTAAGCATTTAATAATAATACGTGTAGAATCTTCATATGTGTTATGTTCACTTTAAGAAATACTGTACCTTTTGATTTGTTCTGCTCTGCTTTGGCCTTGAGTGTTGTGGAAGAAAGAACATGATGTCGACTCCTCAAGGCCCCTAGTTCATTGTTATTTCAAACATGAAATGATTTAACCTCAGTATGCTTATAAGAAATTACACCGAATAAACCAAGTTATGACGGTCAGAAATATTGATGACGAAACACGAATGATATAAAACACTTAATTAAAATGCCATTTGGTGCAAAACATACTCTGTACAATACGTTAAGCTGACGAGACAATATTTGTTTTTCATTTATAACTTCAATCTTGAATTAAAGAAAAAATACGTTTATGTTAATTTATGAATTCTTTTTAAAGGGATATAATGTTCTGTTCAGGAGACAATTAAATTCATTCGATAAGTATTCGAGTCAGCTTGTCATTATTTACCACATACAAATTTAGAAAATTACGACTGACTGCTATCGGAGCCTTAATACTAGGTGGTGTTCCGTTTACCTCAATTTCTCGAAAAGTTCCATATCCGGATTCCATAAATATTTAACTTTCTTTGAAATGAAATAACGCAGGACATCGAATTGCATCTGAAACAATGTGTTTGGATGTATTTCATTAATTAAGCCAGTCTGCGTATTGGAGCAAATTTCCCGATCTCATTCATTAAGATGTCCTCAATAATATCACATTTCTTAATAAGTATCAAAAGAAATTATCCCAATCGCGCTGCCCTTTTAACCACTTTAGTTTATGTCCATTAATGCTCTTAACATTACTGTTATTTTCCTTCCTGGTGAAATATAATTATTTTATATTTTAATATCAAAACTATTTACCTCAGAATCCGAAAACAACAAGGGTGTATTGTCACTCGGCATTCTTTTCCTCTGTTTGATCGATCCTGAACGTTTGAATGACGAGTGCCGACTAGACCTATTACAGACAGAATTAAAGCATTACATAACGGAATCATAATACCATGTGAATTCCATTTCCATTGAGACGAAATAAAAAATGCGAAAAAAGCTTACGGAAGCCGACGGACGAAATACAAAGCCAATAATCAAAGATGATATTTTGGATCAAATTTCTTAAAACGCTATGTGTTTTTGCGTTGTGGAGAATGGCAATATAGATGCACATACCCAGTCATGAAGTTGTATTCTTTATCAACCATCGCTTCCATAACTTCACTGACGAACCACTGATTGTACTCGTCCTATAGGGAGGTAAAGTATATAAATAAAAATAAGTATCAATAAGATGATAAGTGCAATGTGTGAAACAATTTATGATAAATTTGTTATCGGGAGTCTATATGAGGGAATATGCATACTGTAATGAAAATAGTATACATTATGTGATTTTATTTTATTAAAACACCATTATTCTCATTAAGCGAAACATTTACATGCATTTTCTCTTTATACATGGTGCTCGCTATAATAAATGCATCAGATATATGACTTTTACATTTTATTTTCATTGAAAATGTGGATTTGTAGAATAGCGCACTAGTGATGTAATAATAATCAGTAAACATTAGTGATAAAAAAGGCATTACCTTAAGAATGACAACTTTAGCACTTTCCAGAGGGCACTTCCGGTGAGTCCATTTGACGAGAAGGTGGGGGAACCAAAATAGGAAGAGTCGTAATACACCACCAGTTAAACCCGTCAACAATACAATGATAGCAGTCTTTATCTTGGACCGGAGGTAACCCTCAATTTCCTGAAACGATGAGTAAAATGATGTTTGTAAGACAAAATTTTTTACTTGTCCAGTGTGTCTTCTAATGCCATTGGTCATTTGTGATTATTATTTTAACGGTTAACATAGATTTTACTCTCTTTTTTTTACATTTTTTTTATTCTAATCTCATTGTTTGTTTCCCTTTTAATTGCTTCCATGTACATGTATATATCGTGTTAAAATTCAAATTTCGTTATACAGCATTACCATAATTATTTATTATCTTCTTTTTCTTCCAGTTAACTTATGGAATTTTGAAGCAGTGAAGGACGTCATTTTTTTAAAGTTTTACAACTATACATTGTATATTTGGTTTGAATAGTTACCCTGACCGTTATCTTAATGACTGAATATATATTATCCTTTTTCTTCTTTATAAACGTTTTTCCATTTCTTATCGTCTTAAACAGGATCAAAATTGTTTATAATATTATCGGAAGTGACGTACCATCTGATCCTCCATACCATGGTTCACATACTCTCTGTTCGCTTTCGTGATAGATGGATGGTCTTTGCTTGGATTTTCGGCTGTTGACGTTCCTATGCAAATAGCGTGAAACATTGTTCAAATGAAATGCTATCGAGAAGAGAGAAGATATAATAAAAAATTGAATCCCTGAATATATTACCGCGCAACTATTGATTTATTAAGACATAGTGTTATTGCTTTGTAAAAAAATCAATACGTTCTCTTATCGCTTTCAGATAAATATTTTTTTTAAATCTGATACGTTGTTGTTGAATTGCATTTATATTTTATATTGAAACGATAATAACTGACCTTATTGTATTTTATAGCTGTAGTAGTTTAACTACATGTACGTCAATATACAATTTATATAAAAGTTATTTGAAACAAACATTGGAATTTATTTTTATGACAAAGCTTATTGTAATCTTGAATAAGGTACTTTGTTTGCTATTGTAACGTTCTACATATCAAAGAGACAGATATTTACTTTTGATAAATATTATAATCTTTGTGACCCGCGTGAGTTGCTGATTAAATAGATTAACAAAATTGATAAGTCAAAAGAGTAAGAGCTCATTTTAGGGAAATAAAACCTTTCATGATTGGTCTAAACTTTCTTTATTTGAATTCTTGATACAACAATATAACATACCATTGATATATTTTCAGCATTAACATATGATTGGGCATAACCGAATTCATATTTGAAAATTATGTCTAATCACTATGAATACGTCATAAAGTGTGAGTTATTTTGCTTTTAGCAAGACTTAAAACTGATTCTACTTTATAAAACAATATGCAATGTATTCATGAATATCAGCAAATCAGGAAAACATAAACACTTTGGTAACCCGACATATCCAACTAAGCATATATGATACAATAAAGTAATGTACGGTTGGGTTGAAATACTTAAGGATGCTCCACCGCAGACTAATGGTATTTTTTTCTCTATCAAAAACACGTGCAGACGGATTAGTATTTGTTCAGTTACAAATGTTTCTTACTTTGTACCATTACCACAACTGACAAGTTTGAGCAACTGATTTCAAGTCAAAATTATTTAAAATAATTAATTGCGCCCCGAAAAAAATAAGGCACTATGTCCTGTATGAAATTAAGTACTGATTGTGATTGCACCAAAAGCAAAATAAATTACAAACGTATATATTCATATATATTTGTGTATAAAAGACACATTTACACACGTATCTGGTATGCCCTGTCATCGGTGGAGCATCTTTAAAAATATGATTTACAAAAACCAAAATGGCGTTACTATTCAATGTCATTTTTGTGATCGAGCAGATAGCCCTAAAAAGGTATTATTGGTTAGTGTGAAGGATATTAATGATTAAAATATTTATAAAATATTGGTACACCCAAAGTCCTTGAAATATAAATGAATAGCTATATATTATTGAAATGTCATTGAAATCGCCATAAAAAGGTAGACATCTAGGGCAAAATGACGTCAGTAACTTGATTCATTTCGTACCAATCCATATTTGCCATGCGTCATTTTCGATAATTTGGTTAATTATTGTGTCGATTCAATTGACGTTCTTACACATCCTACGAACTATCGTCTTTCTTAAGCTATGTTGACTACTGTCCTTACATCTGTATACGTATACAGCTGTTTAAGAACTGCAATAGGAACAACAATCGATTAATAAAGCTGTTTTAAAATAATTAACTTCAATTAGAGGAGTGTCGATTTACTGTTTTTGAGCTGTTTTAGGGTAATGAACTGTACTTAGTGGTAACAATGGACATTTATAAAGAGGTTTTAGAATAATTTACTGGTATAAATTGCAACAGTCGAATTTATAAAACTGTTGTCAAAACAGGAACTGCACTAAGGGATTATAGTCGACTTCACAAAGTTGTTTTAAGGTGATGAACTGCTATAAGAAGCAACAGTAGACTTACTTCATTTAGCGAACCAAAATTCATTATCACTAGACTGTGGTTAGAGGAAAGTTTTCTCATGAAAAATTAATGTTAATCATCCGTTAGCCATGGATAAAATGCATTACGATTGTAATATGATGTGATAACATTATATGTAATATGCATGTACTCATAACAGGCAGCATTGTTTCTGACTTGCATTTTATTAACGAATGCAATAACTTGGTCAATATCGTATCACATTGTTAGTTTCAATTGTTCATTATTTTAATCACAAGTGTAGAATTAATATACGAGACATAAATTTCGTAAACTGATATTCAATACAATGCTTTACATGTATATTTTAAGGATACATGGAATCAATGGCTGTATCATTGTACATGACTTCCTATATAAAACGTATCTCGTGTCGCGGGAGATGATCTTTATAGGCAATGCCCGCTATCGTATCCTATTGACTTTTGTCAATCACATTTTTTGAAATTGAGTATCTCGTGTCAGAAACTGATATATACGGAACAACATGTTCTAACATACGTGGTTTTTATTGACAGAATAAAATTTTGATGTATCTAAAAATGTCCACCATATCATCATCAAATGATATTTAGTCATATGCTATGAGTAAGTTTGATGAAATATTTTCTATAAGTGAAACATTCATATTAAATGATGTATGTTCAATATCCGAACAAGCGATGTATCACTCAAAATAAATCAATACATTATGCAATATATTGCGATACTCTGCAGTTCCATTCATCGTCAGTAATAATAATCCATAAAGTATCAAGGATGTGTAGCTTGATACAGCCCAAGGTTAATATCGAATAGCAAAACACAAACATGTATCACTTAGGCTTACCTGATTTCGCCATGTTTACTTATAAGTTACACCCAAGTCAATATACACTGGATTTATTAGCCAGCTGAATCCCAGGTCAGCCGATACATCTATACAACAGTGGAGATTACCATAGAATCCCAGGTCAGCCGATACATCTATACAACAGTGGGGGTTACCATAGAATCCATTTCGTCCATCGTTGTTGACTAACAACTGCACTACAATATATTTTATATAAATATAGTAACTGATTATTTAACATACGTCTGACACATGACACATATGACCTTGACCCGAGATTATAACAGCGGTATGTACCCAGAACATATCTCTTATTGATAATGCTTCAGTGCAGGAGATGGGTCACCGACAGCCTATTTCTACTTTGACCTTTATTCTATTTCTAGCTAATATGCACGCGTAGTGAATTTTCTGCAAAATACCCAATATGGAAACATTATTCAAATGCCAACAAAATGACGATTTCGGGATCCATCATTAAATGTAATTACACTATAACAAAATGATTTTGTATCGAAACTCATTAGACTTACACAAATGATAGAACATGCTTTATGAACGGCAGGCGCAATATATCACTGGTTCAATCTGGGTCAATTCTTTATCTCTCATTTGTTAAATAAATAAGTGCTTTTATTTCCCCGTACCATTGCACCAATGTGTGTGACCGAGTACATTCCAGTATGTTCATTCTCCACATAAAGATGCTCCACCGCTGACAAATTGTATTTTTTTCTCAATAAAAAAACAGGAGCAAATTAGAAATTTCTTCAGTTACAAAAGTTACTTACTTTACACCATTACCACAGATGAAAAGGTTGAGCTTCTAGTTTACTGAAAGATAAAAATATTGAAAATTATTAATTGCGTCCAGAAAAAAAATCCATGACACCATGTTCCATATGAAATGAAGTGCTGATTGCGCATGTACCAGAATCATTTTTTTATTATTGTTTTTGTGTTAATTAAACATATATATACATAATTAAACACCAATTGTTGTTCAAAGGATGAGTATCGTTTATGCTCTGTCGGCGGTGGAGCATCTTTAATGTCTCAGTAAAAATGCCGTATATAGATACACGTACATTCATGAGTTTTATATTGTTACATGTGAGTCTTGTGATCTTTATGTAATTAACATATCTCACACTTATAGCATCCAGCACGTATCGGAGATAACAATGAAAAGCCTGCACACGTGACACCAATTGTCGAGGACCTCTTCGCTGATAATACAGTCATATCACGTACGGATTTGAGCAAGACGTATGATGACGTGACACTTATGATGTCATATAAAATTGCTCTGTATGAATTGCAATTATATATTAAAACAAATGTTTATTAGCAGACATGTTGTGTACGAATGTCGGAAGAAGTGAAATATATTAAAATAGATTATGTTTCATCAGTGATATATATGCGTTAAAACAAACAAACATTTACTTAATCTAATGTTAATCTGTCGTTTTTGATTTCTTTTTTCTACGACTGTGACTACTAGTAAATATACCCTTTATGCACTTAGTATCGGTTATACACCTCATAACATTTAACAGACGTAATTACTATACGAACAATCCAGTAACGCGTGTATTTCCAGATGAACAATTGATGTATATTAAAATCATTACACTGTATGTTTACAGCAAGGTAAACAAAGTCTTATGTACAGATACATGTAGTTCATACATGTAACTGATAAACAGTTAGGGGGAGACAATAAGGGGAAAAGATTAATTATATACAAGAAAAAAAATAACCTTGGTTGATTCATAGAGACAGATAAGGGCAGATGGAAAATGTATGACAAATATGTGGAGGACAAAAACAAATTTTCTGAAGAACAGATATTCGTCCTGCAGTGATGATCCGATTTCCAATTAACATTTGCATACGAGTGTCTGTGTAGCAATCAACAAGCGACAGTTGTAACTTATGAACAATGGACGAAGGTTTTATGATTCAACAAAATAGAGGCTGATTTCATGTTTTCTGGTATTAACATCATCTAATGAAACAATTGAAACATTGATAAATATGTTTATCCTGCAACTGCCGCACAAACCGAACGATGACTGCTGTTGGATATCCGGCAATACGATCACGAGAATTTGTTCCGTATCAGACAAATATTTTTCTGACTTGAATCCGAATTTTAACCTTTCGTTGATCAAAACAGCATTTCCCATGGCAGTAAAAAGGAGTACCCTCTCTTTCGATTTCGTAAATGAATCTTTACTGCACAACTAAGAAGTGTCTCGCTTTTTACAATCGTTTTAATATCCTCAATAAGGAAATAGTTGCTGGATAAACAGAATGCACAAATTCTCTAGATCCGAAATTTTATAAATAAGATCAAATGTTAATGTTAGATACTCCATATAATGTCAATATCAGATAACTACTGACGCTACGCTATACGAACCGATTACTTACACACTATGGTAACATATCTACCCGATAATTACATTTACCACGTAACTCGCTCTATTACCTGGTTGACACATGTATTCTCATGTTCTAATAATGGACAGATTAAAATTAAGAAAGACAAGCGTAGGTCTGGTGACTATCTTTATTACCAAAACGACATCAAAATGGTATTTTATGTCGTCAAATGATATTATGTTAAAAGAGTAGAGATATTTGGAAATTAAAATATTAAGATAAAAAGTAGCAAAACGTCCAAAATATTGAATGATCTTTTAGCCATATCAGTTATTTAGAAATGTGATTCATCAACTTCGTTTTTCATTTCAACAAAATTATGGTTACGCATTTCGTTTATGACCTGAAGTAAAGAGTGTTCAAATTCAGGAAAAATCGAGCATCTTTAAATTTGTCATTGTCAAATTATGGCTCGTGGGTATTTGCATTGTTCGTGAAAGAGGTCCATTCTTTTGGAATATTAAATCATATCTTCTATCTTCTAATTTTCAAACAGCGATTCCTTCTACACAGTAATTCCCGTAGACAATATATCCACCATCATTTGATATCCTTTGGATAACAAAATTTCTATTTTCTTTGTATTTGATTGAATTTTAAAAGAGGACTTGGCAGATATGACAGTTAATCCGCCCTAAATACTCAGGGTTATGACACAGTACTGCTGTATATGACCGAGGTTTTAGATGTTGTTGTTTGTGTAAGAAATGATATTTCGTTGTTTTTATACTAAATCTGACTTCATGATCGGCCAATTTTGTTTTTTGTTGCTCTATGAAAAAAACAATAAATCAGATATTGGCAAGAAAGACAGCAGGAAAGTTATCGTTATGTTATACAAATACGTTGTCGTTGATAATGAAATTTGTAAATATTCTCATAACTAATCAATGAAATCGTACAATAAATCGTATTTTTGTCAAAATTCTGAAGAAAAAAATATATCACTACGTTGCAATTTCATCGGGTTATGCATAAAAATGTTGCACACTTTTGTAAGAGTCTGCTATGACATCGTTTGTATAGCCTATGGAATTAACAAAGGAATAGTTATAACTACGAAAGAAAGTACTCAGTGATATTTCAGGACAAATGGCCGGGTCTTGGATGAAATATTCACTAGTTGTGTAATATCATCTACATCGAGGCTTACACTGTGATCCCATAACGGCAGCTTCAGTCTTGTCTAGTACGTGCTTATGTATAAGTGGACATATAGCGTGTAGATACAACAGGAGGGACATTGTCATAGTTGTGATCAAATTACAAGAAATTCTAGATTTACGATACTGATCAACTGATAAATAATATGGATCAGGATTTTTGTTTGGAACCAAACAAAGGTAACTTCCTCCTGTTCTCGGAATATGTTGTGCTTGATATTGATTGGGCGTACATGTCTATCAATATTGCAGTTATCATTGTTAAACAGTGATGCACTAGCTGTAGAATGAATACAAATGAATTGACAATCCAATGACCAATCGATAGAATTATGTAACATATCTTATTATAAATGAAACAGCGTTTGTATAATACACACTTCACATCTCTGATACTTATTCCGCCTGAAGCATGGCAAATTCTGCAATATTTACTTAACACGTATATCCTACATTTATCGATTAATGTTGTTTTAAACAAATAATGCATTTGTATAATACACACTTCACATGGCTGATTCTTATTCCGCCTGAAGCATGGCAAATTCTGCATTATTTGCTTAACACGTATATCCTACATTAATCGATTAATGTTGTTTTAAACAAATAATGCAATCTTGCTTGAACGCGCATGTGCATAAGAAATTAGTGTTATCATCCCATTACCTAAAATAGTATCATGTTTGTTAGGCCGCCTCTGATTGGCTGCTACACAAATTCTTCAATCACATGTTACAAATAAGCTGATGTATTTGAGGTATTTAGTTCATGCCTGATTCATATATGATGACTATTTTATATTATTACTACTGCAGTTGCCTTGATAATTATCTATAACTTGCATAAATTCACCAAATATGAAATTTTAGTCATTTTATCATCTATTTTTGCTTGTTTTAACAAACTCATCATTTACTGACGATATGGAGGCACTAGAAAGAAAAATATCAAGTTTGTTCAAAGATGCCTTCTATAATTTCTAAAATGAAAATGTTTGCAATAAAAGGCCAAAAATAACCACATTTCTTAATTTCATGAATTTCTGAATATTTCTTACAGTTACCATGGCAATTACAGTACAACTGTAATGATGATAAAAAAAAACTACAATAATGCGTTGAAATCACACATAACAGTGTGGCAAAGACACAAGATCAAATAGTATCGTAAACGTCTTTTAGGCCCGCTTGAAGTACAAAATGTCCTACTATCAAACGTTTTTTTCTGAAACAATTAACTTCCGGTTAAGTCCACCGTCCCTGCATAATCATATGATGTATTCGGGTAAAGATTTCTTTTTCCAAAAAAAGTGTAGATATTTACCAACTATGATACTATGGATCAAGGACATCCTTGCGTGGATTGACGTGTATGTAACTCTACATTATCATTCAGAATCGTTCTTTGTGACATGTAGTAAAACGTTAATTGCAGCACATTGTATTACCTGAAGGTCTGAAGAATGTCGCGTTCAGTCATTTTTGATCCCGTGGCATCCCCACACTTTAAAAGCACACACATTATATATTTATAACGTATTTGCATTTGACGGTAAACATGACGTTAACAGTATCAACACTAATGTAACTTTTATTAGAAAGAAGTCATTATAAAAAAATAAATCTTTAATTGAAAAACATATACATTGTTTTCGTCGTTAAGTTTAACACTCATTCACAAAACTATGCTTAGTATAAGCAACTGTTATAAGAACGGAAAGAGGGAAAACATCATCTCGATTCCATCCTTAGACTGCATTTAGAGTTAACAAAACCAATGAATGTTGAATTTGAATATTAAATCAGTAAAAAGTTTTTATGAAATGTTCATTCATTCATTCTTGTCTTTGTAATTGCCCTGACAAGAACATCTTTGAGATGATATAGTGCTTTTTCAAACGATGGATGAAGATGAGGTTAGGAGATGATTTTGTAACTGATGATTTGAGATTATCGTAAAAGTTTCACAATGCATTTTTCAGTATTGTTTTTGTTTTCTTCTGAAATTTCTCGGCATTCAATTACTTCGAAGACATTCCGTCCATAAGTAAACTACACATGCTAATTTCCCAAACTAAAATAAAATGCAGCCATTTGGAAGCTTTCTATTAGACATAAAGAGAATTCAGTGAAGCGTACTTATGTGCAGTTAAATGTACCGTAATAAAAAATGATAATGTTTCCAAGTTTTCGTATGTATCAAGCTTGAAAATTAAGTGAAAATTTCAAGTATTTAACTACCAAAATATAAGACTTAGGTAGATTTGAATTGTACATGGTCGAGTTTAAAATGTTTAGCTATAATTAACGTGCCTGTGATCTCCTTACTATACATAATCATTTGTTAATTTAGATGATTTACTCCATATAACATATCTTATAACTCGTAAGAAATCAGGAATCAATATTAAAGCCATGAATATCGTAATAATAGCAACACCTGCGAAACCTATTAATCTAGAGGATGTCCTTCCATCATGTGCGCTGATTTTTGACCTTTTAAACGAAGATAACGTCGTTTTATCAATGAATAATTGTTCCTTTAATTTGGCCAATACACATGTTAAATCCTCATTATCACCGCACGTCGTTTCATTTAGGTACCGACAAAGGCAGGTGCAGGATCCAGTTGTCTCCACGAATGCATTTGAAGTACTGGTGGGAGTATTAGATGTTGACGGATTTGATGTACTGGTGGGAGTATTAGATGTTGACGGATTTGAAGTTCTGGTGGGAGTATTAGATGTTGACGGATTTGATGTACTGGTGGGAGTATTAGATGTTGACGGATTTGATGTACTGGTAGGAGTATTAGATGTTGACGGATTTGATGTACTGGTGGGAGTATTAGATGTTGACGGATTACTCGTTGTACTTGTTTCCACAGTGGTTGTTTCCACTGCAGTGGTAGAAGTGGTTGCAGCAGTAGTGGTTGTGGTAGTGGTTTCCGCAGCTGTAGTTGTGGTGGTCATAGCAACAGTGGTTGGTGAGGTGGTTGCAGCACCGGTGGTGGTGGTGGTGGTTGTGGTGGATGTTGTGGTTGTTGGCGCTTCTGTTGTTGTTTCTGAAAAGAGTTGAATAAATAACATGAATTAAAAGTTTTTGACATCAAAGCTGCCTGATCCCGATTTGTCGAAACAATTTTAATTAAGACCACGGACTGAAGCCATTTTTAACGCCTGTTACATATTGAAAATAAAAGTGACACTTTTGTTTCGATATATCGGGATCTGGCAAGTAAATCTAAAGGCATAAGATATGTACATACTCAACAAACGGACAGATTTTATACAATTGTAACAGGAACAAGAGTTTCGTGGATACAGCCAGAATTGAACCCGTAACATGGACTTTCTGGCCCCGGTCTATATTCTGCTTTTAATGAAAAATAACTTAATGTAAAGTTTATAGGCGACATTCCAATATGTTTATTAAACAAATGACATCGCAATTTATCTATATCTAAAACCAAGATGAGCACGATTTTATAACTTTACAAAGTTAAACGTGAATTGGCGATAACGTGATTTGTGCATAAATTGTATGTCTATTTAAAATGAGTTTTTCTTTAATTTTCAATGGTTGAACAATTCATGTTTCCATCAAATCACGTGAATTAAAATTGACGTTTTAACGGTCACCGGCAATTGGCGGATGCGAAATTACGATTTTTTTTTATAGAAAATAACTATTTTTTTTATTTTTTTACATATTATTATTTTTTACTTGTATAAGAATTGAATTGAATACAGTTTGAGATGTGGAGCTATAAAAACAGCATCAGAGTGTAATATCATGATTGAACGATTCACAGATAATTAGGAATGTACATTACGTTACGTTGACCATTGTTGTTAGTAGGAATTTGAACTAACCAAACATCACATTTCTGTACTCTGATATTTTTTATATCTCCGTAGCATTAAGCAACATATTCAAGTTAATCTGAAATCCATAAATCAATAATTCATATCAATACAAAAACGAAACTAATCGCACTAAATGCCAAGGTAATTAACTTGTTTACGCGCCGTTTAGACTTATCAGATGACATGACATTGTCTGGAATAGATTCGCGGTGTCCAGTTTAGTCAATTAATTCAGAGAAATCGTAAAGATAAATCAATAGTTATTGAAATAGTTGTTGCGTTTTCCTATTTTCAAGTTTTAACGGTATGTCTGAAACGGTAATTTGAATTTTGATATAACGTAATGGCATTTAACTCTAGTTTAAACAAAATACTGGTACTTATTTTTAATAAGTAACTTTATCTTGGTGTAGCTGTGTCTGTTTATTTGAAATACACATATAATAAAAAAAAACCATGAAATTCAAATCGCCATGGGGAAGTTTGGTTCAAATTACTTTACTAAATGTGCTAGAGATTGCTTCTTCATCAGCCTTACCTCAGCCAAGTTTACAAATTCTGCATTGATATGATCATGTATACGAGTACATTGGTGTGGGTTTGATCTAGCCATTCACGTTTGCCTTTATGCACTGTTACAATATTGATTCATATGAAAGGCAGGAAGTCGTGGAGTTGCATGGTAGGACGACTACGTGGGTACATAAAATTGTTCAATCGATAGCATTACTATCCTACAGTTAATAAATTAGCTGCATAACATTGGAACACTTCTCAAGTTTCACGAACATCTGATATCAATTTTATTATGTAACAAAGTATCTGAAACTGAAAACAAATGTAATTCAACAGAGTTGCTGGTCTATCAGGTTGCAGGTTCGTTTTCACACATACTTGAGTCATAAAAAACTCTACAATGATGCTGACGTGTATCATTGAAGGTAATTTTCTCTATCGACACAATCCGCTGTTCAAAACCAAAACTATTATTTAACTGAACATTATGGATAGAATAATGCCCATACTATATTATCACATATTTTTTTTTAAATATGTGAAATGCATCACGAAAACTAATTATGGAAATTAGTTTATATAAAGCATTATCGCTTTATGACATGTTGTAAATATCAAAAGAAGTCCGAATAAATCACTCACACATTTCTATTAAATAAAATTATTATCAAAATAAGAATATCTTATCGATATTTAAACTAGAAGTAATTATCTAGAATTAACTGAATGGTTTATGTTATGGGGATATAAAACAGAGCGGTTTATGACGAGAGTACACTCGGATTCAAACAAAGCTTGCGAAATTCCATTTTTCTTGATGGAATCCTTACGCCGTTGTTTCAGCCAATCAGAGGCGGCGTTATAAACGAAGAAGTCATTTGTTTACGTAATGAGACAACATTTTTAAGCCAATGAAAATGTTCGTTACAAGCAGGAATATATGAATTGAAATGGTCATCTCATAAAGATGACAATGTATTATCAAGAACGATCATATTATTATATTCTTCAAAATTTATCATGTGTAATTACAACTTTGCAAAATATTTTACAACAGTTTACATCCTATGGTGGGGATTCCACAGAATTACGCCATACTATATGGATATACATATGTCCCTTTATAGTCAACGGGAGGGGAGTTGCGTTCAAATTAGCGTAAACGCAACGATGTATCAATACAAATCACAGTAGGATCGGACTACTTCTAGTTCGCGCTTCGGTAAAATTTGGCGTTTGGCGAATGATAATCTAAATAAACTTTAGGCCTAATGCGTGAAGTGTAAACAAAATTTCCTCGTTGGATTTCAAAATAACAATAAAGAGTTCAGGGGGATGTTATCTCAGGGATGTTCGGTGAAATCCATAGTTACGTCGGTCACACACCATGCAAACACTTGTCTATCATCCGTACAATAAAATGAAAGTCATGACTACGAAGAATTTAGTATATATCGCGGTCGTAGATCCATACACACATGTACATGACAAATAATCAGCAGCTTACCGGTCATACCATCAACAGGCTACATCATAGTTACTTTCCTCGGTTGGAAATCAAATATGGCGGCTCGTTCCACTTTGGACCACATCACTACCCTGATAACGATACATACTGGTGGTCGTTCCGCTTCAGGTATCTCAATTTTTATTCGAAATGGACATTATTGATATATGATTAATTTACATTGTTATATATCACATCAAACTGCAGCTATAACATTCAACAATCGGAAAAATATCTACGGCCATCCTGACTAATATAGTTACTCAGCTTAGCAACCAACAACGTTTTTAATTTGATCAAGAACATAGACTAAAATAGACTAATTTATGTAAGTATATAGATTGAACAGTGTTTTTAATGCGTTAAAGGTGGTATGAACACAATGGGATACAGATATATTCAATGCAGCGTGTAAGCGCTACATGTAGAATATGTCTGAATCCATTGCGTTCATACCACCTTTAACGCAATCAAAACTACGTTCAGTCTCTTTATATCTACATATACATGTACATATATTGCATATAGAATTGGAACAAAAAAATTCTACAGAATACATACTCTGACAAATACATCAAGATATACTAATTATGTAATAAACAAATAAATAACGAAATGGGTGGGTTGGGGTGGGCTTAAAGTTGTCTATGAAATCGCCAATTAAAAGATGAACAAAGCTTCGGGACAAAATGGCGCTGCTGAAAAATATTCTCGCATCTGGCTAAAAATAACCAGCAAATAAGCGAGCAGCTAATTTAGCTACTGAAGATGCCTCATAAAGGGATACGAGAAAAAAAAATCAAAATAGCTGTGTCATAGCATTAAAAAAGCTATACAGATAGCTTGCATTTTGTACAATGGCGTCATATGTGTTTGATTTCCTAGAGTTACTATTACGAACTCATAGCATAGCGGTCCCCACATTTCACCCCTGTAAACGGCCCGCGGAAATTTCAAAATTCAAGAACGTGTTTCGGACACATACTAAATTCTATAACACATATTGTAAGTTTCCTTTGGTATCATTTTCCTGTAAACGACTGTCAGTTCTGACATATTATAATTTGATCATTCAATATGAAACCTAACAATTATGGATTATTTTGCGGATAGACTAGATTTTCTTGTAAGTATAAAGGGGGCGCAACGTATTACACAATCGTCATGACGTATTCTGTGACCCGAGGTCAACAGACGGCCAGTCCGTGAGCTGTTGACAGAGGTGAATGTGGTTACCGCAATGAACTCTGGGAGAGATTGTATCCAACCTAAGAAGCACGTATCCTCATGTCCCTCCACGTGAGTATACAGTCTTAAAATTGATTACGATCGGTACGTATGCCATTCCACTCAGCACTCGATTTAACGGAGAGCGGTATTTCCTCTAAACAATTATTCATATAATGGGTCTATAAAAAGATCTAGTGGTATCATACTTAGGGGAGAAAGATCAAAGTAAAGAACTTTTCTTTATCTTAAATGGTTTTCCTTTTTAACAATGTATTTTCATAGTTTTTCAGTTCTAGCTGCAATGTGTATGTTAAACTAGATATATTTGTGTTATGATATATTTCATTTATCATATCATACATATGTATGTATCGGTAAAAAGTATTCTAATAACATCGTTGAGATTATATTTCTACGAATTTCAAAATGACCATCACACCGAGGAAATTTCCAGTAAGTTGCAATAAAACTCTTAAAATTGAATCAACGTAATCATCATTTTCCCATATATTTTTAGTTGCGAGGATCATTAAAAAGATACAAATAGCTAATTCAGATAGTACATGTAGTTATGCTTCTGTCATTATCTTCATTTTTATTATATGTGTTTATGAAATAACTTCTGTCATTGTTCCAGGACAAAAAAAGCATGTGCTGATTTTGAAAAAATTGTATGCATTTCCTTCATAGTAATAAACAACTACATTCACATCGATACCTGTTTTAATGTTTTCTTGCAATGTTTTGAACGACGACTAATGGGACTTAATGCTTAGTTATGTCGATTTTAAAGAATGTGTCATTTTCTTTTATTCTCAACACGAAAGAAGTTGAATCAATGTATATTTTACGATCTTATAAAGTAAGTGTGTAAACCGCTTACGTCATGGTCTGTTCAAAAATTATACTGTAGTACACATTTTGGATATTTTGCACTGGTATCTAAACGAAAGCTTGGACGGCTCAAGGCTTCACGTATGACGTCAACACAACAGTCAAAACAACTGTTAGTTTCGAATATTGATTGTAACTGTCAATCTATACACATTCGTTTTGATATGTTTAAAGTTCAAAGTACGCAATGTCATAGGAACTAGCATGTGACTATAAAAATTTCATTTAAATAGCAATCAATATATCCATGCACATTTGACCGACAATTATACCATTCCACAAATTAATATTCCCCACCCCACGAAACAAATAAAACACCAAATAAAAAATGACCCATTTTTAGAAGAAATTAGTTTTGATTTGGCAGACAAAATGAAATATTTTACGGTTTTATTCAAAATGTATAACATGATTCATT
Source organism: Argopecten irradians (assembly GCF_041381155.1). NCBI lineage: Eukaryota > Metazoa > Mollusca > Bivalvia > Pectinida > Pectinidae > Argopecten > Argopecten irradians. The sequence goes on from NC_091134.1 coordinate 22,158,353, forward strand.
TCCTTTAATATCTATAATTAGGAGAATAATCATTTCCCTTAGAATGTTAATCCATGGAACTGAATCAGTGAAGTGGAATTCCATGGAGATAAACAGGTCTATCGTTTACTAGAAAAAAAATGTTAACTGACGGATGTTATGCTAAATAAAACAAACAGAAGTCCGGCGAGGTCAATCGGAATGACAGCGTGCTAACCAATAATAATTTAGCTATTGATATTTTAAAACATTGTCAGCAATAATAATATTAATGTGTTATAGTAGCACTGAGAAATGCCGATAGTATCATGTTTTAACATTAAAACTTAAGTAGCTTGGATGTTGTATTGGATGTCTGTGTCCTGCTAAAATGACAGCTCAACCTCAGGGTCACGACCGCAAAACCCAGAAACAACAGTCTCTTCCGAATGAAATCAATAATCGATAATCGAGTCATTAACATGTAGTTAAATAAACTTCAATAGTTCTTTGTGACTTCTGGTATTGTGTATATATAGACAATAATATAATAGTAGTATTAAGCTAAGTCAAATGAGACGAAGCAATAGCAATAGTCATAACACGTAGAAATAGCAATAAGTATATTCAGTTATGATTGCTCTGAAGCATGTTTTGGTTAAGTTATCGGTTTCCCAAATATCCTAGTTAACTAATTGTGCTTACCCAAACTGATGTTAGCCTTATAATAATTATAACAAAGGATAGGTGTATAAAATCATATTGTTCGTTTTTTATGTTGATTGCTGTATCTATAGTCGCACGATGAGGGAGGACTCATTATGCATGTATTGTGATATTTAAAGAAATGCGAGCTATGCATATAGCTTATTTTATGCAGCGACACATGCCATTATTATTGATAATTAAAGTTAGTATTTTTCTGTTTTAAGCCATATATACATATGTGCACCCTTTATGTGGCCTCTTATAGTTACCCTGTGTAGAGCCCCAATATAAGGCGCTCTCTCATTGGCTGTTATATTAATACTGATTGCTGATTGGTTGCTATATTAAGCTTCATCTCTGCAAAAAAATTTTCACAGGCGCCATCATTTTCACAGGCGCCATCATTTTCACCTCATTTTACGATTAATTTTTACAATTTCGGAAAGTTTTAAACCCACCCTACTTCCCTCCCTTTAATACAAGCTTTTCTTTTGCATCATCTTGGGTGACGTCATTTTGGCGTATTTCTGTCGAATCTGACTCTTTTGCGTAATTCTGAGGCGTAATTCTGACGAATCCCCACAATAGGGAAAATATTTTGTAATAATTTGTAAATTTTAATTTTTTATCTTTATTGTTCTCTATTTGAAAAGAGAACAGCTATGTTTATTGGAATGGTCATTTTTAGAGTCTCCAGTTACAATGTATGTGTTAATTGAATATGGAGTACTAATTATTATGATGTTATGACCATTCCATTATTTTGTATGTGTTAATTGATAACTTTCATGTGATTTTTACACATATAACATGGTTTAGTTTTAATAAACCGTCATCTTATATAAGATGTTATCATCTTTATAAGATGGCCATTTTCAATTCACACATTTGTGTCGAGTTTTATGTGGAGCATGCATAAATAAGGTCATGATTGAAAGAGTTGTAAATCTGTGGGGCCCTACTTACCATCTGGTCGGCAATCGTACGTGACTTCCAAGTATTTATAGGTAGATGGACATGGGTCTCCATACTGGGAGTTTGATGAAGATAAAGTGCACGTTGTTTCCCCGTCACATTTGCTTTGGATATCAGCAAAGACGCCACTGGCACCACATCCCACCATGCTCATTGCCGCATGGACGCACGTGACTGTGTCAAATCTTCCATAGCGGGCGTCAATTATTTCAAGACTCCCGGAGCATGATATATCCTTGGATAAAGATTCACATACAGTGACGATAACTGCAGCTGAAATGAAAACAAATCCATGAATTTATGTGGTATATTATCTCTTATTACAAATTACATTAATATATAATTGTGTCATTGTCGGCTTGATTCGGATATTTTGGATGCGCCATGCAAAGAGCAAAAGTTCGTTTAATTTGTTGCATTGCGCATTGTCGCTTTTCGCATGGTCATTGTCGCTCTTCGCATGAAACACTTTCGCATAAGAGCGTTAAAATAGATCTTTTTAAGGCAAAATAAAAAAAATGTATTTTCTAAAGTGTGTTGAACAAGCATGATATTCAATCTTTTTTTATTTTTTCAAAGTGCGTTATTTTTCAATGAGTTATAACAAAGCTATCTATAGATCGCCAAATATCATAATACCCAAATATGATAGCCTCGATTTGGAATACGACCTAGGAAATGGCTAGTAGTGCTATGCCAATGCGTAAAGATCACTCAGATACTGGAGTAGTATGTAGTCAACTTGAACACTCGAATATTGGATCCAAGGGTGAAGGGTTAGTGGTAAAATGTCAAGACACTTACATCACTAGGTCCCTTTAGCCTCATAATGCTGTTCGTTTGACATCAAATATATTACAAAACAGAATTACGAGTCAAGTTAGATTGCATGGCATGTGTAAGGTATCAAAGGATCAACAACATTAGGAAGGCACGCACCACTGAACTATTTGCAGGAAAACGACATTAGGCAGTGGATATTCTTTTTTCTAAATGTTTACATTCACTCAAAGACTTATCTGATGGAGTGATATCATGCATAATACGTCTACATTTAAATGAAAACGAGCGTTTGACGTTTTTTATATCTTGTAGCCATAACGATTGCGTGATCGTTAAATTGCAATGCAAATCGGAATTCAATTTGCTTGAAAACAAGAATGTATTCGTCTCTGATAAATGATGAAAGTTGCTTTAAAGTCTGTATAATGAAATATTTGTAAATATTTAAGGAATAGATTTTTTATTTTGTTGAGGTTATGAGAGTATAATGATAATGGAGCACGTGTAAATTATATAACCCCAGCGAAGCCGGGTTGCATAAAATTTACACGGGCTCATTATCATTATACCCTTATAACAAAATGAAAACCTATTCCTTATATTTACTTTTTCAGGTTAATGAATATTATTTATCCTCGTGACAATTGCATATTTTTATTAAAATACCCATATTTTTTATCTCCCGTCATCATCAACGAATTCGATTGAACAGCTGATTACAATCGAGCTATTCATATGTTCCTACCAAAGTGGGGTCATAACCCCACGTTGCTACGCCAGCGACTATTCACGTTATTTTGACCAGACACAATTTATCTATTTTAGTAACAGTAACTTTTGCCTGTCACCTTCGAACCTTTGAATCTATCATGACAAGCACGTTTAGGCAGAAAGGAACTTGTGAAGTTTTTGGTTTTAGCATGATTAGTTAGAAAGGAATGTGTGAAGTTATGGTTTAGCATGATTAGTCAGAAAGGATCTTGTGAAGTTTTTGGTTAAGCACGATTAATCAGAAAAGAACGTTTGAAGTTTTGTTTTAGCACGATTAGACAGAAAGGCACATGTGAAGTTTAATTTAGCACGTTTAGTCAGAAGAGAATTATAAAATTTTATTTTAATCTGCTATAGTGAAATTAGGTTTACAATTGACACAAAATGAATTTATGAATTAATAATACAGTCTTTCCTTTCATTATAAAATTATTTATTTGACACACAATTAATATATTCGATCGGTTGTATACAATTTTTATATATATAGCGGATGATACACGAGGTCAGTTTGACTTTAGATCTAAATTGAGCTCAATAGTAGTACTATTATTACTTTGATCTAGTATTTGTCTTTTAAGTAGTACATTTGTATATTGATAACTCGTGTTTGCTCTCCTCGGTAAATAAACTAGTAGTTTGATAATTGAAGTGTTCTGCTATATATACATCAAAAACAATAGTTTAAATAATGATTTGTCAATAATAAACAAATAACGTGAGTTAACAATCTGGAACATTTCCAATAGCATCCAAGTGATATTGCCTAACAATGATACAAGTATTGTATACCTGGTGTTAAAACATGGCTATGATGTCATCTTTTGTTGTCACCCATGCTTTAGTTGGACTATTGTTCAAGTACTTGTTCTGTCTGTAGATAAGTACACCTTTCACTGTACATTAGTTTACCTGTAGCTGTAGATTAGTTTCAACTAATCTACAGGTCCAGGTAAACTAATGTACAGTGGAAGGTAGAGACCAAAACTACATGCAGCATTGTGAAAAGACAGATAAATAACAAATAAATCAAATTAAATTCAATATAAATGTAATACAAGACTTCTATAATACATATTATTACATATTTTCTGTTTAATATATTGATTCGTAGACATCGGCTTAAATCCAATTATATCAACCACAACGCTAAAAATTACTCCTTTTGTTGAAAATCCAAACTCTTTAGTACATGTATTTTGACAGCACAGGCATTCCTAAAATGATGTTTTGTTTTTTTAGTAGAAACATGCACTTTCTTTCTTTGAAAATTGAATGCTTTCATTAAATTTCTTGTCCCAATAATTTCACTGTTTTCAAATTACTTCATTTCTTGAATGTATACACATAACACATAAATCCACATTTCCCGAAATTGAACACTTTCAGTATTGATTGCGTGATTCCTTATTTAAGGTTCACACAAAGCCTACTTAACAAATTTGAAAAATTAATCTTTATTTTCTTTTTATCACTTTGCCGTTTTCACTAATATAGTTTCCTTTAGAATTCACTCAATCTTGATAGTGTGGTTTTTAAAAGGACCAATCATATTCTTTAACTGCTGTTATTGCTTCATTTCATAACGTAGAGCAGTATATTCAAAATTACGTTTCCATGGTAATCCTCCATACCTTGTGAATTTCCGAGAAATTATATAGGGATTGGATTGCGCTTTTATGTTAACCATGCTTGTATGGAGCAATTCCTCTAAGAATATATTCTATGGGGCGCGTTAGCGCCCCATATTGAATATATTCTTAGATGAATTGCTCCATACAAGCATGGTAAACATAAAAGCAAAATCCAATCCCTATATTTACACTCATAAGACTTTTTTATTTATATTTTATGCTATAAAATCGTCATTTGAATTTGACGTAATTATTCAATAAAAGTCGGTCAAAAGTGGGAGGAGCTTACTAAATTGAACAGCGAAAGATGACTCTTCACGTAAGGTAGAATTATTCATCCGCGACGACAATAAAGTTCAACATTTCATTGTAAAATAAACATGACAACCAAAGTAAATTTCAAAGAAAATTTTATTTCATCATATCAGAACTTTAAATATATATTAAATTTTGCGAAAAGTTAATATATAGCGTAATAACAAAGAATTTGTACTCGACCACATGTGTGAACTCGGTGACCGTTTTTGTGCAGCGAGGCGAAGCTGACGCACGCTTACACACTGGAGTTTGCCGAAGTTGTCAAAACACCGATGTTCAAGTAGCTCAACGTGTTTGAGATTGTCGTCTGACTTGACGATATTACATCCTTGGGAGCCATGTGATTATATAATCTACGCTTAGATCCATCGCCATCTACAGACGGAACATTTTCACTTGTGTTCGATGGGTACAATGTATTTATGGTGACGCGTAGGACTAACTGTCAATACGTGGATTACTAGCGGTGCATGTTTTATAATACACATGATTAAATTCTCAAAGAAAAAAGACAAGAGGATATGTTTATAACTGACCTCTGTCAGAGGGTCTCACGCCCGTCCACCCCAAAGACGCGATCGTAGGATGAACACAGACACAGAGGTAATGTTTACATTTGACAGCACTGCACGTCGCCCCGGTCGGGATATTTTTCCCGTTTCATTATACAAATGTTAATTTAAAAAATGTTGGTATCATATATAAATATAAAACATATATGTATTGATTACATTTTCCCAATATTCTACGAAATACAACAATAAACACGTAATGGTGTGTCAAAATGTAAAAAAAGCCATGTGTTTCTTTTAAAAAAAAGTAGCCCTTTTACGTTGCATAGAACATTTTCATACGCAAGTTTAAAGTACAATGTTACCATGCAGTTATGGTAAACAAAATCGGCTAGTACTTGCGTATAGTGAACAACCCTAGCAAGTGTAAATATATCCAAGTGAATTGTCTGCTTCTGACATAAACAGCAGTTAAATTAACATATCACAAAATAAACTTCCTTAATAGATATTTGATAATCATTTTAGATAGTTTGACTTCATAAAGATCTGATCTGTACTGTCTGCCATGTTGCCTCTTGTGCAGCTCCACTCAGAATGAAGAGAATTCAAACTCACAACAAAATTCTCTGGTAAAAAAATATGTATGGAATTTCATGAAAATTTCATGCAATGCATGCATGAACAGAGTAGACAGTATACACTTGTTTTGAAATGTTAAGTGTCAAAGGTAGTTGAATGCCTTACCTGTAGTTGTAGATTAGTTAAACAATAGCCATAGTTAGCCCTGTACATCACAGTGCCATGTTTTAAGTAAGAGAAACACATCAAACTGTCGATTAGTCAAGATATCATGCACGATGCTCGGCCCTTCGGGCATCGCATTGTCCATTATCTTGACTAATCTACAGTTTTCGGTGTTTCCCCTATACGTAACTCGCATTCATTTACAATAATGTATTAAGTTTAATAGATTCGGGGTAAATGCTCTGCGTTCCTCTATTTCTCTAAGACCACACTTACGCGTACACCAGGGAAAACCAAAATAAGTTGTACAATGTTTTTTTATCTTTTGTCAAAATCTGTACACAATAGTAAAGATTAAATGATAGGTTTTTAATATATTGTACGTGATGATTTGGAATATATATAACTATAGTAAATTTAATATCAACTAAAAGTTCTAAATATCTATTGTAGTAGATGATTTTGAATAAGTATAACAACATTAAATTGAAAATTGAATGATAGGTTTTTAATATATTGTTATGTTCTTTAAAACGAAAGTTCAATGGTGTTTCCACTCGTCTTTCAATTTGAATTAACATTCCGTTGCACAAAATTAAAGTGTCTTAAAATACATTGAATCCAGATAAAACATTGCAATACAATTACACTTACCTTCACTAACTCTTAGAAAAATATATCTCGTTTGCAAAATCACAAACACTGCAAATAACATTGCCATCATTATATATGGCTGCAGCCTCGCCCGACATTAGTGTAGTGTGTATCGCTAGCGCCGTCGCTGGACCACGTTATTGGTGATATTGATTCTGACTCTGTACATATACAGACCGACATCTGCTTAACAATTACTCTTTTGATCATGAGATAAAAGATAATATATTTTATAAAAAAACACCGTATGTATAATTAAACACAAGCATCTTTTAGATGGCGGAGTATAATTTTATTTAAGCAGTAGGTCTAGTTACCAACTTAATGTTTATACTGCATAAAAATGAAATGTTGAAACATTCATTGCTTTTCCTGGTTGCTACGAAATCAGGAATTTAACAACAACGGATTTTGTTTTGTATTATCGCCAATGTTGTTCAATTTCCTAACAACGAATTATTCCATCAAACAACAAAGAAAGTACATAGGAATAGTGCTTAGTAAACACTAAGAAAGGGTTACACTGCTGTCCTATAGCCTCTCCTGTTTGGTACTTCTAGAACTGGTAAAAACAATTGCTGAGAAAGGGGGGCGAGTCTGACTCAACACTTGATAGTATACGAAGTACCGGCTAGTCTGCTACAACTTCTCCGGCCTGTCTGGTCCGCTGATTGTCGCAATCCTGATATTATATAAAAGTAAACTACGATAGAGATAGCATAACTGGCCCGTCTAGCCATGTCATACCGCCATGTCTTAAATATCATAATACACATGTGTAATAACACTATTGTGACGTCACAGGTGGTTTTGACGTCAAAATCTTTATATGACGTCGCATGATTTTCTCAGTAGAAGGAAAAGTTACATTCGAGCGGATTTCTACTGTTTTATATAGAGACAAAATTAAAAAGTTTCACTTATATTAATAAAAGTTATGTGATAAATAGGATCTTATACTCGTGACTTTAATATTTTTTTTCGTTTGTCTATAACACCTTTCAAGTAAATATCAAATGTCTCCGTTTCACACAATTTTTATGTGAAAAGATAAGGGATGCATTAAGTATTATTGATTTTAAAGGATGTTTATACAATGTTTTTCCTGAGATATTCATAAGGTTATGAATTATTATGGGAATATTTGTTCAGCCCCACCGGTCATGGCCATATTAGGGGTTTAAACATTGAACTTTCAGAGTTTCTAAGCCATATGCAACTATCAGTGTTTTCATTTTTTTAAATATGGCGAATGCCTCAAAAAATATTTCCAATTTTATCGAAAACATATTAATTTAGGTATAGCCACTTCCATACCACAACCTTGATCTTGGTATAGGTAGCGATACAGTTGCATCAATATTTATCGAATGTTAAAAGTATTTCAGCGATAGTAGATCATTTCCAATGATGTGATTAATCATTTAAGGACAGTGATATTTTGTTACGCATAAAGTTTAATTAACACGTTTTTTTTTTTATATTTTGTCTCCATGAAGGTTAGGTTTCCTCATATTAACAAATCCGTTTTTGCCCTAGCGGGTAGAAATTGATTGTGACGTCATGTGTTTGCGAGCGTAGCGTCATACTTTTCGGAGAAAACGGCGTGAATAGGCGATTTGCCGGTTCTCAATGACCTAAGCGATTTACTTCATATACACCTAAGCGGGAACCGGAACCACCGGACAAATTACCGAAGCCGCTATATTATAAGATATAAGAAGTACTTACTTCTATGAAATACGCTTTGTTTTTGCGCTCACAACATAATGACGTAACAATCGACAGCTTCCCGCAAGGAAGGTAACTCTGTAATACGCTCGAACTCAAATACATATAAACTCTCTTTAGTGCCGGTCGGTTAAATTGTTTTCTGGGTATTCAAACTTTCCTCAAACTCGCAAATCTTGTACATGATAAAGTCACCTTAGATCATATAACGTCAATGCGAGGGATTAAATAGAAATGGTAAATTATGTGGTCGGGGTCATATGAGGACGTTAAATCAGGGATGTAAACTAGGGTAAACACTAGGGTCATAGAATTAGGCCTTTAGAGTCTAAATATTTATAAATTGCATTGAAAGCATTTTTTTTGTAAAGTCATTTCCATACAACAACCTTGAATAAGAGATCGCGGCTACAACGAAGTGTGTCAGATCATGATTAACAACACATTAATTCGTATTGTCCTCACGGCTTTCATGTAAAATATATATTTTCAAATGTTGTTTGGTACATCTGTTCTTAAAGGGTACGTTTTAAGTAAGAAATTCGCAATCTTCTAATAAATTGTTATGCATCAGAGGACTTCCATTTCAGATGGATATCCATTATGGTTGTTATTATGTTTAAGAGATTTACATTTCGTATGGATATCTATATTGTTATTATTATGTTTTAGGGATTTACATTTCGGATGGATATCTAAATTGTTATTGTTATGTTTTAGGGATTTACATTTCGGATGGATATCTAAATTGTTATTATTATGTTTTAGGGATTTACATTCGGATATATCTATATTTTATTATTATGTTTAGGGATTTACATTTCGGATGGATACCTTTTTTGTTTTAACACTGCTAAGAATATCGCCACGATGGTAAATTCCTGATTTGGCTTAGTTAACTTTTAGCCTTATTCGTAATTTGTTAAATTCATTCCAGTTCTACCGATTGCGTAGCTGTTTCGTTGCAGCCTGTTTAAGTGTCTCCAGAGTTGTCACTTATCCAATAGTTAATCGTTAAACAAATATGAAAACAACACTTGTTAAGGTCGATATCACAACAATAGCGGTACTATATTTTGTTGATTGGGTACGTACTTATATTAGGGAAAGTGGTTACCCGTGACTAACGAATATTCAGATTAATCCAAAATAGCACAGATATAATTTAGATAATTATTAATAATCGGTCTAGCAGAAAGGAAAATGACTTTTGTTTTCCGTTACAGTGTGTACTTAGGATCGTGTATGTTTACAAAACTTTTATTTCATCAGGGAATCACCAAGGTGAAGTCATCATAATTCTAACCTCCAATCCGCTGGAAATGTGTTACTACATAGGGCCCACGTTGATAGAGAACACAACACGGTAGTGCCATATATATAATGTGGTGTCTGGGTTAAAGGTTACAGATTATTATTATCACAGTAAGGACACTGGCTACTAGAGGATATTGTAGGTCATTGCGGTAGAGTATGACCGCGTACGTAGGCCTAGTGGTTAAGGTCTTCCGACATAATTACATTAGCTCTAAACCTCAAAGTATTGTATCCGAATCCCATATTGGACACTGTTTTAAAATTTCATTTTAATAGTCAGAGAATTAGAATGCTGGTAAACAGGACACTTACAGTAAGAATTCATTTAACAGCAAGTGTCCTGAAACCATTTGGAGAGGGTTTCCATTGATGATGTGAATAGTTTGAAGTATGAAGGAGAATTATATACAAATTTTACTCGGACAAAGAAAACAAATATACCCAACGTTAATACGTACTGTCACAATAAACTTTAGGTCTCGTTCAATAGATACTGTACCATTGCTTTATTGCCTCGTTCGCTACGCCACCCGTGTTTCTATTAGCACTCTGCATATTTTAGAACAATAACCGGAAATACACATCGTGATGCTCTTTGGTGATATTATGTTTAACAAGCAGATATAAGACCCCTTGATATTTTATTGATCGAACTCTTTTGAAACTTAGCAGCGATCATGATCGAAAGGGACATTGAGAACGAAATATATTTAGAAAGTATATGCATTAATAAACAATGTCCAAAATAGTTCCACGTGTTCAGAACCGTGATTCGTTGGCCTTTCTCTTTTGCACAATTGTTTGAATGGAATAGTAAATGATTAAGAGACACACTTCAACTAGACTTTGAAATGAAATACACATGATTGGAAGGGAATTATATTTAGTCCATAGTACCAAGGCTGCGTCCTGTTCATTATGTAAACTTTCAAGCTCAAAAGAAACAAAAGGCTCTATTCCCAAAATAATATTAAAAGGAACATATAAATGTATCAATAAGATATTATTTTAATACAGTGACAGACACGTACTATGGTATCCTACCCGCTTGATTTCCGGGAAGTGCTTGCACTATAGTTATTTTTTATTATCGTTTTCGTAAATAAACAAACTCTGATAAATGCAATATCATTGTTATATATACCGATGCTCACGCTTTCGATGATGTGATATACGTCTTCCTGCTTCCGACTGGCAGTTTAAGTTACAAACAAATATATTACACCTAACGTCTTCAAGGACAAATTCCACAGATTTTGGGGTAATTGTAAAAACCTTGTTGGTGTCTTATACATCTCATGATATAAATCAACAAGAATGTCATGAAACAGACGCATTGAAAAATTACCTCATGCTGCTTGACAGGTTACCCGTGGGTTTCCGACGGTGCTTAAATGGTATTTTTGTCATATCTTCTAAGGTGAAGTGAAATATATCCGCTAGCGAGCAATGCCCAATACCATCGAAAGACGAAGGTGAGGAGCTTGTTGAATTGTAGTGGTTATTTTGATCACGTAGTGATGTACTAAACGGAATCAAAATACCAACCTACTGAGAGGGACATAGCAAAAATTAAGGAGAATGGGGCGAGATACCAGAAGGAGGAAAGAGACCGAGCAGGGGAATGCTAGTTACCATTAGATCTCCAATTTGTAATCGGGTTCATGGATACATCTTTGATGGGATAGTTCATCACTAAAAGTATTAGGCAAACATTTACACAATGTATTAGAAAGGACAAACCACCACATCAGAACCACGGAAAAGACGATGTAAGAAGATAATACGTGACGAGAGGAAGTAGCTTCGTTGATAAAAGAAACAAACCTAAAAAATGGTAAGAGACAAATAGCATCGAAGAAAAGGAAAAGAATTCGTTTTGGAAGGCCAGCATAGCACATACAAACCTGTTTACAATTCTTCGATAGAAAGGACAGCAAACACTTGTACATATCCATATTAATCGACCTTGTTGATGTCACACTTTTATTTGTTATCAAAAGAATAACTTCCGCGTCTCAAAGGACTTTATACAATATATTTTACGGTTTCATATTTATTGACCGATTGGAATACAAAAGTAAAAAAGTAACTGGGGATTATACCTGATGTGATAAGACCTTGATTTTAATGCATTTTTTAATTATTTGAATATGCCTACATTTGTTGAAGAAAAATGCAACGCACAGAAATGAAACAATAAATGTCAATCAAAAATATCGAAAAGAGAAAATGTCTTCAATTTATAAACGTACTTAAGTTCATGAAACAATGGCATGTCGATATTTACATATTTAGGTTAAACATCATAACCTTTTTTCTTTATTTGTATTTTTTTTCCTCAATTATTTATTTTGGTAACAGAGATGTAACAAATACATCTATTGATTTGACAAGTAAGCATTATATTCTTTCTATGCAGAAATAGCATTGCAATTGTCTGTGTGATACAGTTAATTGTAATGACAATACTATTGATCGACTATGTCACATTTGTTATAGCACCAAGTCAATAAAGAGACCATGTGTTTTATATAGAAAATCAACAGTATTCCTTATAAATGATGACATATCGAGTACAAATTATGTTTACTTTTTAAGATTTTCGGTGTCCTGTGTAGACTTTTGCGTTTAAATACGATTTGCTTCAGTTTATAATTTATGACTTTCTGGCACGACACCGTGATACCATCTCCTAACGAGATGGATGTCACGCTGGTGGATCAGAATGTCTCAGCCGAAATGTAAACAAAATAAACACAACGTGTTTGTGAGATATTTACTTCAATTGTGTTGGTGTAGATGGTCCGCTGATTTTGCACATGTACTGGAAATTGACTACTTATATATTCACTCCAGTTTTACCTTAAAATCCTGACACCAACTATTCTGGCTGTCAAAGGACGAGAAACAAACCAAAAGTTCAGTAGATTTCTTGTAGTTTGCGTGGAGAACATGACGTTATCACTTCTTTGATAATAACATCCGGGAAGAAATTTGCCAGATATTCAAACATTAATAAGCTACACATATTTGTCATCCTTCCCTTTTCATTCGCAGGTTATTAAGTTCGCGAGGACAAAAAATCAACTATACAGTATCAGAGGCTGACGTGACTACTGTATCATTAATATATGAAACATTTATATGGGTAGCAAATAGAAAAGGTTATCTCTAATTAGAGCTAATCCTTTTCAGAACGTTGATATGGTTATTTTTAGAGTGAATAAATGTTAGGTTTTAGTCAAAATATCACATTCTTTAGAGAACGTAAAAGGTATAAAAAATAGTCTTAAAGCACTGCACCAAAGACGATTCTGAATATCTCCGCTGTTAGACCATTGGTCGTCAACAGCTAGATATGTAATTTACTAATCAACAATGCAAATCGATAAAAATTGTAAACCGGTCGCAGTGAACGAGTGGTGAAGGCTTATTGCCCCATGCCCTCCACCTTTGGACCGTATGTGTTTATTCTACGTTTTCTAAACCTGACTTGTCCTTTAATGACCCTGGCTTGATAGGGCAGTACACTCATCAGACCAAATAAATCTAATGTAGTGGGAATATACCGGTATGATATTAACAAATAACACATCGTACCATTTGATGATCAAATATCTTTACATTTTGGCAATTAATTTTTTTCACAAAACGGTAATGAAGATGAAAAAAATGTATCACGATTTTAATCAGACTAGTGTTCCGCAACACCAGGCTTCGTGATTTTCGTCCAGGAAATTACCGTTGTAGCGTTATAAGCCATACCGTTTCATGAAATTTTAATGAGAAAAGGTACACAAGAGAATAAGTTGTAACGGAGGAAGTATTGATAAATCATAGTACTGTGTACATTATGATAAATCACTTGTTGGGTTTCAGTGGCAAATCCATTTCAATCAATACTTGTTCATAGACTATGGTCGAATTACTTTACCTATTTCGGATTTATTTTTATCTACTTGCCTACTAAGACATAGTTTAGTGTTCTACATTAGGCATGCTTAATTGCATGTATGAGTCAAACAAGACTTACAGCTTTAAGGAATATTTAAAACATTGCTGTTTACTTTGTGATATTAGGCTTCACTCAATCTGTACACTTTTGAATGTTTCATGGTTTTTCTGCTATTTTTTATCCATGTTAAAGTTAGATGACTCAGATTCGATATGTACCTGTTCCATTACGTCCGACTTCGAAACAATTAAGGACATTTTTTCTTCCAGAAAACTTAATTCTATTTTCCTTTTTCCTTACATATCTTATCTATATATTCATTTACCTTATATATAATATCTAATATCTACATTTTCATTTTAATTTAACTTGTGTATTTTGTTTTCAATCTTATTACGTTGTTAATATTTCTTGATATTTAACAATTGGTTGCGAAAATAGCAAAATTACTTTTCTCATTTTGCCAATATACATTAGTAAGTATTTACCTTTTTATGCTGATATCATATAACTCATCTGTCTGAGGATATTAGCACTCGAGTTATAAATAATAAACACATATTCACCCTATTTTTGGATTTAAAGATTAAAAAGAAGATAATAATGCTAAATGGAAAACCCAAGTAAGCCGATATTATTTGACACTTTCTACCGTGACTAATATAGCTTTGGGGAATTCGTATTCGGTTATTTGATGATCTGTTTCGTGGAGCAGAACGAGGTAAAAACTTATTTAAAAATATAAGATATACATGTTATAGGTACATTTGTGTATTTTGTGATTGCAAGCGCATATTGATATCATTTTCGATGTTAATACCTATATTGATTAACACACGAAATACGAAGGTGTGGTTAGAAACTGAATATGATTATATTCTTATGTCGGAAAATTTTAAGCACATTAGGATAATTACTTGGCGTCTCGGAAGAGAAACCATTTATAGTCTATGTTAATCATTAGACTCTTCACAGAATTTCTTTTTACATTGTCTGAATTTCTTGTCGGTCAATATCGGGTTTTTCATTTTTACTATTTTATTTTCCTACATACACACCTACAAAGCCAATACAAACTATGGCTAATGCATAATGCATAAAGTGGACATAATTACCATTATTACCATGTAATTAATACCTGACTGACTCGATTACTTTGGAATTGTTATTGGTAGGAAAAGTCATTCATTTCCCTGACTACTTCAGGAAGTATCAATATTTAGCAGCCGTCTGATACTCAAAATAATGAGTGGGCATTTCATCGGTATACTACTTATCAATTACCGCTAATTCATACCAAAATTGATCAATAATTACACATACGTACATATAGATAATATTGTAAAGCGCTCGCCTTGCTGTGGAATTTGTATAATGGTTCCTTATATGGCGGTAGTTTTTACGTTAGGATGCAATAATCACTGCTTTATTTAGTAAGCTAAGAAAATAATTAATGATCAGTGTAGTTGAAATCTAATCAAATGGGGTTTCCTGCTCGATGTCTTCAGCAGTATATGTTAGCATCTACAGTGCATATACGCATGATGATACTTAATGTAGGAAATCAAATTCAGACAAGTATACATTTAAATAACACCAAAGTATGTTTCTCTTACCATGAAGAGATAAGAGTTCCTTACCAGAGAATAACGAAACCTAATGGAAAACTTATCTCTAGGGTCAACGAAGACCGTCATTTGTTTATAAGCCCTCTTTTTTAATCATATACTTTTTGTATATATTGTGTGGCTTATTGCTGGACAGAAACGAAAGTAAAAGTAGAAAATTACTTTCAAACATAAATGTATGGAAATTAGACGATGCAGAAAACATGTCCTCAGAAATAAACGCAAAACAAAAACCAAGTCCTTTAGTTGACATTTTAAATTTTATAAACAATAATATGACCAAGATGCCCGAGTTTCACAGCAGGTAAGGCGTCACTACAAAGGAGTAGAGAAGAGGATTTCTGTTAATTGTTATACGTTTGACTCTAAAAGCAAGGTCTTTTCGTGCATCATTCATTAAGCAACTGCCATCAAGATTATTTCTCAAAAAATTCAATCATTATTAATCGAGATGTGTATTGTCCTTGGAGTATTGTTCATAAATTTCATATAAATTCCATGTGCATGAGAGGCATAACCACAACACTAGAAGCCATAATAGAAATTATATTAGTTAAAGCGACATTAATTAACAGCTCATTGCTATCATAGAAAATATACCTATCTTATATTGTAGAGAAATAATCAAATGTATTGTAAATAAATAATGGCTTTATCGTAATTAATTGCAAAGATATCCATCATCATATTTGTACACAAATAAAATTCTATATGTACTTGATGAATCCAAGCTATTGGTCCACAAAAATTGTAGAGAAGTAATCAAATGCATTTTTATAAATAATGGCTTTATCGTAATTAATTGCAAAGATATCCATCATCATTTTTGTACACAAATAGAATTCTATATGTACTTGATGAATCCCAGCTATTGGCCCACAAAAAGTGACAAAACATATAATACTGTTTATAACGTCAATTTAGAGTTATTATCTATTTAGATAAAGATAGACGAGCACAACAGGAAATCTATAATTAATAATTGATGTCTAATGTGTAGACTCGAACATCAATATAGCCAAGCTGAAACCTCAAGAGGAATGTTGACGCCGACTGTTGAATGGTCAAAACGAAAAAAACGCCGTCTAGGGTTGTTGTTATAACATGATTATTTGAGATTAATAGCGATGAAAGTGATGACTTAGAAATATGTAGCAATTGCAAGTTTTTTTAGTTAAAGTCACATGGCCAGAAATGTCTTAATTTGGATATATTCGTTATGGAGTCTTTTAAGTCTTTTGTTACCTTTCACCGACATATTTAGTCTTTTCTTACCTTTCACCGATATGTTAAGTTGTTTTTTTTACCTTTCATCGATATTTTTAGTCTATTCTTACCTTTCCCCGATATGTTAAGTCTTTTTTTTACCTTTCACCGATATATTAAGTCTTTTGTTATCTTTCACCGATTATCAGGATTATCAGAGTCTTCCATCTAGTTAATGGGATGTGTTGCCCCATTACTATTGTTAATTTATTCAATCAAAATGAAAATCACGATATTCCTCTTCAAGTCATGTTTGCATGATCAAATATTTCATTAAATGAAGCGATACATGCAAGCAACGAGAAGTTTGACATATCGACAATAAAGCATTACGCAGAAACATAAAATGGCTGGACAGGAAGATAACGACATCTACCAGAGAAAACAATAGCTTTATGGTAACTGATCGTAAAGATATACACCAGCATGTACAGTGTTCGTACACTCTGTTAGATAACTATACGAAATATCAAATATTGAGTGCAATTATTGACACATGACAACCGAATTAAACCTGTCATACCGATTAGTATATTATTATCTATTATGTTATTTTGAGAATAGCCATTAACCTTTGACTAGGAAAAATAGGTGAAATCAATAATAATGACGCATTAACAAATGTATTGACTTATTTTTACGAAATGAATTCATAGTTGATATTTTGGTTTCACCCATGAGATTGGCAAAATGATCTATTAGAGTTACTTCTCTTTGAAACGAAAGGACTTTATCAGAACATGATTTCAGACGCGAACATAAAATTATAATTATCAAAACAAGATGGAGACCTAACAGGAGGAACTTCCAAGGGATGATCATTAAATGACCATTGTATACATAATAGACACTTTAAAACACATTTCAACTTATTGTGAAAGCATTTTAAATGTAAGAAAACATTACCATTCATATACATGTTGTTAATAATTGTGAAACTAGAGCTATTGTACGAGTTTATCTAAAATATTATAGACATTCGATTTAAGTACTCGCAGATGGACATGCTTGATATATAAATAATTCGGAGTGTGGATTTACATCTCGTTGACGGAAAAATACATTTAACACTTGTGCAAAATCAGACATTTTTATATAAACAGTCTTATCTCTCAGAAAGTTCCATAATATTTTTTTCTATGTTGACACGCTTAACGAATTTATCTTCGCTAAGTTATGTTCAAACAATATCCTACCAGATTTGTGCATTTTGTAAATATATTTGAGTTCAAAGGTAATACAGACTAGTCCTCATGCTTGGTTTGTCTATGCGCTGTGGTGGAAGTACGGAATCCCCCTTAAACTAATTGGGATTTCTCCATCACCATATCTTCATACGTATGCTTAATATTACAAAAACATAAGACGGCTTTAATAAATACATACTTTGTTTCCGGATATCTATAGCTGAAGCCATTAAAATTATTGGCATAGTATCGTATCAATTTTATCACTGTGTTCCATTCATATTACTTACACTTGTATAGCAAACAGTTATTAAAGTTATGATGTGACAGGTGATTTTAGTGTATCAACGTAAATAATTCGTCAAAAAAGAATCAATGTCTATCATTTTATGTTAAACTGGTATATTGGCATCTTTATTAATTATTTCTAAAAGGAAATAACATGTCAGATTTTCTTTAAAAAACCAGGAAATTTGTCATTAAATATTTATTGCAATGCCAATCATGGCAACTGTTTAATTATGGGGACTATTGTATCGTATTAATAAATCGTAAGACACTAGTAAACATTTAAGATTTTATTTTCTTGTATGCATTGGCATTTTATTCTACTCATGAATAATACTTGAATATCAATTCAGTGGAAATTATTCAGTTTTCTTTTAGTTTTTATACAAGATAAAAATGCTATGTAAATATCTTTTTATTGAAAATCATAAATACAAGAGATTGAAATATAATGTAATGAAAATGCAATTGTTATTCTGTCACTGTCAAATAACGGAAAACAAATGTTTTATGCATAGTTCAATAATACCATTACCTGAAACATAAAAATTATTTTAGTCAGATGAATACCAATGTTATCTATTCCGTAAATGCTATTTGAGCTCTAAAGTGTTTTCAAATAAGGAACAATGCAAACCTTAACAAAAGTTCACCTGTCATATATGGCATCTATTACAAAGGCAATCATTTCAGCTTAGTAATACAGTTATATAAGGACTTTTCAATTATTAGGTATCATCATATCAAATACCGAATTGTTCTAGGTATAAACTTACCTACTTGTTACATATGTTCAATTGAAATCGTATCAGTTTTCTATGAATTTTTTTTTTAAATAGACGGAAAAAAAACATTGAAGAAAGAAATTAAAAGCAAAAGAGAAAAAAAAAAGAATATTTACTTTTGTCAGAGCATCTGAGTTCAGTATGGGTATCACTTATCTGTCTCAGTACATCCTGTGGTTAGTCAGTACACCATCAACCCACACGATTTTCCATATCTTTTGTGTACTATTCGAAGAAAAAATCTGTGATTTTTCCCATCCTTGCACAGATTTTTTTTTACTGTTTTGAACTTTCCTGAATGTATTTGACCACAATATCACTCTAAACTGAATGACCATACTTAAGGTAATGTGTTGAATGCTAGATTTAAAGTTGCTCATGCCTGTATAAACAAGTTTACAGTAAGTGTTGCAAGCAACACACGTCTCCTGCCGTCAATTACACCTTTCTAATCTATGACCAGCTATCATTGCATAGTTATACTATGATTGTATGAAGTTTTAACAAATTCTATCTCAAGGTATCGTTCGCAAACGAAAATTCATGAAAACTATTTATGGTAACAGTGACCTTTTGACCCCAAATTCAATCCAAACTGTGTTTTCACCTTTGTTACCATTGTATGAAGTTTGAATTGATTTCCGGTGATATGTTCTCAAGTTATTGTCTGGAAACTAAAATGTTTCGTGAAAAGAAATGTTCTTAGTAATAGTGACCTTTGCAGTTGACCTTTTGACCCCAAATTCAATCCAAAGCTGTATTTTCTCATATGCTACCATTGGGTCAAGTTTGTTTAAAATCCGTTGATGTTTTCTCAAGTTGGCGTTGGAAACTAATATTTTGTGGAAAAAAATCTATTTTTAGTCAAAGTGACCTTTGCAGTTGACCTTTTGACCCCGAATTCAATCCAAAGCTGTATTTTCTCATATGCTACCATTGGGTCAAGTTTGTTCAAAATTCAACCCCAAGCTGCTATATTTTCTCATATGCTAGTTGTCGTTTGGAAACTGATATTTTGTGAAACAATATATTTTCAGTAACAGTGACGTTTGTAGTTGTATTTTCTCATATGCTACCATTGTGTGAAGCATGATTAAAATTCGTTGATTTTTCTCAAATTATCGTCTAGAAATGAAATCCAGACAGACGGACGGACGGACCAACCGACAGACCGCCAATATAGGCTCCTCCGGTTTCACCGGCAGAGGACTAATAAAAATATCCAGTATATTTTCATTTAATTCGAATGTGTAATATAGGTCACAGAATACGGAACCTACTTCGTAGGTTGCGTAGTTATCCGATTACTAAGTTTAAAAAAAAACAATACGGCAAGTGAAATAAACAAAAACAACAAAAAGCAGTAAAACCAAACAATGTTTTTTGAAATGTACAGGATCAAAGCAATAGACATGAGTCAAGTTATTTCAGCGAAGTTCGTCTCTGTAAACAAAGCAAAGTCGACGATCGCAGCAGGGATCGGCTGCCATGTTAACAATAACGAATTTCCAAACATGCAATGTATACCGCGATTTCATGAATCAAAAAAAATCTGCATCATCTATCTTTTAATGTTTTAATTATTTCTGATTCATTGCATGTACATGAGTAGCACCAATGTTTGTACGTAATGAGACATGTACCCTTACTGCTAGTTTTACTTTGCGATTCCTTAAAAGCCAGTTCAATGTGACATTAATCAATGTCAATTTGCCACTCTTGGTCAGCTTATAAATTGTACCAGAACACCCAATTACTCAAATAAACAATAATAAGACGTATATACCGTAAAACCTGCTGTAAAGGACAACTCCATATAAGGACGTCTGCATATAAAGGACAGACTTATCAACCCCAGCTGGTAGCAATACAATATATTATTGAACTTGTATAATCTATAAATGACATTGCTTAGCCTCTATGGTATTATACATATACTTTAGAGACAATTTTAGATTGAATGTAACAGTACTACAGCATTAAAAACAGATAAAATATTTCATAACATTTTATAACACTTTCTATGTCAAAATCACTGAAAAGATATCGATTTTACGCAACAAGTTTTATTTCTAATTTTAAAAATATATTAATAAAGATTGTCTCTACGGTAATTGTCCCGCCATCGAAAGATGCATAAGTCCTGAAACAAAACAAAAGAATGAGGTAAAACATAGGTATTGGATTGTGAGAGATTACATTACAAGATGTTTATTAGCTGTTAGACTATCAATGTCTATAATTACACAGGGTGTTGGTATTAATAACATAACTACCATATTAATGGTGTTATATTATTCCTATATACCATTCTAAATGTGTATACTTACACAAAGTATCCTTTCAAATTTACACAAGTAGAGTTTTAAAGTTCTATCGAAGCATTAACCATAAAATTGTTATGGTAAACCAATATTTGTTGCATTTGACGGTATGATCCGTTTTAGGTACTTCTTCTTTCTGAATGCATATCTAAAAATATCCTTTTGACAAATTACAAATTATAAAAGTGCGGACCTGCAACAGCAGACTGGAAGCCGGCATTATAATCACAGGCCACTTCGTTGTTGATATAGTTGTTACGACTGTCAGTGTAGGAGTCGCTACCATCAGGACCCCCTACGAGAGCACCATATAAGGTATGTGGGTTAGGTCCCTTGTGTTGTTGGGCTTCCCATGAACACGGCGTCGGCATCATCGGGCACGAACTAAAACAAAGAAAAACGAGCTCTTATTATATTTTATAGTGATGTTTCTTAGAGATTGTATAATATGGAGCATTCCTGAAGACAATTTCTAGAAGTTTACTTTTATAATCATCATATGCTCTATATATTTCAGACGTTCGTTGAAATAAACAAAGCGTCATGAAGTTTATCAATTTAAAAGAAAGCAACGTATAGATATTAGCACAACAAGAGTGCATTGTTTGATGACAAGGATCTAGAAAATGTTTTATATTATTTAGATTGTCAATTTCTTTATCATATAATTTAAAATTTCCAAACAAGTTATTAGCACACCTTCCCCTGTGGTGGGGTTGGGTAGGTGGATTAACCCCAAAACCAACAACAAAGCTCCTGCCAGTATCACCCAGGGCGTAGTGGATCTGGGATTTGGCCCACGTGCGGTATTCCGTGGTATGTACACCATTGTCGGCCGCTAACAATGCCATGAACGCCATGTTCGCTTGGGGATAAAACAAGATACAATCATTAAATTTTAATAACATCAACTGTCTCAGTTTTCAGTTTTTCGTATTAAAAAACACACATAAAAATGTTTCAAAGGGTTTGAAAATAAATTTTGCATATCCTCTTTTAAACTATTTATAAGGTTTCTCAAATGAATGCTTACAAGCGTATCGAAGCGAGCCCCATTGTGATCGGAAGGCGAGTCCTTTGGGACTGTACGGGATATCCCCGCCGGGTAACCAGCCAGTGAAGGTAGCTTCTATGTTATCCTTGTACTTTTGTTCTCCAGTAATATTATACATCAGAATCTGAGGATAAGACCACAAAAACGATGGAAGTCGTCATAATGTTGGATTTGTCCTTCTGCTCTGGGGACAATCCAACCAATTGATTTCTCATAAACTTCAATATTGATGATTAAGAGAATAATACTTTTAACATATAATATGGCTATTATGATTTATGACTAGATCTATAGTCCATTTTTAGTAAACCAAAAACTCACTATTCCTCTCTTCGTGATGTATATAACGTTTTTGCATTAGAGTTACAAACAACAAAATATGCTTCTAAAGACAAATTTGTAATTTAGACGTTGTCCCGGTTTTTGTTCGTCCAAAGTTCATACGTCATGTGTTCTTATATATGTAATAACTAGATTTAACTATCCCCATATTATCCTACCATTTTATCTGAGGTTCATATATGCACTTGCTTTAAATAGCATTTTGTCACTTTTATCCACTGTTAAAGTTTCAAAGCATACTGGACCATGGGTATGTATTGATACCATGTGACGTACCTGACAACCGGCGCCCTTGTCGTCCCAGGACTGGCCCCAGTCTGGCCCTGCTTCTGCGGGGTAGTAGGTCTTAGCCTCAGTTAGATACGAGGTCTTGTTTGTGGCCATGTATAGCCATAACGCTCCCCAACATAGCTCGTCTTCATAGGCGTTTGATCTGAACATGCACACGAAGAACTTTGAGTGATTCACTAAATGACACATAAATAAGAAATTATCTTAAAACAAAAGTACATAACAATTTGTTGTTACAGATTGAATTGAAATATTTGCAGTTATAAATACAAGACTTTTACTGTTTATAAGCTAGAATGGACATAATTAAAGCATTCGTTCCTATATAAATTATTTCTTATACCACTAAATGATGCCGTATTGTCATAAAAAACTACGTTAATATCATATAGCAGCACAACAACAAAAACAATTTTAAACCATACAGCCAATGCAACTGTATAATAGCATCATACAGACGTAATGCATTTGTAACACCTGTAAATATTACCCGTAAACACCTGTAAATATTACCTGTAATAGGCGGCAGCCTGATTGACACTGTTGCTGTAGATACCCTTGTATGTCACAGCAAACTTGTAGATCTCTTCGGCGTTGCTAAGTAGCTGAGCAGCGAACGTCGGGTCTGTGTGCGTATGACGGAAACATGAATATTAGTCATATGTAAGTCTTTCTTTGGATAGCAAATGTTTCTATGATTACACAAAAAGGGCTAGTATATATGTCAGATCATTTCCCTTAAGTAATTCTGCTTTACCAAGCAAAATATCCCATGTTTGATATTTCTCAATTGCTTAAAGGAATTAATTTGTATAAGAAAGAAACGCAGTCATTAATGCGATAGCCTACCTTTGTCTTTAAAAACAAGGTACCCAGCAGCCATAGCAGCAGCGTACTCTCCGGCTACGTCACTTCCGGGTGCAGAGGCGTCGACCTTGAATGCCGGTCTAGCCATCGTCATGTCTTCTGGTCTGCCCCAGAAACCGTGATCCTGCCCACCATCTCCCACCTGACGAGAATATAATGTGGTACTTACTAAAGGGATTTATTATATCAGAATATGAAGAAACTACATGCTTAATGTAATGTTTGTTACATTTAGGATTATTCGTTCGTTCAAATTATGCAATACAATGTTAAGTGTTTCAACATATATGCAATACTTAACGTCATAAATGAAATCCATGTGTCGTTGCATTAAGCACAATCACGATAAAATTAAAGATTGTTTTTTTTCCGATACTCATAGTGATGAAATGGTCTTAATCGGCTAAGAGAGATGTTGTATCAAATAACTATTCCAGCATCGCCATTTACCTGGATGTAAAGTTCATTAGGGCCAGTATGGGCCTTGACCAACCATTCTAGTGGCCAGCGGATACAGTCATACATGTACTCGGTCTGACCAGCAGCCTCATAGGCGTCGGCATATTGTAGGAATCCCCAGGCTAGCAAGGTCACACTGGCCGACATAGGCAGGCCAAACTTAACATGGTCACCAGCTGTAGGGAAGCAAATCAACGACGTAAGCATATATCTATCAAAATCAAAAATAATGGTTTGCTAGATCTCATCCTCAAATATAAGAATATTCCTGTGTTGAGATATGTTCATTTAAGCATTTGGCTTGGGAATATATGGTTAAGATCCTGTAAGTATTATAAGCATAATCTGCGATTATCCTTCATATCAATATACTGTGTTTGGAATCACTTCTCTATTATCAGTTTTGTTCTATAAGATTGGATTCATATATTATTTATTATATTTAATTGCACAAGTAGCTAATTTCCGCTGTCCTACCTTTAGTTGACAGTTGATACAGACTTTGATGCTATAGGCGGATGTTGTTTATCAATATTTTGACACATTTCACATTATGCTTGCTATTAGACTTTTTGCAGACATCTATTTTGTTTCAGTATACATGATGTATATTTGTCTCCTTTTCATCGATATTTAGTTAAAACATAATCAAAATATTGTTTAAAATCAATTGTGTTCATTTTCATTTACAAATACTTAATGATGACTTCATTGTAAACATACCATCATACCATCCCCCAGTGAGGTCCTCGCCATTTTGGCCATGATCGGTCAAGGCCGAGTCTCCTCTCCATGGTATCCGATTGGTCGCCGGTAGTTTTCCAGATCGCTGGGCCTCGTAGAAAAGGATGGACTTCTCCAATACTTCGGCATAGTTGTATTTAGTTCCGGGAACTTCAAAAGTGGTACACAACTCAGTTATATCAAAGTCAGTTGTGGACATTACAATGTGCGAGAGATCATATGAACACAGGCACAAAATAAAAGCAGGTATAAATTCTAGTTAGAAATTGTTGTGTTTTAATCATGAAAAAATCGGATGTGTTTAAAAAGCATTTTGTAATATCAACAGTAAGGAAACGGCATTTGTTCCGGAAGACTTTTCTGTGGTCCATGCTAAATATCGATACCCAACCCAACTTAAGACTAGATAAACAACCCAAAAGATGATGTTCTATATAGATAAAACGTTATTACAATGAGTTTACTGGTACTATCATAATCCATACCAGTTGGCGCTGGGGGAACTGTCTGGCCGTCATGTGCCATGTTGACGAGAGTTCCCTTTCCGGTTGGTGGTGCACTTCCGGAGTAGGCTGCCTGAACGGTGATAGTCAATGTTTGGCCGACATGTTGGATCCCTGTGTGAGGTTTACTGACTAAGATGTATTCAGTATTATCATTGGCTGTCTTGACAACGTCTCCCATCCATTCCTGTTTGTTAGATGGAAATTATGTATATGTTGTGATACTTGAGGCGCCTTATTTATCATTTATTTTTCAAAATTGTTATCATAAAAATATGACACCTGCTACCAATCAGAAGTCTTCATGTCATTAACATGGCAAAATTATAAATTTGGAAAGAGGTAATATTGTACTAAAAGTCCCTCAAAACCCTAATTTTACTAATTGTAAATTTCAACCAATCAAAACTCTGTATTTCGTTCCAGCGGTAACGTAAGTTTCTTTTTTTTTCTTTTTTAAACCCATTTCCATTTTGTTAGATAGCAATTGAAAAACCTACCTGTATTTTTTTGCCGAAATTCAGGCGATTTTTTTTACCAATCACACGCCAGACTGAGGTAGCAACATTGATTTTGAAAAAAGTGTGCAAATCATGAGCATTGTTATATTTCATGTTCTGTGAATGACCTTTTGATTGATGCGTTGTACCGAAAAAGTAATTGGTAAGCTTGGGCGTAAACATAAATCCATACTTACTGTCAGTCCGGTAACCGGCTCGTCAAAGTGAAGAACAGCCTCCCATCCAGAAACTTCTTCAGGAATGGTAAAGACAAACTTTCCCTCGAACCTTCCTCCCCAGTCATTAACGCCAGTCATTGGCACCTCTAGCGCATGGCCAAACGCCAAGACACTCGCCAAAGGCAAGAGGTACTTGAGGGTGACCATGATGAGGCTGTATATCATATAGCATTTATTTGTACGTCGGTAAGAAAATTGATAAAAGCTCAAAATAAAATATACTTCCTACAAGATTATTAGATAATTAAATTGCAATATTGCTTTAGTTAAAAAACGTAGGTTTTATATGAATTTGTATAACAATACTTTTTGGTGCAAATAGAAAATATATTGTTAACATAATTTGCTAAACAGTGGAGCAGATCGGTCGTAATAAAGATAAAGGTTACGTAACTAGGAATTGACTTAATATACATTTTATTGCAATTCACTCTTAAGATATACTTCATTTCCTGAATATGACAAGTATGCTGTAATACATTATTATCTACGAAACATTTCCAGGAGAAAAAACTAGCGAAAATAATGAATATCATCAAGTCGTTGACAGTGTAAAACATAATCGTAACGTATATGAATCAATGGCTACACTCTTTGCAAAGCAACATTAGTGACAAAAAAACTTCTATCAAAAGCAAATGATTTTACAGTAATTGAACTGTAAAAATAATAAACAATATATGACATATCAGTAACCTAAATGTAGCTATAAATTACCTCCTCAAGTCGCGTCTGTTGAATAACGTTGAGTACGAGAACTGCAAAACTTGTTGCCCGACTTTATCAGGAAAGGTGAGTATATATGTCAGGGAGTTCGGTAAGTATTGCCTACGGAATGTGGAATGGAAAATAAGGACAGGGACGATTCACAGATAACAACCCCAGTCATGTTGTACTCATTCAGACCACAGGTGCATCAAACAAACTTGACATCATTCGAAAGGTTGCGTGTTCGTGTTACCTTTCAATTTATCAAATTATCCTATTTAAACCAAATATTGCGGTCGACTTGTCGTCATGATGACTTCCAGTAAGGCGACGATCTGTTTGTCTAAATAATTTATTTGTTTTTGAATAAATATATTATAAATATATTTTAAGGAAAAAAACCGTTTCATCGTTGAAGTGTTTTCTCCGTTCTCCAGTATGGAACGATATGCTCGACAACAATATCTAATTTACACATTTTCGTTTTAGCATTTTTTATCAGAAGTTAAATACCATCCTTCATTTTTCTGGAACACATTGTGATATAATAAAATAATAAACACTTTACTTAAATTATTAGTTTAATTTTTTAAAATAACACATCATTATTATAATTGCCCAGTTATAGAGAGATGCTTCAGACCTGTAAATTAAAAAAAAAATATGCATTAAAGTTAAATGCTTATATACAGTTATAGATTACATAATGTTTTTTATATTCCTGTGTGTTGAAGTTCTAGACTTGTATAAGTAAATTTTACCCTTGTGATGGTAATTTTCCGAGGTAATTTTCATTTGTGTGGGGTTTTTTTTCGTTTTGGTTTTTTGTTTGTTAATGATTCACAAAATCAGTCAAGACTATAACTTTTTAGCTAGTATAGCATGATACTTTCTCGTTATGAATTAATACTTTGTTTAAGAAAATAGTGTAACTAACCTGCTACGGCAGATTGGAATCCGGCGTTGTAATCCACAGCCACCTCGTTCTGTTGGTAATCCTGTCTGTTGTCTTGGTAACTCCCCTCCTTGCTGGGTCCACCCACTAGTCCTCCATATAACGTGTGTGGGTTAGGTCCAGGCCTTGATAGTGCCTCTTGGGAGCAGGGAGCCGGCATCATCGGGCAGGAACTAAAACAGCATAAATAGTTTTTAAATATATTAATTAAAGACCATTGACGCAATAACAAACACTAGTCCCAAAAAGTACAGGTGAATAAAAAAACTTTATTTCTTATTATTCTTAATCGGCTATGGAATATACATTACTCCTTTAAGCCTTATTCGCTGTATTGAAAGAAGCAACATATTGATGATTTGAAGTTTGCTTCTTTCTCTGGCCTTGACCTCCGAACTTTCACTGACCTTGACCTATGATGAGGGTGACTAGGGGGATTGACACCGAATCCTACCACAAAACTCCTTCCGGAGTCACCAAGTGCCACATGAATCTGAGACTTCGCCCACGAGCGGTAGGCATCAGTATGTAATCCGTATTCAGCGGCTACCAATGCAATGAATGCCATGTTTGCTGTAAAACAAACCAAAAATCTCTTTTCATACTGCTTCCATCTATACATGTACGTAGCTCTTTACATCTGCATTTCCAGACTATCACAATATTGATGACTGTTATTTAGTTTTGCTCACCCAGTAACGTCCACTTCAAAATCCCTACGTCTTTGGTGGACAAATAGGGCATACATGTTTTATATTAAATCAAAATTGCACGTTTGTAAAAGGCGACTAAATTTGGGATCTTATCTACAATTTACCTCACAATGTTTGCAATCTGATTGATGTATGTCCCTTTCCAGTTTTTTTACTATTGCCTTCATGAACACAGAGCTATTTGTTGACGTATTAGTTTTTGTATGATAGGAATTATTAAAATGCTTCTATGCTTCTGAGTCCTTTTCTATTCCAACACATACCAGAGTGTCTAAGGGAGCCCCAGGCGTTTCGTAAGACCAGACCATTACTAAGGTAGGGAATGGTACCACCAGGCATCCAATCCCGGAACGTGCCGGTGATATCGGTGGCGTATTTAGCCTCTCCTGTTATATTGTGGAGAAGAACCTGCGAAAGAATATCTTCATGCACAATATTGTCGTTAACTTATGACCAAAACATATTAAGTACTTTAAGTTTTGTGTGTGGTCAGCTGGTCACCCTTTACAAATAACGATGTAAGGAAGCTTCACAAAGCACAATCACAGAGGTCCTTCATTAAACACAAATTATCAAAAACTATCAAAATAATGTAATGATGTGAATTTCGATCATGACAAATGCCAACACTGCGTTTGAGTATTTTTTTTTTTTTTTTTTTTTTTTTTTGGAAAAAATACAATTTGACTAATTTACATTCTTGTTATGCTCATATGTCTTAATATAATTTAATATGTACATTTTTATTACTTTAAATTCCCTCTTGTATGTCATATATCTGTATTATATTGCATATGCTAAAAACTATCGCCATGACCAATAATTGTCATGATATGCATACACACGCCTTCACACTTACAGGTAAGAAAACGATCACCAATAAGCTTACCTTACATCCTATGTCTTTGTTTCCCCAGGACTGACCCCAGCTATTTCCCGGGTGGTGGTAATTCTTTGAATTGGTCAGGTATTTTTCCTCTCCTGTAGCTTTATAAAGCCATGCCCCTCCCCAGCACATCTCGTCATCATAGTCAGACGAACTTCAAATGAAATATATTATCATACCTCGTACTATTTGTAAAATCATAAATACTCACATTGCGGCTTTTTTGGTTTTCTAAGCGTCTTTCATCGGCTTAAATAAACTGATACTAAATTGCCGTTTCGTCATGTAGTAGAAATGCAAACTTAAACTCAGTGAATAAGGACAACCGTTAATGATCAGCATCATTCTGGAAATACTGTAAAATTTGGAACAGAATAGGACAAAGCGTTGCAGAAATGCGAGCTCCTCGACAACGTCTGCTATCTGAATTTTAGGTGATATAAGTGAAAATACGGAATGAGAAATAACAATGAGATGTTTTGTCTGTGAATGTATGCTTTGTTGTGGATTACAGCTGTGATATTGTGCTATCAGTCTTAGTTTGGTAAACTTACCCGTAGAACTGAGCTGCCGACTTTGGTAGACTACTAGTATAAGTGCCATTATATTCTAAAGCGAAGGCGTACACCTCCTTGGCGTGTCTCAATAACTCAGCAGCGAATGCGGGATCTGAAGTATAATAGATTTTCGATATCTTCGGTGACATATTTTAGCACACAGGAAAGGCCGTTCTTAATTGATCCTGACTGTCAACCAAACCAAACCAGTGTTACTATGGTTTCCTATCATTATGAGATTCTTGACATACTTTAATCCAGCCTTCTAACCATCAACTGATACATCTTAAACTTTAAGTTAATATTCATTTAACTTTGGTGATCTATCTTCACCTTTCTCCTTAAATGCGATATATCCCGCCGCCATGGCTGCGGCGTACTCAGCAGCTACGTCACTTCCGGGATTATCTGCGGTAATTTTATAAGATGGTCGCGCCATATTCATGTCCTCCGCTCTTCCCCAGAAATGATGGTCAAGATCACCATCGCCAATCTAGAAAAAAAATAAGATTAAAGAAAGGTAAGAGAGTCGTTATATCTTTGATTACTTGATCAGTTTAATGGCGTCAAACAAGTAAGAATCATGAAGCAGGATTAGTTGTAGGGGAGGTATTCTACGTTGAATTGAAAACAAATAAACTGTGAAATAATATTTAAAAAATATGATGCTGAATGTGGATAGGTTAAGTGTAGTTTGTATGTAAATTAACATCATCTCCCTGTTACTGTCTGAATGTAGCTTGGATGAAAAGATATTTACAAAATGAAAATGGCAATGTTGGACTAACAGACATTTTTAAAGCGTTTTAAATCATTTGAAATGATTTATTTGCCTCAAAGAAAATGAAATGATTTAATCTCACCAACAGATCTGTAATTGTTCCAGACTGTTTTCATCAAAGCATGTAATTGATATGGTTATTAATCAGGAATCTTTATTTTAATTTAATTCATTTTGATTTGTTTTCATACTTAATCCAACTGTCTGATTGGCAGATACTTTTTTCTTCATAGTATATGAAGAAAAAAATCCGAAAATGGCGCGAAAACCCGACGTTATCATGAGTTATCATGATGTCACAATAGAGACGTCGATGTTGCGTCACTGATTTAGAAAATATAATCCATTAGAAAGTCAATGAAATCATACATTAAACGTGTTTTATGTTATCAAGTTGTCTGAAAAATCAATTATAAGCATTGATGTCATTATTTTTAAGCTTATCGGGTTATGAAATAAAGTTTGTTTGCAAATTTTTGTGAGAATCCGCTACGCGGATTCACACAGTTTGCAAACAAAATTTCTTTCATACCCCGTTGAAGTTAAAAAAATAGTGACATCAATGCTTAGTTAAATAACATATCATTTAACTAGTGTACGTGAATCACTTTACTTAAATGATGTACATAAACAAATTGATCAGCATTATTGATAGGATGTCAGGATGGCCGAACGGTCTAAGGCGCCAGACTTAAGGTACATAGCCTTCTCACTGAGCGAGTCGAGTTTTCTTGTCCACGTATGTGGGCGTGGGGTCGAACCCCACATCTGACAAATTTATTTTTAAATGTTACAGCTGTCAACTGTTTTATCAAAATTTAAATGCGTGTGTAAGGTCAAGAGAGACGGCTGACATTTAAATGCACTATAACGTCGTAGACTGCCAACTGCATTATGTTTTAAAGTTATATGTGCTGTAACTGTACGATACTTTTGACATGTTATTGTTTCTTCAGTAATGTATTGAAAACCATCAAGTTTGAGTAATTCAGATATGAAAATGATTCAAATGGACAGACAAACATATATGATGCCTTATAAACAATAGTTACAAACAGAATCGATGCATTGTGAGATATTTTTTTGTGAGTTATATTTTAATCCCTTTCATTATTTAACTACTTCTAATATTATTTTTAAAATGTTAAATGAAATTGCAAACATGTTTAAGACGTGATCTTTTGTTACAAGCGTTTAACCGACCTGGACGTAGATTTCGTTGCGAGCCGTATGTGTTTTCATCAGCCACTCCAGTGGCCATCGGATACAGTCGTACATGTTGTCCAGTTGTCCTGTGGCCTCGTAAGCGTCCTTAAACTCGATCAGACCCCAGGCTAACATGGACACGGTACCAGCTTGTGGATATCCGAACTTAAGGTGATCTCCGGCTGAAATAAAAAATTAACCGAACATGCCGTCCCGATGGTAATGCAGTCAATGTCAGTGCTTATTTGTTACTGATTTAGACATAATATGTAATACAAATCTGGCAATGATAAATACACATATGCTGTGAAGGTTTTCTATGGTATTTATTAGGCACAAAATTATATGGCCATGTTCATCTGAAATAGACATGGACTGTTTGCTTTCTATGTCTTCCAACTTGAAATTGTTTTACACTTAAATTCTCTTACACAAAAACACAAAGACTGCTGTAGTATACATACCATCATACCATCCCCCAGATAAATCCTCGCCATTTTGCCCATGATCGGTCAAAGCCGAGTCTCCTCTCCATGGTATCCGGTTGGTAGGAGGCAGTTTGCCAGACCTCTGAGCCTCATAGAACAGAATTGACTTTTCCAGAACTTCAGCATAATTATACTTTTCAGTTGCGACTGACAACAAGAAAATAATCATTAAAGGCGATACGTGCATACAGTTTCGTTTGCTTTTATTTTTCTTAAAGATGCTCCACCGCTGACAAATGGTATGTTTTCTCTATCAACAACAAGAGCAGACGATTTAGTATTTTTCTTCAGTTACAAAAGTTACTTACTTAACACCATTATCACCTTTGAAAAGTTTGAGCTTCTAATTTTACTTAGAGATAAAAATAATAAAAATAATTAATTGAATCCCGAAAAACATCCTCGATACTCCAGGGGTTCCGATCACTTACGATCTCTATACATCTGGACTATCTCATAGTGAAATTGAAGGTAGCTCAGTAGAAAACATCTGACCAATCACAGGCTAGAAAAGATTTCCTTTGAAGACTACAGAGAGAGCGACGCTTAACATCAAAGCCACACACAGTCAACCACAGTGTACCGTTATACGGATCTTTTGATGTATATGAAAGGACTAAATACCTGTTCTGTTGCCTCCAGTTTATCATGAGATAGTCCATGGGTGTAGAGATCGTAAGTGATCGGAACCCCTGGAATATCGAGGATGCCCGAAAAAATACGTGGCACTATGTCCTATATGGAATGTACTACTGATTGGGCATGTACCAAAATAAAATAAAATTATTTAATATAGTTTTTTGAGTTGATTAGACATATCTTTACACGATTAACACCAATTATTGTTCAAATGATGAGTATCGTGTTTTCTCTGTCGGCGGTGGAGCATCTTCAATAAGTGAAATCCCACAATTTAAAAAAAAAATGATTTTTGCGTTTTTTAAGAATTGATTTGATATGACATTATTTTTCAAGTCCTTTAAATGAGAATTACCATTTGTTTCATTAAAACCAAGTCTAAATGGGAATGCAAAATAAATATTTCTAACGCGATATTTCTGGAAAACCAGTCTCAACTTTATGATATACATGTATTGCTGTTGAAACAAGACACGAAAGTATCGTGGTAACCCATTTCACGACATAATCATTTAGACGTAACATAATTCATCTAAGAATTGTTTGACAGCATATTTCTTACCTGCTGGTGGTATTGACGGCGCGACTTGTCCGTCGTGTACCAGATTCACAAATGTTGCGGTGGCTGCAATCGGCGGGTCAGAGGTCATACGACTGTACTGACCAATGATAGTTAACGACCTCGTGTCATTAACTTGTATGCCGCCATCACTTAGTTTGTTCAGAAGTACATAGGTTTTCTTGTCGGAGGAGACATGGTAAATGGTTGTGACTGCTTGCTGTTCATAAAACAATAGACAAACTATGAGTAAAGCTCCATTTCAGCAATGAAAAAAACAGAAAGTGCAAAGATCTTGGATGAACTTGACATCATTAACTTGATTTGGAGCTAAACAGAACACACAAAACAGAGATCTTACGTCGCATTACATAATTTTCATATTGTAACTGCACAGTGCCTATATGTCACTACTAAACCCAATTTATGATAATTCCCAATATTTTCATTGTCAATAAAGCTGTGGCGTCAGAGTTCAAGAGGTCACAAAAAGACTGGGTTTATATCTACCATAATGTGCTAACGGGCACCATTGGATATCCTAGAAAACCAAATGTGTGTTACACACCAATGCAAGTCAAAAGTATGACAACCACTCTTTAGATAGAATATGGTCTATATATAGTAGTACCTGCATAAAAGCAACCAAAAGTGTTATTAGCATACTGTGACTACTTACGTTATGCTGAAGGACAACGGGATAGTTAAACTGGATGGTAACCTCCCATCCGTAAACGTTTTCTTTCATGGGGAACAATAACATGCCTTCAAACTTGTTACCCCAGTCGTTAATCTGTGTTAGATTAACAGTTTCCATTACGGGTAAGGAAGCTTGGAGACATGGCAACAGGCATACCAGGACCGCAACAACGAACGCCGCCATCTTGTATGAAAGAAGTAACTAACATTAATGAAGAAGGCTTATGTAAATGGAACGATGGAGAGAGGACTAGAATTTCTGGCTGTAGTACATTGTATTATTACCTTAGTGAACTAGTTTGTTGTTAGATTATGGTACGTAAATTTCAGACAGACAGATTATAGTGTGAAAAGAAGTGTCAAATGACAATTAATAAGATTAACTAATAACCAATTGGTAACTCACACAACTTAAATAGGAATCCCCTATGATGGCGAGATTTGCGCCTCATACAAAAGAAAGATAATTTCAAAAAGAAAGTTATTTGCAAAACAATCTAATCATTGACCCTTTATGCTTGAAATTTGAATTAATATATAACTTACCACGTGTTGTTAATTTCTATTGCCCTGTGATCCGTAGACCAGCAGAGATAAGAATCTAGTACGATTACAACAACCCGCTTCAACAGTCTTATCGGGACTTCATGTTCTTTCTTTTCTTCAAATTGAAAAGACCTTACTTAAGCATTAATCTCAATATCGTTTGGGGTTATGAGGTCATAGACAAAATCACGGAAGGACATTCTTCATAGACGCATGAAGACGCGAAGCGCGTGAATGAAAAAGAATGTCCGCCCGTTTTTTTTGGCTATGAAGTCATGGACAAAAAACGGAAGGACATTCTCCCGTTTTTAATCCCCCGCTTTCTCCGAAACGGGGGATATCAATTTGGGTTTGTCTGTCTGTCTGTCTGTCTGTCTGTAACACTTCGTTTCCGTGCAATAACTGTAACAAATGTAAACCGATTTTCTTCAAACTTGGTGACAAGGTTAAATTAAATGCCTTAAGGACTCGGACAAGTTCGATCGCGACTTTCAACGGACCTTATTTAGTGGGGTTATGGCTCTTTGCTTAAATAAAGAAAAGTCATTTTCTGCCATTTTTCTGCAATAAAGAAAAGTCATTTTCTGCCATTTTTCTGCAATACCTCTAATAAATATTAAAGATTTTCTTCAAACTTGGTAACAAGGTCAAATGCCTTAACACCTTCCTGTTCGGGTGTTTTTGATCTGCTAAATAGGTGAGATTAGCACTTTTTTTGTATATCTTATATTCCAAACGTTGGCTGCATAGAACCATAAAGTCTTATACATCATTGATTAGTATATCACCTGGATTTCATTTTCCTACATATAGTTTTCACCTTTGACCTTTTTAGTAAAGGTGGTAGTAAAGGTCAAAGGTCAAAGATCACCAAAATCACCTTTTTATTGAAAAAAAAATCACCATTTTTTTTGGATCATTTAACGGGCGGAACAACAACACAAACTTATCTCTCACGCAAACCCCATGACAAAGCTCCAGCTGTATAAATACCGTGTTACGTAAGTATTTTTATATTTATCTATCTAGAGAGAGCTCGTTACACAGGTATTCTAGAGATAAGCAATGTCGCCTCCATAGCCATCATAAGAACTGTTAAATTTAAACATTCAAATTTGGAACGACTGCCATCTGAACTTCCATAATCATTATCACGTGAACTAATAGAGAATTTCCGTGATAGCAGCTTTGACACATTTCTGGTGATCGTTGGCGAAGATAGGTAAGTACATGTACATTAGCATAAGGGTCAGACATATACAATGGAGTTACTGTACTAATTAGATGTTTTAAACAATTGCACACAGCTCATGACGCTGTCAAGAGAATAATTTTCATTTTTACAATTAGGTTAATTATAGTTTGTTTATCAAATTTCATAAAACTTTGTATGTATTTCGATACTTTTTATTTCATAATATGCATTCAATAATGTATCTGTGTATCAAAGGCTAAAATCATATGTATTGTCCAATCCATCTTTGTTACAATTATTCATTAATGTGTTACGGGTTTATGCAAATAAATACTATGTTTCAATAATTGTTTAAAATAATATTCTTTCATATTTCTTTGATAAATTTCTCATTTCAATTTGCTTTTATATATTTTCAACACCCTTTTATTGTTTCGTCTTTGCTTGTAAAACATATAAAGATGAAAGAACACAATTATGATACCTGTAACCATAAATTATTTTTGACAGTACCTTGTAATGCGAGAGCAGTCATCCGAAAGCAGTGGGAGTTATCGTTCTTCTGTCATTCGTTAAAATTACAAATATAAGTTATTAAAATTTACTTGAAATAGATTACTGCACCATCTATATGAAATGAATTAAACAAGACATCCCTTTAGTGTGATTATATTCACACCCGAAGACCGGCTTGAACTGACACCTATCAAAGCACTGCAATATTCCGAGCTGTCGTTTTGTCGTTTTCAATATGTCTTCTAAAAAGATCTTTTAAAAGAAAATGAAATAATTTTCATTATTAAGGAGGGCCTTTTGTGCTTGTAATGGATGTGTATTGAATCACCTCTAATTAAAACATCTATTGTTTATTAATAGAAGTAGCAGATGATAATGTAACAAAAATAAATAAATTGTGTGACATAATACCTTAACCATTCATCATTGTCAATTGCAGGATGCTGTTTTACGCGGTGCTTACGGTCTTACTGACCTTTGGACAAACGGCCCACGTGCCGATGACCAGTGGTCACGATTGGGGTAATAACATCAAAGGTCACTTTGTCTTCCATGCTGATGAGCTGATTGACGGATGGGAACTCATCATCAAGTTTTCTTCGCCGATGGTCAGAATCCAGGTAAAGTCTGGCTGTTTTACTGGCAGTGTACTGGCAATAAAACACCTAGTCCGCTAAACCTGCCTATATAATTTTTTTGTGCCTTATATATATATCAGGCAAAACAAAATGTTAAAAAGCCTAAAAATATATAGGCAGGTTTAGCGGACTATAAAACACCCACACCCGATTTCCCATTAGGGATTGTACGGGGCTACATCCAACTTCCCTAGCCAAGGGTATTAAGCCGATTCTCCATCTACTACCCTTAGCACATCTCTTTTTAGAACAGGTGTTTTTGCTTTCAAATTCTGATTGGATGCACGCGGCTTTGATATGTCAACAAAACTTAACTGAAGCGATAGTATAGTGACCTAGAGGCATCAGGCATGTCATGCATGTTAACAGCAACTCCTATGAAGTTATCTTACTGTCTATTTAATAAATTAGATGTTTTAGACCAGCTAAGTGAACGACTTGGAAATGTTGCTCTCCAAACAGATAGGGAAGTAAATACGTGGGTGATTTATGTTTCACAAAGATATACTGCGATCGCGTTAAAAATTGAACACTGCAGAATTTAAGTATGAAACACAAAAACTGGTGTCCGAACTTACTAATAAACAAATGACGCACACACATGTTAATCTTTTGGTATTTTGAATCTGTCGCAAACAACATGCGTATTTCAAAGGACGCTGCCATTTTTTTCAATCATACAACAATTATTACGTAAATGGAAGGGGCGCAACTGCGGTGACGCAGTGCGCGAACACCCGTTCTGAAGTGGGATATGCCAAGGGTAGTAGAAAGAGAATTGAACTAAATACCCTCGGCTAGCGAAGTTGGGCTATATCATATCATTAAAAATGAGCTATTCAAAAGGGATGAAGATATTCTACGGGGGGTGTTTTTAGAAACATATACAATGAAGGAGAACACTCGTATCAATCCACTTAAGTATTCCATCATCGATTATCTTTCCATGTGGTAAACTTTTGGGGATCATTTTGGTCCATCAAGTAATCAGTTTTCAAGCAGTTTGAAATTCAAATAAATATTTCCTTGTAATTAGTCGAAGAACTCGTCTAATGATTAACTATGATATACATACAGATTATACCACGATCCTACTTTAAACGATCAGACGGGTTTGATTGATTAGTACTATATACATCGAACACGAACTCTTTAATTGTAGATAATTGCTATGGCGATACTCTTTAATGACACGATTAAATCGCACGTGCATTTCTATCTCAGTCTTTTGTGATTCCTATGACGTCAATGATTGCTAGGCCGCAGTTCTCTGATAAATCGAACTAATGCCAGAGAGGTGTCATCGCCAATATCAGATATAATGAGTGAGAGTACCCGCAGTAATTAGGAATTAGATAAAGTTTATATACTAGATTAAGTTTGTTCCATCATCAAACGATTAGGAACTCTGAAGTTGTTGTTTTGACCAAGTGCGTGTGTCTGGGCTCATACTAATGTCTATAACACAACAAACTAAACTGTCTTTGAGAACATGATGTTTCAATAAAAGTTGAAAAGGAGGAACTATTGCAAAAAAGGGGGAGAAAATGCTAAAATACTTTAATCTGGATGATCCATTTAACTCAAATTATTCTATCGAAACCAGTATCTACGGTATACTTCGATGAAATATTGGCTTTGTTTTACACCCTTCCATAGCACTACATTTTATCGTAGAGACAGTTTGGGATCAATCTGTTAGACA
This sequence comes from Argopecten irradians, assembly GCF_041381155.1. Lineage (NCBI taxonomy): Eukaryota > Metazoa > Mollusca > Bivalvia > Pectinida > Pectinidae > Argopecten > Argopecten irradians. The sequence goes on from NC_091134.1 coordinate 22,197,687, forward strand.
CCATCTGAAGGGATTTGCGGTTGGTCGCTTGTTTTGGCTTCATTCATGGAGGTAGTGATCGCCATTGACATCATAAAAAAAGCTTTTAAATATATGTATTGTTAACAAAAGGTTTTACTGCTATGTCCCAAAACTATATATAAAGAGTAAATTACACTCATACCAATCGATTTAGTAGGAAGATTTTCGAAATCTTAAAGCACTGTTGTAAATCGCGGATTTTTCTCAATATTTTTGCTTTCATATTAGTTTTGATTTACACCATCTCACTTTTGGCCTTCGGTGGAGCAATTTGTTCCCGTCCCGTAAAGGGGTAGTATAAAGGGAGTGCTGGTTGTCAGTATAGTGTGACCAGGTGAAATAAGGTGTTTAATGTCTTTTTGCCTGGTATGTGTGCGTGTGTATGTATGCAGATTCCCCCGCTTACTTATCAGAACACCTGCTGACGGTGCAGCGGTACATCGATGTCACATACAACCGGGTCTGGTGCGTGGTATTGGCACGAGAAACACAATGCTAACTATTTGTAGATGCAATGAGACACAAATTAGGAAATAACTATCAATTATCAACCCGACCTCATGGAGAATAATTAAGTGACATTGCAAAATAAAAAGACGCAAGAGACCCACTATTGCAAAATGACACATCGCAATCTCCCGAAACATACACCATTTATGTACGCAAAATAATGCATATCGGGGAGTCCGCCCTTAAATGACCTCAGCTGTTAATATGAAGTTAAGCCCAATCAACGTAACAATCTAAATAAAGATTTACTTACTCTCCATTTCTCTCCAGAAACACTCAGACCCGTGGCTGAAAAAGGCAATAGCACTCTAGAAAGATACATTTATATTAGTATTGCAACTACAGTATGAGAAACAATGTCAATACTACAAATTAAAGTTTTGCCAATTTTATTTATACTCACAAAAGACTTTGTGACTTACTTAAGACACTTCTGACAAATAGACACAATTTGGACAGACCTTATCAAAATGATAGCAATTCTAAATCAACCATATTTCGTACTTCTCGTTTTTTCATTTTACATAAACGGATTTCTTTCATTGTCATCATTTTTAATTCCCGTGGAATCACGAATAATTCCAACATTCTTTCTTCTTTTGTAGGAGATGGATGACAAAATTGGCAAGGTAGTAAAGAAATCGGATGACGGTTTGATGTGGATAATAAGCAACAGACCAGAATACGGAATTGCACTCCCGGGAACAACACTTGACATAGTCTTCCAGGGACAATTCGCGGGAAACACCGCACCCACTGCAGTGGCAGAACTAATCAACTTCGCGAAAGATGGACAAACGGTCCCGACTGTGGTACCATGTAAGTATCCGGTAAAAGGATGTTTCATCATTCAAAGTGTTTTTGTTTTTGATTTGGTCATATGGCACAAGCTTTATCTTCCCAGTCTGTCCTGCATACAGGACACACAGATTGTACCTCCAGTATTGCAGGATGCATGCTCATCTAAAAGCTTTTCTTCTTCCTTGTCTCCTTTTACCACAGACTTAGTTTAGTTTGTTGGTCTTAAACGGAATGTACTATCGTCTTCGCTAGACATTTTTGTACATTGACCAAGACTATCATTTTAATTCAGACATCATTTTTATCGCTTTGACTTCAATAAATATATATAATAAACATACTATTCCCTATGTAAGTTGTCACGATGAGTCATAGTCAACAGAAGTTATTACTGAACAATATTAAATTATAATGTAATACTTTCCATATGTCTGTTTCAGCTTCAGGAACTAAGTATGATTACGATGAAATTTTGGAAAAGTCAATTCTGTTCTACGAGGCCCAACGCTCCGGCAAGCTACCCGCTACTAACCGGATACCGTGGAGGGGAGACTCGGCTCTGAACGACCACGGACAAAATGGCGAGGATCTAACTGGGGGATGGTATGACGGTATGTTTAGTTTGACTGTAAAGTGTATTCTTATTATTTTTGATTACCTGTCAAAAATTAATGTAATAAGACATTTGGTTGATTTTAAAATTGTGCCATTTTTTTTATTGTGCAAAGTAAATGATCTTGTAATGAATTAATATTTTTATTGATTTATTTATTGCATTGTTCATTTTATTTTATTTATTTATAATTTATTTATTTTGCAACTCAGAAGGCAACTTAAATTTTCATATCGGGGCATTGCATTTTTGCCTAATTTACACTTTGTCTTTGCTGTATGAAATGACAAATGAAATCTATCGAAAAGTTACATTTTAATCATTTTTAAAGGAAATAATTTGGTCTCTAATGCAATTCAACCGTATAGAATATGTGTAGGCCCTAATTTAGCAATATCAATAATAAAATCAAAATTTAATGGTGCACTTTTTTTCGTTTCATAAATAAGATGTAATTTACATTATTTGCAGCCGGCGACCATATCAAGTTTGGCCTACCTATGTCGGCCACCGTAACCTTGTTGGCTTGGAGTATGTTGCGTTTCGGGGACGCTTACGAGCATGCCGGACAAAAAGAGTATGCATACGACTGCATTAGGTGGCCCCTCGAATGGATGTTGAAATGTCACACAGCACCAGAAGAACTCTACGTCCAGGTTGGAGACGGTGGACCTGACCATGCATATTGGGGACGACCGGAAGATATGACAATGGCGCGACCAGCATATAAGTTGGATGCGACTAAACCCGGAAGTGACGCAGCCGCAGAATATGCAGCAGCCATGGCAGCTAGTTATTTGGTATTCAAGGATAAGGGTATGTGGACTTGTTAATATGAAAGTTTGTGTTTCTCTAGCTGGTATAACGTTCAGCTTCAAAGTATCGTTACTCAGAGGATTAGGCTTATGGGTAATATCAGTATATTCCTAAAATATAGTCTTTTTCTCATAATATTAAATTTGTAAGCAGTTGGTTGCGTTTCATTTAACAGATCCCGATTTCGCAGCGAAACTGCTGACCCATGCCAAGCAGCTGAACGACTTCGCGACAAAATACCTTGGACGTTACAGTGACAGTGTAACCGCGGCTGCTGCATTCTACAGGTACAAAGTATATCGTGAAATATTGTTTCCGTGACGACATAGGCCTTCATTGATCTTTCCACCTGTTTCGATTGCAATGTACTTTATAAACAGATCTTACCATGACTTTCTGTCATCAAGTGTCTGGCTGTAGTTCATCGGCTAACGAACTCTTTCCCGGATGGCGCATTGTTTAAGATAGGAAGGTGTTTTGCCGCTTTGAAAATGAATAGATCTTCTGAGTAATAATCAAATTAAAGGACTGCATCTCATTAAAAAAAACATTAGAAAATCGTTTGCCAACACTGGTTTACCAAGATGTTTGCTAAACCTTAGACAATTATTTTATTTCCTAACTAAATAGCATTCATGTACAACTTGTATCAATCACATAGCTACATTTGCTACCTAGGTCAGACGCGTACGAGGACGAGTTGTCCTGGGCCGGTGCCTGGCTATATAAGGTTACCAACGAAACCAAATACCTGACACAGGCAGAACAGTATTACGTCACTGGAGGCGCATGGGGACAGTCCTGGGACGAGAAGATCGCTAGCGCTTCGGTAATCATCAAATATCTAACAACAACGTTACGTGTGGTAATATTCCGTACATGTGACGAGTACAACGACAGTTTTTAAAATCTGAAGCAACAAATACATTCAAACAGGTTCATAAGAAATTTAATGGAGATTAAAAGATACATCTATTATCCTTGATTATCTCTGCAATATCTATGACAGGTTTCTGTATATTTATCACAAACCTTTCTCTCGGTTATTATTATGGTATAAAGCATATTTCTTGCGTTCTGGAATCAACTTTTCTGTGTCATTTTCTACTGTCCACATTTCTGAGCGAAAAAAAACACCATCATAGTTATTTATCGTTAAACAAGTTGAATTTATACTGAAAATTAATACCGCAAGTTGTCATTGTTCCTCGAATCCTCATACAATCGACGAGTACAAATAAAGAGAAAGTTCTGAATTGTTCTGAAGCTTCTTTAGACTTTATTGTTCTGGAAACATCGACTTAAACTCGTAATTGATAGATACATCTTCACAACTATTGTTTGTATATTGGTTTCGAGTCTTATAAGTGTCATTAATTGGTATTAAAACGCTTCTTCTTGACCGTAGATACAGCACTATAAATGTAACTCCGAAGCTGCATCTTACTGGTTGTCAACCGCGTCATTTTTTTCATCAAGAAAATTTTCAAATTTTGATGTTTAAATCATATTGGGGTTTTTTAACCAGATGTTGTAAGTTCATTACGCAAACGTCTTATTTCTCTGTAGATACTTCTATATGAACTGACAGGAAAGGATGAATACCTGAACGATATTGAGACGACCTTCACCGATTGGATGCCTGGAGGATCCGTCCCCTATACTCCTAAGGGATTGGCATTTAGGCTGCAGTGGGGCGCACTCAGATACGCATGTCAGTGATTCAATAGTGACGAAAATTGAAATAAGAATACTTCAAACTTTGCGATGCACATATCATTTTAGCTTGTTTACACCTTTAATTAAGACATTTATGAATGTCCTAGCACACATTGAAGTTTTATGAGCGTCCATCGACGTATAGAAATAAAAGTTGATAGGTCAGATTGAACAGGGCGATTAACATTTGGAGTCAATCATATATTGACAACTTAGACGCCATATATATCGTCGACATTTCCTAGTTTATGCCAATTCATGAATATTTCGATTAGAAGTAAGGTAATGTTTTCATATTTTATCGAGCCGTGCTATACGCGGGCTAACATATAGAAATAATTGTTAAACTTTGATAAACAATAAATATTTGATTCGTTTCTCTGAATCTTTTTGCTATTGCTTCTTGACAAACCATTGTATTTCACAGCAAACATGGCATTTATGGCTCTGATAGCTGCCGAGGATGGTATTCACAGTGACGCTTACCGCGCATGGGCAATGTCCCAGATTCACTACGCCCTTGGGGACACCGGAAGGAGTTTCGTTGTCGGGTTCGGAACCAACCCACCAACTCACCCTCATCACAGAGGGGCGTAAGTAGTAATGTTAACCTGAATATTGGATGTTGTTTTATAAAAATGCACTTTACACACCTGTCTTAAAATATATTTCTGGGGCTCTTGAAACCGTTACGGTAATGGTTATCGCACGTAATTTTTCTATTGTCTTATGTTGTTTTATTGTTTTTTTTTGTTCTTTTGTTGTCGATGTTACTTACTCTACTACATGCCGTATAAACAGATCATGTCCGTCCATGCCCGCTCCCTGTTCCCATGCAGACTTGAAGAACGCAGGACCCAGTCCTCACACCCTATACGGCGCACTAGTTGGAGGTCCCGGCAATTCTGATGACTATAAGGACGACCGCGAAAACTATGTTAACAACGAAGTGGCATGCGACTACAACTCTGGCTTCCAAGGAGCTATAGCAGGTGAGAAGTGGTCGGAGGGCGTGAGATAAAGTCGAAATACAGGGATATTATAAACTTAGGATGCTATGGGAAACATTGCAGTTTTGGTATCAAAAGCATGTTAAAGATTATCGAGAGGCGACAGCCAGATTACAGCCAGGTCATATAGTAACTATGGCAATGTTACATTATATCACGCGGGTTATATTTCTTGTCAAGGGTCTCATTGGCTCGGGTTAAAAATTAAAAACGAAAATAATGCATTGACTTTCCGTGTGAGGTTGACATAGAGAATGAGCAGGAAGTTAAAACTGTCAAAGCGAGTGAAAATCAAAGCGAAAATTTATTATTATGATCTTATTGGTGTCAAAAGGCTGCGTCAGTGTTTATCAAATTTCATGTTCATTAAACATGAAGTGGAAAAAGTCATAGATTCTAGAATTCGATTAATCTAGCTTTGAAATCAACAATAGCTTAATATTTGCCTTTGTTTTCTTGCAGCCTTGGAATCGTTGAGTTTGCGTGGACTTCTCCCGGCATCTTCTTAAAAGATAACTTTTTAAACTGATTTTCTGTATGTTGGTTTGATGATTAAAATATGAACAAGTAACTGGTGTGTAGTATTCTACCTACTTCCATGCGGCTAGTTATTGGCACCCTGCTATGACAACGGATTACCATTAACATACCTCAGCCGTCCAAAAACAAAAATAGGTACCACACATAACATCTCTAATACAAATGAGGTCGTCCACGTATAAATAATCACTGTTGATCGGAGTGAATCAAAGTAAACATTGAACATATTCGACTTTGCACAAGGTTTAAATCTATTAAGCCAAAGGTTATTGAGAAGAAATTCGATGACTTGGCACCCTTTCCCTTAACACGTACGATGGTTTGGAATCATAAAACTGGTACGAAAAATCGATATGCTGTAAATATGAAGTAACGTCGATAAATTCCAGAATTGGGAAAGCACACAGTATGCATACACAACAGTTGGGCAAGGTTATTGGATGGCCCTAGGTGTTGGATGTGGTCGATACAAGATAACGATAAATAGATTGAGTGACAGGTTCTGTGCGTCATTAGCTCCAGTTTAACAGATTTTTGGTTTTTTAAAAAAGGTCATCAGACTAAATAATGAATAAGCAATCCTCAAAGTATCTATTTATGGAAATTTCATTAAGCAGCTTTAAAATCAATAACGTTATGTGAGATTTCTTTTATTTGTCTTTTTATTTTTATATTCCTCTGAACGACCACCGTTTATCGTTGTAGAAATGTTAGAACATCATCTCAGTCCCCGTAAAATCAACACTCTCCATTGGAAATCATTATATCAAAATGAACGAAAAAAATCCAAATAGCCTTCTTGAACTTTTATAATGCTTTTCTATAAAGGATGTTAAAATATTGAGCATTAATGTCTGTCTCGGCTATGGAATAGAATATAGAGACCTCTTCAAACTACAAAGCCATAGATGAGATTATATCAACGGAGTTATTGGGGTGATAGAGAGACAGAAGTATCAATATTTAGTTATTTTTTACGATTTCATATTTCAAACATGCTTGAAAAGAGCTTTTCCATTGGCTTAAAAATTGTATTACTTTTATTCATCAGTCCATAAATAAAAAAATGACTTTGCCGTTTGTAACGTTACCTCGGATCGCCGTAATGATTCTGTAGAGAAAAAAGGATCACTCAAAAGCTTTCAAATGTATATAAACGTTGGAAATATCATGGAAACATCTTGTTTTATATATCAGTGCCGACGGTGGGATTTTTGCAAATACTAGACTGGTTTCGCTATCCTTATTGAAGGGAACCAAATTTCGGGGTTTACTGCACCTTCAAATTTGTCCTGTTGTTGGGCGAAGACTGTGTGTGCTAGAATCCTCGGTGTCGGTGTAAACCGTCGATAAAATAGTTTTGAATGTAGTTTAAAGTCTTCAAGAATTTTGTCTTTCAATCAATGTGATCTTTGTTGTCACGATCAAATGATGTGAGCATCCTATCAGCACTGTGTCCCCAGAGGTTATATCTGCTTGATTAGTAGTATATACGATACAGCTGTTTAGTGTTGCAGATACAATATTTCAAAGTAGAGCGTCCTAGGGAGTGGTATTTCAGCTTCTGTCATGGAGAAGAGATATGCATACATCTTTTGTAGACAGTCCCTTGTAGTGGAAATACAAGCGTGTGCTGCAGACGAAAGTTCTGTGTGAGTATAACGTCCTAAGGAGTGGAGCAGAGCTGCAGAAATTCTCGGCGTGGTATCATCATCTGTAGTACTATACGTGCCTGTGGAGTGGAACCTGTGTGATCAATGTCGTCTGAAACCTTGATGTAAGCGTGTGCTTTAGTGTGCTGCAGACGATATGCGTTTGTCTTTTGTTACAGATTACAGATTTATCGAAATATAGTAATGTCTTCATCAACAGCAGTATTGTGTGAAGTAGATAGACTTTGTCATTTCTGGAGGCGTGGACCGGCATGCGGAAACTGACCTCGATTTAATATAAAGGACATCTACATAAATATGTAATACTCCAAGGACATCGGTGTAATTAATCCAGTTCACAGGTAAGAGCTGTGTCCTCGTTGAAAGGTATAGAAATAATAACACCGTATAGCGTCACCAATACTTAATAAGAGGACATCGCATGTACATACAATCAAAAGTATAATTATCTCAGAAGATTTGTTGGTGTAATTGTTCATTTAAATTACATTAATTTAGACACTAAAATAATTTAAACAAATACACTGTATACGACTTTCTGATGTAAAAGCTGTATCATTTTATAAACCTTTTAACATCATTATAAGAGCAAAACGCATTAAGAGGATACAATGCGATATATTTTTCATTTACAAAAAAAAATAATCATTTTCCTTAACGCTAGGTATATCTTTGTTTTCTTAAACGGCAGGTGCCTTCATAACAATGCCTCGAATTGAAATCCAAAAATAGGAAAAGGCAAAGCAATAAACATTATTCCACTTTGGCTGAAGAGAATTGAAGCGATCGATATAATTATGTTCGTACTAATTTTAGCTATTGTTGTAGCGGGAAATCCGTTGACACTTTTGCTTCCAGAATGTCAAATGCTTTTACGCTTCAAAGTAGAACTTCGATAAAAAAGGGTGTTCAATAATCGTGTGTATTTACTGACAATGAATATACTTAGGACCGTAAGTAAACATTACAGGATATCATAATTAGATTTTTAAACATCGACACTGAATTAGAATATAAAAGCAAGAGTGGATTGTGAAATATTTAAGAACAGTTCCTACTATACATATTTTTAATATTGAACAGAAACAATTGTTGCGTGTTGGCAATCAATATATGGAACTTTGAAGGAAGTGGCTTATTTTTACTTGCGCGCAATATCGTTCGACAGAGACTTCTAAATTATTTTCAACACAGATAACATTGTGTATAAAATGAGATTTTGATCTGCTTCATGCAGTCCATTTCCAAAGAATGAAAGGAAAATAAACTAAAAACTAGAAAATGCCAAAGAGATGTAATTATAGAAACCTGGGACTTCAGTCTTCCCCAAATGTTGTAATTGCTTTCTGATCCGTTCTTGATATCAATTTTATATTTATTACGTTTATATTCAAACAAATAGGATTAAATCATCCCTGTGTAACTAGTATATTAGATTGAGTCAATTCATGCAACTTAATAAGACGTCAGAAAGTGCCATAAATGTATGCTATGCTATGGAATGTAATACATGTAGTAAGAAACGCTGCAAACTCAAACTTTTTCGGGTTTATTGTTTTAAATATGAGCAATTGGTATCCGCCCTTCTGATGCCGGTGCAAAAAAGAAGACGAGTTCAGACATACCAAAATAATCTCAATCCAAACTCGAATAGGCAATGAGAAGTTAGATATCAGCTAGCAAAACTTATATTGTAAAGGCTATGTTTGTACGGCTAATTTTGAAGGTAAAGTTAAAATGTAGGACCAGATGATCTAGAAGAGTGAGCGTTGTTTATTTCATTACTAAAGTCTATTAGACAAATCTAGGTCAACTACTAGCAAAGGTAGACTCCTAAATAAAAATTTGAAAATGTTCTTTTATTCAATTCCTATCAATCGATGTAGTTTAACCATGGTTTCCCTTGAACAAATAGTCGAATCCAATATCAGTTTTAAATATTAAGTAAACCAATAAGTTAGCGTTCAATACCAGCAGATTTATTTGTAATGAAAACTGTTCTGGGACAACGTCAATAATTGAAATGTTACTAAAATCTACAATGTCAAAAACCATTATCCAGTCTCAAGTTTCATATCTAATAAACTTGGTATTCCGGAAGTGTAACCATGTTATGAAAAATCGACGACAAAATAAAGTTCAAAACTAGGTCACTTTTTATCTAATAATGACTGTGAATGATGAGGTGGCTAAAAAAGCATGTCAAAAAGGACAATAATACAGGAACAATTCAGAAAATGGAAAATGAAACAAAACGAAGTAACCAAATGTATTTTAAAACTTGACTAGATTTCGTGAGGCATAAAGATTCCAAATATCAACTGTAGCGATAAAACTTAATCATACATCTGTAATTACAGTAGAACACTAAAATCGCAATACAAGACGTAATACAGAAAAACACTAAAATAATTCACTCAGAAAATAGTTCACTCCGAAAATATGTCACCCCGAAAATTATTCTCTCAGGAAATAATTCACCCCGAACATAATTTACCCCGAAAATTATTCACTCAGAAAAATAATTCATCCCGAAATTAATTCACCTCAAAAATAATTTGCACAGAAATAAGTTAAAAGTGGATCCAGAACGTGAGAATCAAACATGTTAACACTAGCAATGAGTGTTGGTATCGGGAGATGGTGACCACATGTATTGATGATGCTATTGTCTGTTGATGAGAGCTGTGGGTCGATACAGATGTATGCAGTCTGTCACTATACTACTGATGTTTTTGGTCTAGAAATAATTCCCCAGACCACGTGCTTCTGATGAAACATACGTGTTCTCACCATGGGGAATAGCAGTACGAAATGTCCACTCTTTGTTATCACTGCCCATAGCTGTAGCTTGGCATATTGCATCTGACATCAGCACTGAGCTATGGTATGTGTGGCTAGTATAGCATTGCACATTGATTTCTTATGCGGACATTTACGAGATTCGATTGTGCAACCTTAGGGCATTGCGTCCCAATGCATGGCTGGAATCTCCCAATGTTTTAGTATCTCGGCATATGAATGAAAGTGCATAAACTCGAATATCCTCGATACTCAAATGGTTACTATCAATATTACGGTCATTATCATCCACCCTTGGACTATCTCATAGTAAACCCGGAGGCAATAGAACAAAATAGGTAATTTAGTCCTTTGATCATATCAAAAAATTGTATAGCGGTTGACTGTGTGGTATTGAAGTTGGGCATATCTCCCTCTGAAGTCTTTGCAGGCCTGTAATTGGGCAGATTTTTTCATCTGAACTACCTTCTGTTTTACTATGTGATAGCCCAGGGTGGATATAAGGTAAGTGATAGTAACCCTTGGAATATCGAGGATGTATTTCAAGGAGCCAATGGCTTACTTACGGTAGTAAGGTAGATTACATTGCAATTGTCATGCTGTATATTACAATAATAGCATTGATGGTACACTTTTCTTTATTTTACCGAATAGGAGAATTTCAGTAGAGTCTAAGAGAGTGCAAACGAAAAGTTGACCTTAGATATAAAGTTGAAAATCTTAACTTAAAATTTGTATATTCTGATATACCAATTCCACCATGGCATCCATTTTCATATCATATGGTATTTTATCAACTTAACTTTCTTATGACTGATATCACCCGCATAAGATAAATAAAACATTTCTTGTTCTTCACAGATTCAAGTTTGACATGCACCATGAAGTCAAAACAAAGTTATCAAAACCTATGACGCCACGTCTCTGGCTATGGAAACATCCCGGACTACTGTGGGGCATGTTGCTATTGGCAACATTCACCTACTTCATTCTGTATCTGAAACTATCCGATAGAAGCACACGAAGGCATCAGATGACCGCATACTGGCTTCAATGGGTCACGTTCATGGATTCAAAGAGATATGATCAAACTCAATGGAATAATTCAAGTAATTGCGATAATCAGAATTCGACTTCTGATAGTTTTGATCAGTGTCAAAATTCAACAAATTCAACGCACCGCGCCAAAAGTTATGGCTATATTCCCTTTGACAACTTTGAATATCCGCTTGAAATTGATATGAATGATTTAGTTTCCAAACTGAAGACGAATAAGGAGGTGTCATCAAAACCGATATTTCACTATCCACACACCTTTGTTAAATCTCCTACGTGGATGTGTGAAACAAGGCCTGTACGTGTGCTCATATTAGTGAAGTCCGGAGTCAGTCATTTTAAAAGACGGGAAATGATTCGTAACACATGGGGTAGTAACACCAACACAAGTTCGGGAATTGTTACCCTTTTTCTTCTAGGGTCAACAAAGCACGTGATGTATCAACGCCAAATACTTCACGAATACAACAGACATGGTGACGTCATAGAAATGTCGTTTTATGACACCTACTACAATAATACGTTGAAAACTGTTGGTGGAATTAAATGGGCGCGAAATCATTGCAACCAATCACAATTTGTCTTGTTTGCTGATGACGATTTTTATATAGCACCAGATCTTTTAGCGTATTATACTGAAAATATAGACAAACATGAAAGAACTTCATTTTATAGAGGGGCTATGTGGAAAAGTGGACGTCCCATTCGAAACAAAGACAATAAATGGTACATCTCTCGCCAGGATTATCCATTTGATAGATATCCAGATTTTGTCGCAGCAGGATTCATGCTATTCTCCATAGACTTCGTCATTGATTTAGATCTGGCCATTCCCTACACAAAGAAGTTTATATTTGACGATGTTTATATATCTATTGTTGCTTATAAACTGCATGTACGTCCTTCCAATATGAAAGGTGTTCATATACACAAGTACCCGTACAGTAGAGAGGGATTCCAACAAATAATTGCTTCTCATGGATATGATCGGGCGTCTACATTAGAACGGGCTTGGTGGTTACATCAAAGCCGAAACCTCCACAAGCATGAACGAAACAATCTGCTTAAATATAATGTCAAAGCCAGCTAAATTATCTGGGGTAATCAGAGAGTTCAAAATTTCTGTTTCATTCCAAAAAGTTATAAATCCATCCATAAGACATTAATGCTGTTATTGTTTGGGGACGCTATTAGCAAAGTGGCTTTTGCGATAAAGACAATATTGAAGGTCATTGGCGATAACTAGCTTGGCATTTCTAGAGAGGCGATTTTCAGCCTACATCATAGAGATTGGGAATTGTTTCATTGCCAGAACATCCCGCAAGTCACATATACACAATATACTAGTCCATTATGGAAATGAAAGTAAAAACGCTAACTACAATTTTATCCATCCTAGGGGAACATTGGGCTGTGAATGTACACCTGTACTGGACCGTACTGCCTAGTCAACTTGGCACCGAGACCAATTTATTTGCATGATAGAATCCACTTTACCAAGCCGAATAGCACGGGAAATAGAGACAAGAAAGGGGCAACGGTAGATTAGTTTTACCTGTAGGAATCGAAATCATGTATGGAAAATCCAATACTCTGACAGTGTCTCAACTGTCCTGTAGGGAAATCATAATATTGGCATGAACAAAAATAAGCCCCTAAATCACTCTTGCCTATAGTGCATGTAGTTTGGATATAGTGTTAGGAGAGCTGAAGGAAGTGCTAAAGTGCTTTATAGTTCAATAATTTGATATATTGCCAAATTCATTTTTCATTGTTTTCATTTTTATATGCATTCCTCTGATACAAGCCAATGGGTTCCAAAAAATTATATATTGGCATTTTTCAAATTATATTTCTTTTATGCGTTCCTTTTGATACAAAGCTAGATAGGACAAGACAATGTATTTTCCAGTAAGTTGATATATTACCAGGTTAGGATTTTTTTAATAATTACACCAGTATGTATCTAAAGCATCCTTCTAATGGAAGGTTAGCCAATGTAATTTTCAAATGTATCATCAACAGGTTTTTACCTTAATTTCCTACGTGGAAAGGTGGCCGCTTAAGACTTGCAATCGTAAACACTTGCCCTTTTCCATGTGAAAATAGACGCAAAATCTCGCCAAACATTGACTTATCTCTTTATTCAAACCATCACACGGTGTTGTTTCGTCGTATTTAATTAGCAGGATAAATAGCCAACACTATACTGAACGTCGCATTATCTCTTAAAACAGATCGATGCCTTCTCTTACTTATTATCATTTCCAACATTTCTATCGTGCAAAAAGACGACGATTAGCGTTGATGAGACAAAAACGCAGATGCTGCGCCAAAAAGCTAGTTATTGTACTAGTTATTTCAATGAAGGCGAAAACCGTTCGGTGAAATGTTCAGAAATTTCCCATCATAGTTTCAGCTCTTCGAAAAAGGAAACCTTTTCTCTTTATAATCAACTCAATTCTGAAATGTGTATCCAGTCAGTCTAGTCTATTCTATCAACATCTGATTTGTCGGCAATCGGAAAACCACTCTGGCCATTGAAGTCAAATGTTCGACGGCACAAGGTCCTTGTTGTTTTCCATTTGCGTAGTTAATGGAAATCTATTCAAAGTATTCTAATACTAAATATTTCATTGCTTGTATGATTCCATCTTTTTTGCTTCGTTTGGTTGTTGTTTTTCCTAAATTAAATTTGAACCTTTGGGAGACCAGTGCCAAAGATTTCTGCCAAAGACTACCGAAATTGACACGATAGCCAATTGTAATAAATATCACTCCTGTCTTCCAAGCGATATTTGTTAATTAAATTTTATATCGTTCAAAGAACAACTAGTCTACATATGTAAGTATTTGAAACAAAGCTATGGAAACATTATAATGTATATTTCACTATTGTATAACAATTGATTTATCAAACAGGTTCAACAATCAGTGTGTGATCGCCGTCACGTAGGTTTAACTTCAATGAATTTCTGTTATCTGTAGTGAAATCAGCATTGATCAGTTCATTAGCTATTCTTAGAGCTCTTCTTAATCACGATTGCAAAAGTAAAAAAAAAATAACACTTGTAGATTTTTGCCTCGCGAAATGTTCGCTCTGCTGCTAAGACCTGGCTGTGTGTTGTAACGTATTGCAGTTCTTAGAGAATAATTTAGATGAGAAAGCTATTAGCAAGGCATGTCTACGAATAACCAAGAGTCAAAGAACCAGCCAAAATGTGTTCAATGTTTTAAGAAAACTCATATTTATGAGATAGTATATGACATCAATGCAATATTTAGCTTATCAAATTGTTTGCATTGTATAATTTAAATAAAATTATCACGCTGATTTAAGCAATTTGTTTTGTGTTGTATCGCCACGAATCGGGTAAATGTAGACTTTCAAATATAGCAACATCTAATATGCGTTTAAAAAAAAATCTTGGATGATCACTCAGTTCAAGAAGACGGACGACGGACCAAAATGGCTGCCAACATATTTCATAAATCGTTATTAGTTTTTACTTGGTGAAAACGCCATGGAATAATAACGAATTTATCTATTATAGCTTTGATTTTTACTAAATCAATGTCCCATAAACTATTATAAGGCTGTAACAGAAATTCCCATGCCTTGCGCAGCGCATGTAAACGGTACATCTGTCTTGTATAATGAATCAATGGAGCAAGCTTGACCTTCATGACAATAGCAGAATACGTGTGGTGTAAATCAGACAGGACAGCACAACGCTACCACATAAGCTTTATATCCGTATATGGACATCATGGGGCTAGAAAGACGGAAGAAAAGGACAAAACACCTTGTAGATCAGTCTTCTGTTCGGTTTGTGGCAGTTGAAAAGCAACTTTTCCCTTTTCCATACTGGACAAAATTCATTCAGGGGGGGGTGAAGGTAGACCTAGACAGGAAGCTTCGCACTAGAGCTGACAGCAATGTACTAATAAAAATTCAATAAACATCTGAACATCGAATTTTAAGTAACTAGTGAACATCGAATTTGTCGATAGTGAACACCGAATTTGTAGATAGTGAACGCCGAATTTGTAGGTAGTGATCATCGAATTTGTAGATAGTGCACACCGAATTTGTAGATGGTGAACGCCGAATTTGTAGATAGTGAACATCGAATTTGTAGATAGTGAACACCGAATTTGTAGATAGTGAACGCCGACTTTGTAAATAGTAAACGGCGAATTTGTAGATAGTGAACATCGAATTTGTAGATAGTGAACATCGAATTTGTAGATAGTGAACATCGAATTTGTAGATAGTGAACACCGAATTTGTAGATAGTGATCACCGAATTTGTAGATAGTGAACACCGAATTTGTAGATGTAGATAGTGAATACCAAATTTGTAGATAGTGAACACCGAATTTGTAGATAGTGAACGCCGAATTTGTAGATAGTGAACACCGAATTTGTAGATAGTGAACACCGAATTTGTAGATAGTGAACACCAAATTTGTAGATAGTGAACACCAAATTTGTAGATAGTGAACACCAAATTTGTAGATAGTGAACGCCGAATTTGTAGATAGTGAACACCAAATTTGTAGATAGTGAACGCCGAATTTGTAAATAATGAACACCAAAATTAAGTAGCTAGTGAACATCGAATTTGTAGATAGTGGATGCCGAATTTGTAGATAGTTAACGCCGAATTTGTAAAAAATGAACACCAATATTAAGTAGATAATAAGCATCGAATTCTAATTTTAAAAAAAGATTGAGCTGACCGTGATATAGGGAAAATGATTCCGAAAAACCTTATGAAAACTTAAGGAAGATCAAGTACGTCGAACTGATGGCAAAGAGCAGGACTTTGGGATATACTTCAAGTCCCTTCCTAAGGAAGTGGACTGCACAGGTTCCCATGCGCAGATGTTGTTATAGGTGAATATTTGAAGCATTATCCCTTGACCTTATTATAAAACGATTTAGTTTCTAGCTGTTCTCTCAGGTGGAAACTCAAAAAAGAGCAGTCAGTAAAAAGATATATTTTAAGGTTTTTTAAGCCGGGTAAAAAAAAGCCAGCTTTGGTGCAGTTTTAGAAGAATCTTTGTCAGTGACCCACACGTATAGCCTGCAGGCCCTACCCATAATTCCTAGCGGTGGGTTAGCCCACCGCTAGGAATTATGGGTAGGGCCTCCAGGCTACTCACACGTAACGTTGGTTGGTGGACTTTGTCTAATAAGGGCAGTGTTCTCTAGAAGTAATGTTGCTAGTGCGAGTGTTTAGTGAGAAACTTAACCACATGAATATCATGTATGATTACCGAAAACACTTATCACGTTTAGGTTAACTTGACCTTGTCTGAAAACGGAAGTACAAATTTTATGACTATTGGACAAGAATTGGCACTTTTAGCCTTTACCATCAGAGTCGCTTCTCATAATACATTACAGATCATGGATTTGAAGCGAAGAGAAAACGTATACGTAGGTAAAGGTAATACAGTGATCGTCTGTTGAATAACAACACAAACCTACTTAAGTGAAGCTTGGTGGTTTTTTCCTCTTGATAACCCTGCTTTCCTCCACTTACAAAGCCAGCCAAATCCTACAATGGCCATATTTCTAACCATTTTAACAAGGTAATTAAAATTAATCTGCTACAGTTGTATTTGAAATAATACAAATACCACTCAGAAATCTTAACAAAACTTGATTCATTTGAAATCTTAGAAATTTACCAAATTTTAGACTTCGGTGACTCAACAGTGACCATTTAGAGTAGATTTTAAAATACAAAACACAATGCAATATTTCTTGGAAAATGGTTTATGATATATATATATCAGTTTTCACTTTGATAAATCAGTACATGAAAATATGAAACCCCTACCCTTAAATATCTAAACATTTAGGATCATGCAATACTCATCAGAGCTCATGGCATCCCACAAAATGTCAAAGTAACATCAGAGACTATAGAACCCAGTTCATGAGGTTTTGGTTGTATATATATGTTCTAAATTGGTTAGAATGTGTATGGAAAATCTTGCTAGTGTTCACTACAGAGTTTTTTCACAACCATAGATAGAGTGCTCTAAATCAAATTTTTAGCTCTCTTACGTTTTGTAAGTTTCAAAAATCTCAGAACTTCCACTTTCTTGGTGAACAAAATATTGAAAACATGATAAAAGCTCAACATACATTGATTCTGAATCAAACCATTAGTCTTAGCTTTCAATATTATAATAACTTAAGGTCGAATGGTTACCCTGTCCCTTTTAATTTTGATTTTGAATTATGTTTATATGATCGCCATACAAATCATTACTTTTAATTATGGCCATCTTCTTGATTTTACATATAGTACAATCATATTCTAAATGGATATCGATTGTTGTTTTGCATGTTACAGAGTTATCTGCCTTTGCAGGAAGGTATGGATAGTTTCATCATGTTTTTATTGGTGTAACTTCATATTTTCCTGAAAAAATAATGTAATTTTCACACACAAAGTAATGATGTTACAATCGATACCTACCAAAAAGGGAGATAACTCTGTAATATATAAAATTGAAATATTGTAAAGTATCGTATAAAAACTTATGTCAAGTTTATAAACTGGTCCAAATTTGGCAAAGGTGGCACTTTCTTCATTTTCCCATTTTTACTGAGAAGTCTAGATGCTGTCTTTGCAGCAGGCTTAGGCAGTTTCGCTGCACCAGCAGGTCGGCCCTGGTGTTGTGTGAATGATGTATGCCCACCTAGTCCATCATAACCCTTACGGAAAACACTGTTAAAGTCCCCGGCTCCAGTCTTTTTCTTAAAAATGTTATAATTACCAAGACCAGTTATATTACTAATGTCCTGTATGTCTCTCTTGGCCTTTTTAGCTGGGTTTTCTGAGTTGGAAGCTGCTGATGAAATCTTAACAAATTTCATCTGGTTCTCTTCGCAATGGAACCGGTTCAGTGTATTTGGACTAGGTTTTACAAAATCAGGTGATGTCATATTTGATTCCAGATCAAACTCTCCCGGCGAAAGTTTCGGCTGTACTGGAGTCACAGGTGCAGGACTTTCCTCCATCAGAGTCTCCACAAAGCTTGAACTAGCACTTGTTGCAGTAGCACAAGGACTGACTATTGCTCGTTTTAAACGACTGAGCTTTTTCTTTAAAGCATCAACTTCTTTCTCTTTCTGCTTGAGATCCTCTTCTGACTTTGAATAGCACTCTCTTAAAGTTGACAACTCTGTAGTTGTCTTCTCAAGCTCATGATCTTTTGTCATCAAAAGTCTTTTACACTTGTCATATTCTGACTTAATTTTCTTCTTTTCATCTTTCACCTGTTGAAACTCTCGTTTCATAACCACAAGGTATGTAGCCATTTGCCTAGTGGACCCGCTTTCTCCAGAATTTTGGATCATATCTTGAACATCTTGTTCTGACCCTGTAATGAAAACATATTTACGGTACTGTTAAAAACACAATATCAAATTAGTTGGATCATATCTTGAACATCTTGTTCTGATCCTGTAATGAAAACATATTTATGGTACTGTTAAAAACACAATATCAAATTAGTTGGATCATATCTTGAACATCTTGTTCTGATCCTGTAATGAAAACATATTTTGGTACTGTTATAAACAATATCAAATTTATATCTTACATTTACAAATCTCACACAAGGATAGTTTACAGATTCATAAAATTATGGGACAATGCTCACGGTCAATTGGTAAAGCTATAGACATAGAATTTTTGTCTACAACTTGGCCTTAATGTATAGAAATCTTATATAATTAGCTGGAAGCTTACACAATGCACTTCCCAGGTATTGTTTGCCTATTATCAAATAAAAGGATTCAGCGTAGAATTGTCAAAATTTATGAAAGTAATGATTTTCAAAAGAAGCAAAAATTAGGCATGGTATATCATAGTTTTCGACATAAGTAATTCAAATACCACAATGAAACTCCATTAAATGATTATTTTTTATACAACATTGAACTCTTTACCTGTTACTAGTCTCTCAACATTCTGAAGATCAACAAACTTTTTCTTTATCTTTCGACATTCTTCCTTTTGCATCATTAAACATTCTTCCTGACTTTTGAAATAGTGAAGTTGTTTTTTCAATGATGCTGTTGCTGTTTGCTCCTGTTTAAGTAAACGCTGCACGTCTTTTTTCTTTTCCTCCATATCCAAACATTTTTGTACCGCTGCATTTCTTTCCTCAACAAGGTCCCCTTTCTCCTTGTTGTGTTTGTTTATCTTGAGTTTCAGTTCTTGGATTTCATTTGTGAGTTTACAAGGGTCACTTGCATTCACATCGTCGTCCTCCCCAATATCAAAGAAGAGTTTGTGGATGATGTTTCCTCGGTTGACACGAGACCGACAGCTCGGACAAGTGCTGGAAGTGGCCAGCCATTTAAATAGACACTCTTCATGGAATGTGTGACCACAGGGTGTGGCTGATATACTAATGCTTTCATCATTCACGAATAAATCAGAACAGATACAGCAAAGGGCCTTCATGTTAACCTGAATTCAATACACAAAAGAAAGGTAAATGTGTTTAGCAATAACAGTCAGGACTTCCAATAATCATTACTTCACAATATTTATATGAGAAGTAAAGAGAGAAGAAGTTCATTTCATTATATTTCTGAATAAAATCTGCTATTAATTTATGAGTTTTAGTTTTGGCATATATATATTCATCAAATTTCTGCAATTTCCATTGTTGATGCTTACTAATATTCTATTCAGGAAAATCAATTAATCCTTGTCAGTTTTATTTAAAGGCTTGAAGCAAGTTTTTTTTTCTTTTTTATTTAACGATTCATCAGCATGATTCTTCTAAGTCTTAATTGGGTGAACATCTTAATTACTTTAATTAAAATTCATGTCTACACTCTGTGCATAGATTATTAATTAGTCAGTGAGAAGTTTCTAAAAATACTTACATTCTAACATGTCATCAAAACTCAAATCATATGTGGTGAAGATGTATTCAAACCCAAAGATCTGCCTTTATGTGTCTCAACTGTCTGGGAAAAAAACCTAGAGGAAGATAGACAGTCAATTGCAATCAACAAATGTAGGTTTTGTGTGAACATTATATATTAAAGGAACAGTTATTCAGGCAGTATCAGATAGAAGTTGATTAAATCTTACAATGATGCTGATCAAAATCCTGAATGGTAACATGGTAATGTTACATTTGATTTACTCGATAAAGAATAAAAATAATTTTCTGTGAAAATCAGACTCATCAGACTATGGCACTATGGTAGCCAAGACTTTAAAAACAAGTGGTACAGGCACATACTGCGCTTCCGGAAATTCACTCCCAGATGAAAAATATGGATGTTGCAGACAAAACACGATAATTATTAATTATACCTTTGGACAAGTGTTCCTCTAAAATTTACTCGCAGGAATGGTATTTTCACTTCCCATTAATATTTTTCCAGATAATTAAGCACATGTGACTGCAGTATACAAATGTATGTTATTTGTTAATTAGCTGTATTTAGTTGATTGATTTTTACTCGTCCAGCAGACAAGTGTGCATGCATGCTGTCAACATTCACTTGTCTGACAGCCAAATCCACTGTCATTTTTGTGCATCTGTCACATCATATCATTTTACAGCCAAATATGCATTTGCTTTAAATGACAGATTGTTTTAAAATACTGTATACGAGTTCACATATGTCAGTATCCCCCTATTATCATATTTTATCATCACTGTGATTACAGTATTGCAGTATCAGACCCTCTAATTTTTACCAATTTTAAAGTACAATGTACAAGTTGTAACAACAGTAGTACTAGTGTTGGTACAGAAGTATGCGAAGGACAAGGCATGTCTAATGTTGATACCAAGTATAAATTTGTTTTACGATACTTGAATATATTATGGTTTTTCTTGATCTTCATATGACCCCTCGATCAGTAATGAGATGAAATCTTTTAACAAGGACGTAGATGAGAAGGATAAGTCACTCGGAGTTTGTGTTTGTCCACTGACCGTGACGTTGGGCGACGACTCTAAATTATTTTATCAGGCCTAGCTTTATCTTTAAAAGCACATATGTTTTATAAGGTTTATTTTTTAACTTGAAATTTCCATTACAAACCCCTGTGGTCGATGTCAGTCAGACTTCTGCTTTGCAAAAGCTGTCCACTCGGGCCAACTAATCGTCAAAGGGGGCACATGATGAAATCTTCACGAGAAAAACATTTCATCTCGATGAAATCAATAGCAAACGTCTTCATGAATACTTTGTTAACCTGGATTACCCACTGCTTGTGATTGAATGTTTTTCTTCTTTCATAAGTGGCGCATAAATCATTAATGGCATGCGTGATCATAACATCCGGTAGTTATAAAAACTGAATTGTTGATAGAAAAAATCCGGATTTGGCGATTGATCGTATAACGGGAGGTAACTCGAATATAATTTCGTAAAATCGTGATGATTTGCAGAGATGTTATATGAAAGTAAAAGATCACTATGTCTAAAAAGGTCATAAATCGTCACTACTGACGGCTTGATCTTCCAACGAATTTAGGCCTACTGCGGCCTACAGTAAATAAACTATCTGAATGTAATTGCGCACTGAGTTTGAATTGCCAACTTTGAATAAAATCAGACACAAGTAACACAGATAGTCCATACCATTCAAATCAATTTAGGATACATTTACTAATTAAATGTAATAATATGGATTGATTCCATAAGCCCCATCTTTCGTATCAAATTATTTCCGTGGATAAAATTATAGCTTTGATATTAAACCACACATTTTGCCCTAAAATCATGTAATCCTTCATTAATGCAGAAACCAGTTTCAGTTGAAAAAGAAAACGGCATTACAACAATAGGCACCGAAACCTAACGTTTAACTGATGTGTATTTGTCCCACTCGGCATATTGATATTCACAAAAGTCTGCATTCAAAAACGCAAGGGTGATTCCATTAAAATCTCTCTCTTCGAATGGCAATCTTATTAAAATTAAACTTGTAATTCCTCTCCACTACGATGCTCTACGTTACGCTCCAATACAAGCCTAATTTTAATTAGATTGTTGGAAAGACGATATTATATACCCTTCAGATATTTATACATGCATGTATATGTACCTTAAGAGTGTGTTCTTCTGAGGTTTCAGTCCCATTGAAGTCTCGTTTCGAGAAAGAACAAAGAGGTTATGAGATTTTCAAATACAATTTATCAATATCTGTAGCAAGTTGCCAGATGCAAATTTTGTCAAATAATTTCATTTCTATTTTTGGTCAATGAGATTGCAGCCGAAGCCTAGCTCATGCATATTATATCAGCCACGAAACCAGTATTGCATTTTTAATTAAATGCCTTCAAGATGTTTGTCATAATGGGGCTTATATCGTCTTAATGACGGCATATTGTATAGATGTATAGGATGATTTTGAAAGGAAAATTATCGCTCTTTCCAACGGTAGTAACCGTTTTTATGACGATGTACTAATAATGTGTTTTTATAGCCGCTAAAGGTAGGCGGGTTAGAAATTTGGAGTCTAAGGCTTTCCATCCTTCTCGTATAGGCCTATAGTACCATGTAGAGTATGATTTTGATCGTTTTTTAAGCTAGACCTCTTAAACGTCTAAAAATGGTCTTAAGGCACTCTGGTGGGTCCATGATTATATAATCTGTAACTAATTCCCAGACCCTGTGGTATCTTGTACATGTATGAACAACTGAAGTATATAAACTTGTACGTACAAGATACTAAGTTGTACGTACATGATACTACGTTGTACGTGCAAGTGTACAACATCATAATTTGTACGCACAAGATAATGTAATAACTTGTACGTACTTGTAAGATATGAAGTTATACGCACAAGATACATGTAATAACTTTTACGTACAAGATCGGAGACGTATCGGAGACATCATAATACTTATCTCGTATGTGTTTAAAATCAATACAATGCAATGAAACATGCTCCTCTGTGAGTGGAGAATCACATGCATGGCATGTAGGAGGATCCTCCCATCTCAATAGATAAGAATGTGTATGATGTGTGTCCAATTCGGAGCCGAGAGAGAACAACTCCCTCTCTGCGGTCTCTCCGACTGGAAAGTTTAGGATTAAATGTAGGTTGTATTTTAAACAGTTTATTGTTTGTTTCGGTAGACCACCTTTGTTGCCAGTGGTGTTTAATGGCTGACTGAATGTAAGGTTTGAAGTCGGTGTAAGTAAGTAGTTTTAAATGTTTGTGTTAGGCGAAGAGCAGTCTTAGCTGCTTTATCGGCCTTTTCATTCCCCTTTATACCCACATGACTGGGAATCCAGAGATAAGCGATTTGAGTTTTAGAAGATAATCGAAGTGTTCGAATCAAAAGATTTTTGATTAATGTGTGTTTCTAGAGTTTCTTGATTTCAAAGCCTGAAGACCCGCAAGAGAGTCGGAACAGATGACTGCCTTTTCAATGCGGTGTTCTTCGATATGGTCAAGCGCCAGACCGATAGCCCATGCTTCCGCAGAAAAATGGCAGCAGTCGGATAGAGGAGCAGTGATTAGATGTACAGCATGCTGCCGCAACATTATCACCATCTTTTGAGCCGTCAGTATAGATCTGAACATGGTCAGGGAAAGCCCTAATGCACTCCCGAAAGGAGGATTTGTGTTCTTCGGGTAATGCACTGGACTTTGCCCTCTCATACACGTAGAGATAAATAGATATCAGGTGTCTGAATGAGCCATTGTGGTACATCCGACACGGTGTACTCGTCAATGGTGTCGAAATTTATATTTAGTTCCAGCAAACATTTCGAAATTCTGATGCCAAATGTTGGTATAAGCTTTTGATCTTGTGTAAATATTTCTTGATGTTGTGGATTGAATACAAGGTTAAATGCGGGATTTTTGGGATTGGATTTCAGTTGAGCAGCATACTGTAAGGATAATTTCTTTCGTCGATCGTCTAGAGATGGCTCATTAACTTCCACATGGAGACTCTTCACAGTTTGAAAAGCTCCAAGTGCGAGACGCCGGCCCTGATTCTGTATAGAGTCAAGCATCTGTTGATATGAGCTGCGAGCCGATCCATAGACAATCGAGCCGTAATCAAGTTTTGATCTAATAACTGCCCGGTAGATACGGAGAAGCGTTTCACGGTCTGCACCCCAATCAGAATGGTCATGAAATTGATCCTATACTTTTTAATTAATGAACAATGAAAGTATGTAATTTTATTGGTATTATAAGGTCAACCAATAATCAAACAAGGCGCGAGGGCAAAGAACAAATAGAAATATTACCAATGTAAACGTGGAAGTATAGCTTAAACATTGGCTGATGTCACCTAACGAGGAGATGTATCTTGTTCAGAGAGAAGTCAGTGAAATTGAAGAACATACAAGAATGTCAAGGGCTGCAGGTATATAAGAAACAAGGAAGTTGATTATATTGGGATGGAGGTCCGTTCAAAGATGCCAACATGGAATGCAGTATTTGGTAAGCCGAAGTCTGTCTACCATGTACATTTTATTGCCAACCTCATCAGACTTACCAGCTTAGGGAATGGCGAGCGATACATGTGAACTGCAAGACCAGCAAATTTCATGCTTATCATTTCTTGCTCAGCAGCTCTGGTAAACGTCCAAAGATATCGGACACCCAATTTGACTGGAGAACAATGAACTAAAGAAAGTGTGCAAGGCAATGAAGTACCGATACAGAAGAAATTTTTAGTTGATGGCAAGTCTAAGGAAAATGCAGTTTCAATAGATAGAGCAATATGTTGTATTATTTTTGGGATAGAATGTGTTGTATTATTTTTGGGATGCAATATAAAGTTCTAAGCGAATGGCTACATATTGTTCTTAGTAACATCGATATTTGTAGGTGTGTTAGAAAGGTGCTGATAGAAAGAAAGAGATGAGCAGTAGAGAGGACAACGCCAATGACAAGTGTTGAAGTGATGTAATACTAGCAGACAGCTGAGTGGTCCTGGACTGGGATTTGTAGGCCCCAGTCGGAGACACGATCAGGAGGACAAATCTGATGATGAGACCATGATGCAACAGTACCACCTTTGAACAGTCGTTTCACCTCATTGAACTTAATTGTTCCTATGCAGGATTATTGTCAATTTTGCTGTTGGGAATGGAACCCATCAATCAGAAGTATTTTGTAGGTCACGAGTCGTTTGAAGCAAATCATTGATGTACTTTCAAACAAAACTTCATTCTATATTTTTATGGCCTAAACAAAGACATTTTCTGCAGGTAGGGCATTCGAATTGTACTAGAACGAATAGTCATACCCTACCTCCATTCCGTTCCCGGCAGGGTAGCTCTGACGACGACCATCTGTCAGAAATCCATATTATCATCCTCATTACTCCAGGGGTTTCGATAACTTACGATCTCTACACCTCTGGACTATCTCATAGTAAAACTGAAGGCAGCTCAGAGGAAAAATTCTGAACCAATCACAGGCCAGCAAAATTTCCTTTGAAGACTACAAAGAGCGACGCCCAACTTCAAAGCCACATGTACTGTCAACCACAGTGTACCGTTATACGGCTCTTTTGATGTACTATCAGTCAACCACAGTGTTCTGTCAAACGACTTTTGATGTGCATCAGAGGACTAAATTACATATTCTGTTCTGTTGCCTCCAGTTTTACTATGAGATAGTCCAGGGGTGTAGAGATGGTTCGTGATCGGAACCCCTGGAGTATCCAGGATGCCATATTATATGATTCTGGAGTATCGAGGATGCCATATTATATGATCGTGGAAGGCAACTAAACTTAGGAATGTGTCTTTTCTAGTCCTAATGAATCCCTTGCCACTACCTCCCTTTGCTATTGAGCAGAGCGTTCGTCCCTGTCTGGTGGTATGCTTCAGTGACAGCACTACAAAAAACAATGCAATAGTTTCCACTATTGCAAAGAGACACAATCAATTTTATATTCTGTTATTTAACCATTTATTTTAGCTTGTAGTTGTACAATACAACAAGTTGAATTTAAATTGTTTTTAATTGTATTGCTTTAATATGTTTGTCTCATCATTTTCATACAATGTATAACAATGTATAAGATAATATTTCAAAATGATACAATGTACACTAAATATAACTATGTTGAGTACAAGCATGATATAACATTAACATGTGACATATCATTTTGAGTGCATAAACAAACTGCACATTAGGCATTTAATATTGGTATACAAAATACACAGCAGCAATTTAATAATATCACATACTTCTTGATCATTTTGAACATTGAATTAGTTGCATTCAGTTTTAAACTCACATAAATATCTTGCATGCATGTTGCACAAACTGTAAACATTAATAATACATTCAAACAACAGTGCTTTGATATTTGAATTTCACAGGAGAATGTTGAATCCAACCTAATTAATAATAACACATACACTACCTCAAATCAATGACCTCTTCTCTGAATTTCTCAACAATTTTTTTCTTTACTTTTTTTTCATTTTTTTTTTCCATTTTGTGTTTGTTTTTGTTTTTATTTGTATTTTGAGTGCATGTTTTGGTTTCCTATTTTCACCTAAAATGAATCCTCTACTCTAAAACAATTTTTAAGATAACAAACTAAATGCAAAATACACAAACTGCACATTATAAATAATACTAATACAAATCAAAATCTCTTCTATCAATGAAGACTTTGCCATATAAGGACGGACAAGACAAAATACAAGTTG
This sequence comes from Argopecten irradians, assembly GCF_041381155.1. NCBI lineage: Eukaryota > Metazoa > Mollusca > Bivalvia > Pectinida > Pectinidae > Argopecten > Argopecten irradians. The sequence goes on from NC_091134.1 coordinate 22,224,964, forward strand.
TATATATGTGGAATGTACATTGCGTAACAAACTGAGTGACAGCAATATATGTTGATCTCTCTTCCAGATACCAGGTACATGCAAGAGCCTATGTAAAACTTCACAACCATTTAATAAAAGTAACAAACGTACATATATCAAAACTGGAATGATATTGTTAACCGTATTGGCATGGACCCTACAAAAGCATAAAGCCCCCTTCTGAAGTTGTTGACCAGGGCTGAGGGCAACAGATGATTTGTTGGACCCGACAGTTTGTGTGAGGGTCCAACGAACCATCTGTTGCCTGAAAACCTTGTTGATAATTGTTTTGTTACACCCCATTGTGACGTCACTCTGGACAGCACATTTTAACAGTCAATTTTAACAGTTCTTTGGACCGCTCAACGGAACAGTTCATTTATTGACATTTTTGTCAAAAGAGTTTATATAGAAAATATTTCATAAGGGTAATAATATACTATGGTGAGAGAGAAAACATGTATTGTTCTTTACACCTATAAGTAAGCATATGATTATGTACTAAAATGGATTTCTTTGATACATTGATGCATTATCATGGCAACGATAACATGGACAAAATATTCATCTCAAAATGATATATCAAGTTTAAGATCATATTCAATTTAAGATAATGTGTTAGTCTTGACCAAGCTTTACACTTTACATGCATGTATATACAATTTATAAAGTATTTAGATAATATTCTGTTTTACCATGGTCCAGCAGACTTGACTTTAATAAAGTTTGACTTATGTAAACTGAAGTGTTTTTATTTTGCTAGAGGTTGTCAAAAATGGACATTCCAGATAAATTTACAAATAGGACATTCCAGATAAATTTACAAATGAAGTATAAACATAGCACAAAGGTAATGTGATTTATCTGAACTCTTGGATAGAACTCCAGATCAAAGCACTAAGGACGGCTGTTGTAAATATACAGGGCAACTTGCTTCATCATCCATTGTCTGCAGACTTTGAGACGATGAACTGGTAGTCATCAGCTGTTTTACGTGAACTTGATTTCATTGTTATTTTATCTTCAGACTTTGTGACGGTGATAGTCATCATTTGTTTTTCGTGAACTTGATTTCATTTTTATTTATCTGTGGACTTTATGACGATGGTAAGCATCAGTTGCTTTTCTTGAACTGGATTTCATTTTTATTTATATGTGGACTTTGTGACGATGGTAGTCATCAGCAGTTTTTCGTTATTCATGACATCTGTAGATTTTGTGACAATGGTAGTCATCAGCTGTCTGCCCCCTTGGTGTTGTCTGTGAGGTAACATACACACATCTGGTCCTTACTTAACAGTAAGATGGTGTTACTATCGGGATGCCATTTCAGGGACTGCACGGCAAATGAACCTGTAACACAGAAAGTATGCTTAAGTATTGTATCAAATTTAAGTTAACTAAATTGACATTGACTTATATAATGGTGGATAGGAAAATACATGTTATTCAGACCACAACAAAAAAGCACTATAATTTATAGGGAGGAAATGTTAACCTACTAGTATTTGTTTGGAGGGTAACTTGTCTTATGTTTTAGTAAGTTCCAACCTTCAAACTTAACATGTAACTGTCTTGGTCAAATTGAAATCAAAGTCTTTGATAAAGTTTTAACACAAACAGTTCTGCCAACTACATGTATTTGATAAATTCTGATTTTGAAGTCTGCTGGACATCAGTAACTTTAATTGTGTACCTTCCACGGGGACCTCGACAGACAGACTGCCGGCTGGAGACCACATGTACAGTTTGTTGGTGCCTGTACAGACAGCTAGTCGGGGCTGGTGGGGGTCCCACGCCACACCTACAAATATACAATGGCATACATTATACCTACAAATACAAAATACTGTTCATACATTATACACCATAATATCACCTTACTCAAGTTACAAATTATAGTTTATCACATTACCTCCCTTTAATTCAGTGTCCCTGTAATATTTTGGCATATGTCATTAATGTTAATGACCATTCTGATGTAAGCAATGATCAAGCATCAGATTTTGAAGACGGTTAAACAAAATACCTTAACTTTAAATGTACTTTCTATTTGTATAAGTGATAAAACTATCCCAAATAAGTTTCATTTGTCTTGATATCCTACAAACTATATATCTATAAACAATACCACATGGCTAATATTTAGTAAATGTAAATTAGTCAAATGCCACTTCTAAAAGCCTCTTCAGGACCAGCTTAACTCAGGTTAAGATATCTCAGCCCATTGAGATTTTATAAACTTACACTTGATGGGAGCTGCTTGGATGAGGACAGTACACAGGGAAAGTCTCTGGACGTCCCAGATCCACAGGGTATGTGGCATGTTATCTGTACAGACAAACATTAAATGAATGTTAACGGAGATAAAACATCGCAACAACTCCTAAAAATAATACAACTTTGGAAGAACATTTTAATATTTTATCTGAAATAATACTATTTGTGACTATTCCATGTTCATTGATTAAATACTGTAAAACACTCAAAAGAACTTGCTTAAATTGAAATAACTACCGTGTAAGCTCCAAAATTTCTTTCATGTTTTTGGGTTTTTTTCGTGGTTCTGCCACCTTTACAAAATTATCAAAATTATCACCCAATTTACCAAAATGTCCAGGAGATCTGATAAATTATAAAAGGCTACAGGAAAAATTTGAGATTATATTTACCATTCTTTGTGTACATATAGCGACAATCACAACTGAAGGCCACACTGCCAACACCGAGTCTAGGGTTGGCTTTACTAGGATCAGGTTTAACCACAGGTATCTTTACTGGGAAATCTTCTACTTCATCTGTAAACAGTGAAACAAATTCTTGGTGTCATTGGATTAGATTAACATCCTACTTAAATTTCTGAGTTATCTCCCTTAGACTGTTTAGACAGAAAGCATCTACTGACAAACATTAAAGATGCTCCACCGCCGACAAAGCATAAATGAATTCATCAGTTGAACAATAATTGGTGTTTGATTATGTATATATATGTCTAATTAACACAAAAAATAATATAAAATAATTTATTTTGCCTTTGGTGCATGCGCAATCAGTACTTCATTCCATATAGGATATAGTGACACAGATTTTTTTTCGGGATGCAATTAATTATTTTTCATATTTTTAACTTGAATTAAAATCAGAAGCTCAAAATCTTCAATGGTGGTAATGGTGTAAAGTAAGTAACTTTTGTAACTGAAGAAAAATACTAAATCGCCTGCTCCTGTTTTTGATAGTGAAAAAATACCATTTGTCAGCAGTGGAGCATCTTTAAAACTATAAAGGTATAACTACCTTTGATATTGATTTCTTCAGCATTTCTCACTTTGTTACCAGTTACACTAAGTTATCTCAGAAAAACAATATAAACATACATATTTTGTTAGTAAACTTACCTCATGAAAGATAAATATATATGTATGGATGGCAAAATATTTTACTCTATCATAATTTTGTTTTTACTTGTAAATCAAATCTCATCGGTTATCTTTCTATATATTTATATTTGAACAAAACTGGATTTTGGATAACATATTGGATACGAATACTCCGTGACGCCTTCAATTCATAATGAGGATATTAGATACTTACACTTGCTCTGGGCAGTGAAGAGGGCTGCTGTGGGGGCGTCCATATTGTCCGAGGACGGTAGAGGTACTCTTGTTTCTACTTCCTTATAGACTATCTGATACATAACAAGACAATGAGGTTAACAATGTAAAACCATTCAATACATCATAAAACAATGGGTCATATTTAGACTAGAACTTCAGAGTTTTGTGAATTACATCAAAGTTCAAACAGTTAGTTTGAATTTACCAAAACTACATAGATAGAATGAAACATGTTCATTGAGTTAATTGAGTTAAAGGTTAAATTTCATTTATTACCAATTCAAGCTACAAGGTCTGCAACATTCCATTATTATCACACTTGTTCCATCAAATTGCATATTCCTTAGTTAAGGAAATACTTAACTGTAAAACTCTCCATAGGAAAGCACTACAGAAGATAAAGAAAGAAAATATCTTAAGTTAGGAAATGTTTCTTTACTTTTGTAATGCTTTCCTATGGAGAATTTAAGTTTAGAAAGTACTGGAAGTAAAACTAGTCCTGTTCTATATAATGAACAAGCACTGCTACTTACCACATTATTGTTGGTCTCCAGGACAGGTGAGTGATCCAGAACCGCTACCGTCTTCCAGGTGATATGGTTGAGAATTCTCACCTGTAAATATAAGATAGTTTAGAACTTTTTATATGAAAAGCACCTCTAATTACCACCATATTGTAAATTCAAACTTTATGATTTTGAATATTTTCTGTCATAGTGTTTTTATTAATCCATCTGCTAATGCAAGCCACTTCCTAAATGTAATGGAGTACCAAATTTTAACTGATTTCAAAATGGCAATTGCATTAATTGGGATACCTTTTTTGACTGTAACAAGGACATAAACATTCAGATCCCCCGCCAATGGAGATATCAAAGTAAGTTTGATTGTGGAGACTTATGTGTATGAAAAAAACCCAGGAAAAAGGAAGTTGAGCTAAAGAAAGATGGAGTATAATTCAAGTAGAGCGGGGCTGCAATTGCTGAATCAGGTATACAGCCTTGACATTTATATTAGACTATATACACAAAGATGGGTGGAGTTTTGCAAAGTAACATTAACCATTTACCATGATATTTTCAGCAATGTTTCCATGGTAACGGAAAAAGTGCAAAAAATGAAAACCTAAATAAAGCAAAAGGTACTACTAGACCATAAAAAGAATGTGTCTATAAAGTTTTGTGGAAATATCTCTGCTGGTTTTAGAGTTATGCTCCGGAAATGAACCTGCTACAAAAATATGATATTTTCAGCAATGTTTCTATGGTTACAGAAAAAAGTACAAAAAGTGAAAACCTTAAAATAGCAAAAGGCACTACTAGACCATAAGACTAATGTGCCTATGGAGTTCCGTGCATATATCTCAACCGGTTTTCCAGTTATGCTGCGGAAACGAACCTGGTACAAACATATAATATTTTCAGCAATGTTTCCATGGTTACGGAAAAAGTGCAAAAAATGAAAACCTAAAAATAGCAAAAGGCACTACTAGACCATAAGAACAATGTGTCCATGAAGTTTCATGGAAATATCTCTGCTGGTTTTAGAGTTGTGCTCCGGAAACGATTCTTACACAAAAATCTGCCATTTTCAGCAATGTTTCCATGGTTACAGAAAAAAGTATAAAAAGTGAAAACCTTAAAATAGCAAAAGGCACTACTAGACCATAAGACTAATCTGCCTATGGAGTTCTGCACATATATCTCAACCGGTTTTCCAGTTATGCTGCGGAAACGAACCTGGTACAAAAATATGATATTTTCAGCAATGTTTCCATGGTTACGGAAAAAGTGCAAAAAATGAAAACCTAAAAATAGCAAAAGGCACTACTAGACCATAAGAACAATGTGTCTATGAAGTTTCATGGAAATATCTCTGCTGGTTTTAGAGTTGTGCTCCGGAAACGATTCTTACACAAAAATCTGCCATTTTCAGCAATGTTTCCATGGTTACAGAAAAAAGTACAAAAAGTGAAAACCTTAAAATAGCAAAAGGCACTACTAGACCATAAGACTAATGTGCCTATGGAGTTTCGTGCATATATCTCTAAACTGGTTTTCCAGTTATGCTGCGGAAACGAACCTGGTACAAAAATATGATATTTTCAGCAATGTTTCCATGGTTACGGAAAAAGTGCAAAAAATGAAAACCTAAAAATAGCAAAAGGCACTACTAGACCATAAGAAAAATGTGTCCATGAAGTTTCATGGAAATATCTCTGCTGGTTTTAGAGTTATGCTCCGGAAACCATTCGTACGGACGGACAGACGGACAGACGGACGGACGGAACCCATTTGTATATCCCCCGCCAACTTCGTTGGGCGGGGGTTAAAAAATAAGCTCCAGGCAACCATATTATATTGTCTGAATAGTAATAGGTTTTTAGCAAGTTTGGTTATATTTTTCGTTCTTTTCATGATTTTTATTTTTTATTTTTCTTTCTTTTTCATGATTTTAGCACATTTTAGAATGCTGAGAAATAACAAATTCTCATTTTAAATAACCATAAGATGATAATCATCACTCTATAGTTTGAATGATCTTACTAAAACCTAGAATAGATTGAGAAAAGGTAATAACAGGGGTTGCTTATGAATGGGTTGGAAATGACCACAGATGAAGGTCAATTCGAATTATAATGAGCTACAACTCTGCAGAATAGATTTAAAACTTTATACAAAGAAGAGCTTAAATTAACAAAGGGAGATAATCACAGCAGACAAAACACCTTACAGGACATGTAGTCCCAAAAAGCTGTCACACATCTCTAACAATAACTGGCCCAGTCATGAATGGCATACAGGATACTGTTACAACACCGGTATACAACGTTTTCATAGTAACTAAATCTGGGGTCATTTTCTGTGTCTATACCCCTCAACGTCTGATCCACACCAGGGAATAGCCACTACAAATGCAGCTTCTCAACAAGTTTTTTTTTATCATATTAAAAGCAATCAATGCTTTTTTTGGGTGGTAGAAGAGAGCCAAGAAGTACACTCTGAAAGGATTTGAACTCGTGACCTAAAGATGGAAGGTTATACAACTTGGACACTACAGCCTAGATGATTATAATGATAATAAGATGTACAGATGGCAGATGCACTTTTAAACATCCTGAAATCTGGTCCAGGACTAACACATAGTTTACTACAGAGTGTTCTAACATCCTCCTTGTAGCCTAACGATCAAAAGTTAAGTTTTACATCATAGTTTTATTAAGAAAAAGCTTTATCACATTGCTAACAGGTGATAAAATAGAACTGACCATGTTTTTGATTAAGGAGACATAAAGAGTTGTATTTGAAATGATTCCCATAGATAACATGTGTAGATAATTTTTTATGCTGCACACCTAAATGCATTGTTATCAAAACAGGAAGATTAAGACTGATTTTCGTGTTTACTTTTTAGAAATTTAATTAAGCAGGTGTAACTCAGGTGTAACTCAGGTGTTAAGTCAGTTCCAACAGTGTCCGTTCCCATCAGTGATTTCACAGAAGGGGGACATAATAATTAGGTATACTTTACACATACGCACACTCCAGACACCCGAGTCGGTAGCGTCCCTCTTACAACATGTACCAACAGGACGTACACTCTGGCGGCATCATTCACACACAAAAAAATGTTTTATCGTTATTTCTGTTGGTTAAGTACTTATTACTATAACAATTTAGACCATTTAAATCTACTTATCAGTCACATCTTAACTATCAATAAACACAATGTATGGCTTCGCTTCAAAGGAAACATATTTAGGTCTCTCAGTTATCAATTCGTGTATTTCACAATCTCAGAAATATGAAGCTTACTTTAAGATTTTGACATGGTGTGAAACTTAAGGCTTATATCAAATATTGCTAGAATTTTGACAATGCAGTTCAATGTAAAACAGTAGAAACACCTGACATGTATTTATCTGATTCACCATCTGCTCCATCCATTATTACATTATACAATCAAACCTGCCTTAGCAACCCACCTCCATGTAAAGAAAACCTATCAGTCACATCTTAATATGACCACTTTCTTTGGGTCCCAATGGTGCAATTTCAACAAAATTTGACCTGTGTATTAAGACCACTTCGCTATAAAGACAATTGTTTTTCTTTGTCCATTTGGGGGTCTTTATAGACAAGTTTGACTGTATCTAAGTCAACACTCCCAACTATTTTCCTAACCCCATCTGTCACCTATTTAACTGATATTCCAACTGCTTCCTTTTACCCCCCATCTAACACCAATTTATCTGATATACTTATAACATATATCTCAGTGCCCCAGCCTGTACCTAATCTCCTTTTTTCAGTCCCAACTTACCATATATTTACAAGTAATTACCACCTGCACTGACTGTCATCAGACAATTTATGTGTTTGTACTTTGACATTTTTACAAAAAATTCTAGTCAACCACAACTGCATAACCATGCTATCAGCTGAAATGTAATTACTGTGACTGCATTAATTACAGAAATAATTAATTTCCCCTTCTACAGTAGATATCACCTACCATAGATACTGTTAAAATATCAAAACTGTAATAGGATGCAGAATTGCATCTATTCAGCTTAGTGTTTAAAACCCTAAGTTCTCTTCAAAACCACAAACTATAAATTGTAGAACAATACTAATCTGAAACAAGAGAATTTGAAAATTTTAGAGTTTTGGGCACACAAATGTGTAAGTGTAACCTGCTGAATAATAATAAAGTCATCAAAATGCAAAGATATTTAACAAGTCTCCCCACAAAAACATGCATCCTGCTGTGAGGGTCAGGGGTTAAACTCATTTGCATATCTTTTAATGGAAAAAGCCACTTTTAAATGGTTATAATTTATCAGGAATGGTATAATTGACCAGAACATTATTTTTGATGAAGAAATCAATGTTTATCTTTTGTGGTGGCAACATTCTGCCTTGGACAATAAAACACAATTGTTTTAGAATATATTGAACATTACAGGTAAACACAATTTAGCAATTTGTCCATGCATTTGATTTTTCTCATGATGGACATAAATTAATTATAGGTACCACCCTAATCATTCAAATTTAAATACTTAAATCATGTGTCAACCATTACCAATGTATTCAGATGTCAGCCAGCCAAGAAAGCGTTATGTATCGCCAACAATACTGATGACGTAGGAAGGAGTTCATTTCCACAGATGAGATCTTTTGTACGACAAATCCATGGAATATATAACCTTTAATTATTAGCCTGCTCCATTACCATCTTACATCATTAGCACAGGGAGGAGAGTGCTAGGTACAGGAAGTTAAATGAGAAAGTACTTTGTACACCTGTGATTGTGTGGAGTGTGGCCGGGCATGTTCTCTTAATGAGCTCACAAAGTATACCTGACATGTAGACCAGAAGTACATTTCAACCACTTTTGAAATGGCATATTTTTTAAATCAAAGGTAAATTCATGATTTTTAAAATTGATTTTGAAACGAATGACTGTACAAATGTCAATGGATGGTTTAAAGTGCATGTGTCCAAAACAATAAAACAGATATTCTGCACAAATATATTGAAGACAAACAAAAGATAACAGTTCCAAAATACTGAATTCAGTATCAATATTGAACATTTTATTCATGTCCACAAACCAATAAAATCTTGATAAAAATCAAGAAATACCTAAAACATACAGATTTATGGACATCTGGACTATAAAAGTGCTAATCAGGATCCATGAAATTTAATGACAAGAATTTTTTTTTTTTTTTTGGTAAATAATATCTACTCAAGAAAGATCAACACATTTAGGATTTTAGCTGTACTTTAAGTAATCCACACTTTTATAAAACCATGATAAGCATGCAGGGTTCATCTAACCTGTTAAGTAGGTTAAAGCCACCATAAATAGGGATAGTCAGTGTAAATGTTCATACACTTAAGTAATTTAATGTGTCATTAATAACGACCATAAAACCAATTACATGTGATATCATTTGATAAAACTGGAAATGTCTTACGACATTATATAAAACAAGACCACTCGAGATGGAATAGCATGGGTAACACTAATAATGCCTCCCCCCGCCACCGGCCTATTTACTGGTGAGGACATCTAAAATAACTGTAATATTTTACAGAGAGCAGTTGTGAAATTTAAGCAACAGAAGCAGTTCAATTTAGAGACTTTCACACCATGGACATAAACATACAGTAGTCACCTCATACAATCATACCAAGGACATACACATACAGTAGTCACCTCATACAATCATACCATGGACATAAACATACAGTAGTCACCTCATACAATCATACCAAGGACATACACATACAGTAGTCACCTCATACAATCATACCATGGACATAAACATACAGTAGTCACCTCATACAATCATACCATGGACATAAACATACAGTAGTCACCTCATACAATCATACCATGGACATAAACATACAGTAGTCACCTCATACAATCATACCATGGACATAAACATACAGTAGTCACCTCATACAATCATACCATGGACATAAACATACAGTAGTCACCTCATACAATCATACCAATGGACATAAACATACAGTAGTCACCTCATACAATCATACCATGGACATAAACATACAGTAGTCACCTCATACAATCATACCATGGACATAAACATACAGTAGTCACCTCATACAATCATACCATGGACATAAACATACAGTAGTCACCTCATACAATCATACCATGGACATAAACATACAGTAGTCACCTCATACAATCATAACATGGACATAAACATACAGTAGTCACCTCATACAATCATACCATGGACATAAACATACAGTAGTCACCTCATACAATCATAACATGGACATAGACATACAGTAGTCACCTCATACAATCATACCATGGACATAAACATACAGTAGTCACCTCATACAATCATACCATGGACATAAACATACAGTAGTCACCTCATACAATCATACCATGGACATAAACATACAGTAGTCACCTCATACAATCATACCATGGACATAAACATACAGTAGTCACCTCATACAATCATACCATGGACATAAACATACAGTAGTCACCTTCAACTATACATAAATCATACCATGGACATAAACATACAGTAGTCACCTCATACAATCATACCATGGACATAAACATACAGTAGTCACCTCATACAATCATACCATGGACATAAACATACAGTAGTCACCTCATACAATCATACCAGGACATAAACATACAGTAGTCACCTCATACAATCATACCAAGGACATAAACATACAGTAGTCACCTCATACAATCATACCAAGGACATAAACATACAGTAGTCACCTCATACAATCATACCATGGACATAAACATACAGTAGTCACCTCATACATCATACAATATACATCATAAACATACAGTAGTCACATCATACAATCATACCATGGACATAAACATACAGTAGTCACCTCATACAATCATACCATGGACATAAACATACAGTAGTCACCTCATACAATCATACCATGGACATAAACATACAGTAGTCACCTCATACAATCATACCATGGACATAAACATACAGTAGTCACCTCATACAATCATACCATGGACATAAACATACAGTAGTCACCTCATACAATCATACCATGGACATAAACATACAGTAGTCACCTCATACAATCATACCATGGACATAAACATACAGTAGTCACCTCATACAATCATACCATGGACATAAACATACAGTAGTCACCTCATACAATCATACCATGGACATAAACATACAGTAGTCACCTCATACAATCATACCATGGACATAAACATACAGTAGTCACCTCATACAATCATACCATGGACATAAACATACAGTAGTCACCTCATACAATCATACCATGGACATAAACATACAGTAGTCACCTCATACAATCATACCATGGACATAAACATACAGTAGTCACCTCATACAATCATACCATGGACATAAACATACAGTAGTCACCTCATACAATCATACCATGGACATAAACATACAGTAGTCACCTCATACAATCATACCATGGACATAAACATACAGTAGTCACCTCATACAAATCATACCATGGACATAAACATACAGTAGTCACCTCATACAATCATACCATGGACATAAACATACAGTAGTCACCTCATACAATCATACCATGGACATAAACATACAGTAGTCACCTCATACAATCATACCATGGACATAAACATACAGTAGTCACCTCATACAATCATACCATGGACATAAACATACAGTAGTCACCTCATACAATCATACCATGGACATAAACATACAGTAGTCACCACCTCATACAATCATACATGGACATAAAAACATACAGTAGTCACCTCATACAATCATACCATGGACATAAACATACAGTAGTCACCTCATACAATCATACCATGGACATAAACATACAGTAGTCACCTCATACAATCATAACCACAACATGAATCATAAACATACAGTAGTCACATCCAGAATACAATCATACCATGGACATTTTTGGTCCATCTAATTGGCATAATCAACAGACAATGAAGAATATACAACATTGTGTTGGGAATTAGTTAAGATTTCATCATCGATGATCGGATAAAATCTGTGGCTGTCAACTGATCGATTTTCGATTATTAATCGGTTACTCATTTGTTACATAATTTCTTAGAAATGTTAGCTATTTTTAAAGATTGCATGAATTTTTATTGATATCACTTATCAAAATAATAATATATTTGGACATACCCAGTTTTATTTAGTTTTTTAAAACCTTTTCATGTTTTCAGTTGCTTATGATGTTACCCAAAGAAAGAACTATTACCGGTAAAATTGACTTTTAAAATTCAATATGAGTGAAACAATGTAAAATGTAGGCCTATACATGATATTAAAAGTTTCACGATATTGCTGGCCGCCATTAAATCATTGTGTTTTCACACTGGCTTCCTTTTGCATAGTTTCATATCCTAATTTATTATCAAACTAACTTAAGTCAACTAAACAATCTTTATTGATGAACTAATTAAGCCTATATATGTATGTTTATTTTGTTATCATCTTTGTTTCAACAACAGGTTTGGTACGAAGTCATTGCTAAGGAGAGAAATGGCATAAAGTCTGTGTAAGAGAAAATGAAAGTCGAATATATTCCCACTTCCTGTTTTGATACAGATCATCGATGTTAATATATCATAATCGATTAATCGAAATTGGTTGTCTTCTTGATTAGACATCGATTATAATCAATCATTGGGACTACACTAATACAACAAGATATTTTCTTTCATACCTACACGTGTAATACTGGCTGGTCTAGGGCAATACACTCATGTCGTCTGAGGCTGTATTGCATGCAATAAAGCCTAGTGACGTCACAGCGTCAACAAATTTTTTATTTCCTCGGTAAATTTTAACATTTTTGTTCACAAAATTGACTGGTTTTACTATAAAAGATGCAAGCATAGGAATTTGTGTTGAAAATATCACGTAATTTTCATGTATGGAAAATTCACTTTCAGTCGTGGATTTCTTCTAATTTATTTCAAAATGGCGGAATATTATAGTAGTAAAATTGCAAGAAAACGTCAAGGTATGAAAGAACAAGAGATCCCAGAGGGATCTTGGCGCCCACCAAAGAATGATCTATATCTGACAAAGGAAAAATAGATCTTTTCTCTACTTTTTAAACTTTTTCAAACATACTACGTACATATAAAATTTGAGACAGATCGCTTCAGTACCTTTTGAGAAATAGCGGTAACAAACTTCAACTATCAAAATCCAAGATGACTCCTTGGCGGCCACCTTTTGATCAATTGGTCCCAAATCACTTTATGCACAACTAGGGGAACCTACATGTGAAATTTGAGAAAGATCCATTCAACACTTTCTGAGAAATAGTAGGGCTGAAACGATTAGTCGAATAATCGGAGGCGATTAGATTAATGAAGCGAATTGCTGATAATCGATTAAAGATTTTATTAATCGTTAATCGTAACATGCATAGCCAGTGCATTGTAAGCTGACTAAACACGTTGACAGATCATGGATTTCTGAGTAAGTCATTCCGACTGGAGTTTCATCTCTTTATGTACATGTTTTGAACTCAACAAAACATAAATGATTTGAGAAATACTTGTTAAATTACGTCTCTGTGGAAGTTAAAGTCATTAATCAATGAAAAAGTGGATGTCATGAGAAAGCTTGCAACACGCTGTTCGCCAATTTTCACTAGCGATCGACTCCATGTTGTTACGTCACGGAGGCCTAATCGCCGCCGTGACACTCGGGAGCGGAAGGAGCAGTAATCTTGAACATTTAAATTTTACTATTGCATGTGTTTATCATATAAAAAGAAAGTTTTTGTTCATATTATAATTGAATATAAGAGTTGTTGATTTATTTTATTTTTTGAATCACGGAAATAAAAAAGTTCATTGACAAAAATTTGGTCATGTCGCTCCGTGGCGGCCAGATTTGGTTGATTAGTCGTACGTGTGAAGGTCACGTCAAAACAGCGGGTTAGCAGATTTTGATTTAAACGATGTTACGGAAGACAACACAGGAACGGAATTCAGAGCTAATTTGGGATAAAATACGTTTGTTTTGTAAATAAATCTTTTCTTATTTGTTGGTAGGCTTATATTATATAAGGCATGTCCTCTGTCATATTATACGGTAACGTTAGGTGTTATTATTAGTTGATAAACATGGCGGACGTTTTCAGTAGTCAGTAGTAAACAATATAGTTGCCTTCAATTCAAACGATTAATCGATTAGTAATCGATTACATGTGACCGAATAATCGAATACAAAAATTACTAATCGTTTCAGCCCTAAGAAATAGCGATAACAAACTTTGAATATAAAAATCCAAGATGGCTGCCTGGCAGTAATTTTGTTGACCGATCAGTCCCAAATCACGATATGCACAACTAGGGCCCTAGGGGAAGCTACATATGAAATTTGAGACAGATCCCTTCAGTACTATCTGAGAAATAGCCATAACAAACTTTAACTATCAAAATCCAAGATGGCGGCCTGGCGGCCATCTTGTTCACCGATTGGTCCAAAAATGCAATATGCACAACAAGGGCCCTAGGGGAACCTACATATTAAATTTGAGAAAGATCCCTTCAGCACTTTTTGAGAAATGGGGATATCAAACCTTAACTATCAAAATCCAAGATGGCCGCCTGGCGGCCATCTTGTTTTTCCTATCAGCCTCAAAATCTGTATGGCACAAAAAGGGACCAAGGGTAACCTCCATGTGAAGTTTGAACAAAATTCCTTCAGTAGTTCTCAAGAAATATTGATAACAAACTTCAACTGCCAAAATCAAAGATGGCTGCCTGGCGGCCATCTTGTTTTTCCGATCAGCCTCAAAATCTGTATGGCACAAATAGGGACCAAGGGTAACCTCCATGTGAAGTTTGAACAAAATCCCTTCAGTAGTTCTCAAGAAATATCGATAACAAACTTCAACTGCCAAAATCAAAGATGGCTGCCTGGTGGCCATCTTGTTTTTCCGATCAGCCTCAAAATCTTTATGGCACAACTAGGGACCAAGGGTAACCTCCATGTGAAGTTTGAACAAAATCCCTTCAGTAGTTCTCAAGAAATATCGATAACAAACTTCAACTGCCAAAATCAAAGATGGCTGCCTGGCGGCCATCTTGTTTTTCCGATCTGCCTCAAAATCTGTATGGCACAAATATGGACCAAGGGGACCCTCCATGTGAAGTTTGAACAAAATCCCTGCAGCAGTTTTTAAGAAATAGTGATAACAAGCATTGTTTACGGACGGACGACGGACCACGGACGCAGGGCGATTTGAATAGCCCACCATCTGATGATGGTGGGCTAAAAATACACTTTCATAAGTGGATATGAAGGATAGGGATATTCTACCCTCGAGATCACATAATGTTGCAAAACCCTCGGCTTTTACTACATTTTGTGACCCTCAGGTAGAATATCCCTATCCTTCATATCCACATGCAGTATGAAAGAGTCTTATACTATTACATTAGTTATGCCATACAGATAGTATAGAAAAAGTTCCCCTTGAAATTGCAACTGTATCACTTCACCTGAAAGATAATGAAATCTCTGTGGACAATTTCTACCACCAGTCCTGCACCACTGGTATACAAGTTAGAAACTCAAATGAGGTGGCATTGCAATTAATGTACAGTACACTACCAGGAATTAATTTTATGTTTTTATTGGTATTACGATGTACTGTACACTATCAGGTATAATGTTTTACTCCACTTTCTATAAGCTTAGCAAACAGTATTAAACAGCAAATAGATAAAAGTTGCTTTGCATTTATTTATTATGATGCTGTCAATCATTTATTTTCTAACTTCCAGTCCTGACCCTGAGACTAATCCATTGTTGTATCACCAAGAATGCCTTCCTGAGAAATATTTGATAGATATTCCTAGGTTCAAATGATGATCAAGCAAGTTATAGACCAAGATCTCAATACACAAACATCCTTAAGACTCTGATATCAACTGACAGGTACAAAGTTGAAAGTTCCGTTTGTGTTTACCTGCCATCTACTACCCGTCGAGGGGTGACCTGGCTTCTACTTTTAGATGTTCATAGAAAGGTCACCTACAATGCCTGAATAACACCATCATATCTGTCAGACATGTTTGTTCTTCTGTCAAATGCACAGATTACAGAATCAACACTACTTATATATCAAGTTAAACAAATATTCAATTTAGCTTTTTAAATATGTTGTTTACTCGACTGGTTGCTAGTTTCAGGTGTTTCTTTTTCTTTTTGCAAGGCTGTTTTTAATCTGTTCTATAATAAAGAAATTAGGTTGAACATTTATTTGTTTGTTTATTATTTTACTATTTAACTAAAATTGTGCATATAAAATGATAACTATAACAAAGGAAAACGGAAATCAAAGGAAGCAGAAAGAACAAGAAAACAAGAATGAATATGGAACAAGAAATATGAAAGGAGAAAATTAGGGAAACAGAGATAAGAAAGAAAGTGAACTAAATTAATAGCTATAAGTGAAGGAAAAATAAAACAAATAAAGGAAAGTAGATAGAAAGAAAGAAAGAAAGAAAGAAAGAAAGAAAGAAAGAAAGAAAGAAAGAAAGAAAGAAAGAAAGAAAGAAAGAAATTATTATCTTCATCATTATCATACATGTGTGTATTTCGAAATCTATTGTTTCCACGTCTAGGTAAGTATGGCTTACTTCCTTTCCCCATCCTAACACCATCCCTTTGTTTATCTAGGTATACCTAGTATCACCTTAGCTCGGTCTATGTTGCAATCTTTATCAGTGCTCATTGTCGCGTTCCGAAACCCTGAGATTGCAATCATTATCGTGAGCCTATACTGACCCTTAGGGTTTTCTGCCATGTCTTTATCAGCCCTGGGGACTGAAACTCCCAGGGATGTAACAGGTCCACAGTCTACATATACCCCTCAATCCTAACCACAAAGATAGCTACCGAGTCTTAAGGACTCTTGTGTCTTAGGGATTCTCTCAGCCTAGTGTAGCTGTGCACCACGTGTCATCAAAATACAATGTCGTTCAAGGTATGTCTGCTGTTTAAAGCTTATTAGGGACTAGTATATGTGATGTATGCATATTTTTTGTCAATATTTAAAAATATTTTTATCTTTAATATGTTAATGATGTCACATCTCAACCTTGGCACATGTGCTCAGAATCTAATTATATGTTAACTCTGATCCAATTTTATTTGCATGATAAACTACCCGATCATCAAACTAGTATTTTGCATAACAAAGAGTCATGAATGATTGGTTTGAATAGAGAATTTTGGCTTGTAATCTGACTTCTAATCTAAGATTAAAGTCAAAGGTTAGACATTAACATGGTTTGTGTTTCTCAGTTGGCCGAGAAATGTGCTAGCTGCTGTGGTTTTATCATTCACTTACCCTAACATACATTTCCTGGATTAAGTAGCCACCAGCATCTACATTCCATCCCTCATCTCACATTGACCCTGGCTGTTAACTATTAAAAAATGCTTTTAAACGACTTAATACCAAGAAATGATACCTTTTCATCGTAGCTTCCGATGGCGAGGAATTGACTTGTAGGACTCCAGGCCACATTTTTGATACCCAGAGAGTTGTCATAGGCACTGTATTTAGCCAGGCATCGTCCATCCACAGAATACAGCAGGATCTTGTACTGTAATACAAAATTCATAACATTACAATCAAAATATAGAACTGGTTTTGGTTATGGTAAACATTTCTCTCAAAGAGTTTGGTTTATTTAGACTTAAGGTTAAATGAGTTAGGGTAAGTTAAGAATGGCTTCCCATGCATGAAATGTGTTGCTTATGTGAATGTAGGTTTTGGAAAGTAGTATATTGGTGTTGTGACTCTTTGTATTATTGATACACTGGCCCTTTTTATAGTGTTATCTCACTGAAAAGACATTGAACAAGCACACATCACCTGAGGTTCTTCTGTATGTGTACAATGGTGGTGTGCTTGCTAACTCTAAAGTGTTTTCTCACTGGAGCAGTGAGCAGGACACCAACACTCATGTCTTATTTATTGACACAGAACAAACCAGTTATTCTAATAAGTTTCATATCCAGATGATGCTTATAATGAAACGACTACATTTTACTGGCTTTTACAGTAAAAGTGGGTAAGGAGATGAAAGGATACTTTGTCTCATATTGCCAAACATGCTGTGTTGTTTTGTCACTTATAATGAGAGCATATCCATTGGTTAGAATGTGGACCAGTTGCCTTGACACATACTTTTTTCTATGAGAAATTTGTTAATGCCTGTGACTTTTGATAAAATTGTATCATCATATCACTATTTTCCTAGAAATATAAACAGGAGAATATTATCTTATATCAATGACCTATATCCATAACTATCAAATTCAAAATGCACACAAGATAAACGAAGTTAACTGAAAACAGATTTCAAACTGGTGTCAAAATAAAACATTTATACCCAAACATGTTAAAAATGACAACACTGCACACTGCAACAGGCCTAGATCTGTTTCAACTCATTAATATTCAGACAATACTAATCTGATTGGCTGGAGTAGAAATTCACAAGATTCATGACCTTTTATCCACATGAAGTTTATCTAGTACAACTGATACACCTACAACTGAAGTAATATCAATGGATATATTTTTAAAAATTACATATAATTCAAGCCCTCACATACAGATTATGTCTCATTAATTTTTGTTAAATGGTTAATTAGCTTATTTAGTTTGATTGTTGTTTCTTGACAATAAAACACTTTGATAAAATTGCACCACTTTTCAGAACTTTTTAAATATGGTTGCTGTTTGGGCCGCTTGCCCTTGATGTAAATTATACAAAATAGCACTTAAATAACCATTTATCTCATTTACATGCATTGTTATAAAATTATGACACTACAGCAAACAATTATCAGAAACATGTTCAAATAGGCATTTTCACCAATCAAAACAAAAAAAAATGAAACTGAATCATTTGTTTGTTGATAAAACAATTGATAAATCAGTTTCCTTCAAGATATATGTTATATTTGGTCATTTCAGAACAATTTACCTCCTTATTATGCAAATGTAAGTGAAGATAATATATGTTATATTTGGTCATTTCAGAACAATTTACCTCCTTATTATGCAAATGTAAGTGAAGATAATATATGTTATATTTGGTCATTTCAGAACAATTTACCTCCTTATTATGCAAATGTAAGTGAAGATAATATAAAACGTAGTCCAGTAACAACATGCCTTAATTTAGAAATTTGTTTCTTCTTTTTTATATATATAAAATTTAGGGAGCTCGTGCAAAAATGAAATATCTTCTTGAAACATAAAAAAGTCCTTATACACTTTGTAGATATTGAAACTCCCCTGAATGTATCACATACATCTGATTACTGTGAAGGATATAATCTCCTAAAATCACTTCTTTTTCTGCAGCATTTTTTAATCTTCCCTTGTGTGGTCTCTACGACTTGATTGAATGTATCAATTTTCTAATAAAAACAGACTGGATACATCATGAAAATGGCTACATGTACTTTTATGTGAAAACTCCCACTAAGCCAGACAAGGTTACAATCACAATTTCTGTTCAGATATTTAAATCTTCCATAAAAATATGACCTTCAATTGCACATAGGAATGACCTTTAATAGATCTAGTCTTACATAGGTATCATGTCTGCTAAACAAATGCAAATCACTGTTAATGAATATTAATGTTATTGCTACTCCAATTCACAAAAAGTTAAGATAAAGATAAGAAGTCATTTTGTTCCATGTGAATAGGAAACTTACTTCATTTTGATGGACTTGTTTCAAATTCAGGTGTCAATCCAATTTTGGGGCGTCAATTCAATTGACACTTGACTCGTTTGACCAGATAGCCATCATATCAGATTTTTGTCTAGTATCAAGGTCAGATCATGAAGGTTTATTTCATATTGGCACATGGCTTTTTAATTTTGGAACAATCCAGAAGCGTGATATGAAAATCAAAATATGGTTAAAATGACAAGATATGATTATGAAGATATCTCAATATAATCATAATGAATTCAAGAGTCATTGCCTCCAGTGTAGCTTTTTCTTTTTGAAGTAAATGCTATAAACCAACCATCTTTCATGGCTATTAATTTCACAATTTTCAATTCAAAACAAGTTCACGAAGATTAAAATTTGCGCATCGAAAGAATTTAATGGAAATCTTTATAAAAAAATATGATGTAGATTTTAATTATTGGAGATGAACTTTAATGAATTTACAAATGGATCATGAAATTCATGAAAGTAAATCGCATGTGAAAGAAACTTGATTTACAGTAAACGATGGATTATATAATTATGTATATGTGAAATTTATCATTCATGTCAGTTCAGTGACTATTTGTTACTATATCTAGGGGACAGATTTAATAGGGGGGGGGGAGAGAATCTTGCTAAATGGGAAAGCAGGAGGACTGTTTGGCAACTTTTTGTTTGGAAAAATACGGATGTTTTCCTCATTTACAAGAAATATAAGACTGGACTCCAAACAACACCTATAGTCAATGTCTGTTTCTTTTATCTTCTTTCTTTAATTTGAAATCTTGTCCACATCTCAGAGTCATATAAATGCCAGTGTGGTAGATAATATATGGGTTTGTTTAACTCTATAGCAGTTCTACCTGGGTCATGATCAGGACACTGTACAAACAATCAAGTTCAGTCTAATTATCCCTAAACCAGTCAGCTTCCCTGACATTTATAAACAAATGATGGGCTGGACTAAACCAGACAGCTGTCCACACCAAACAACAAAGTCTGATAACCACACAGAAGAACCACTGAGGTGTTGGCTACCAAACATGCAGTTAGGCTTCACATTTCTGTGTATTGAAAATGAAAACACAACTCATTGATGCTGTGAATAAGATTAGATATCCAGCATATTTCCATGGAATGTTTTGTTTGATGTCATGATCGCCTTGAAATATTATGTGTAACTTAACTTTATCAAGGTAAACAACATAATTGACCTAGATTTATACATGAGTTCCCTCAATGAAGCAAATTACTCTTCCTCTCTTGGAACACCTGGGTCTATTTTTAGTTGAGAACAGTTGTATTCCGTGAACAAATCTTCATCTCTGACATTACCGATAGATTTGTTATTGTAAAAATTGCTGCTAGGGTTATGTTACAGGTCTTGTGAAAAACCAGTATACCTAATAACCATATGTAGGTAAGTCAATATGATGGTTAGCTTTGAAATGTTATCTCAAAGACTCATTGTTGATTTACAACTTGGATTTATTTTGTGGTAATCTAAGGTTGGAACTTTTCCCTCAAAATATCATATCTACTACAAAGATATATAGATGTCAATGAATTAGAAGCTCTGTCGAATATGTTATCATTATAACAATACATTAATATGCTTTTTGTAGTTTGCTGCTTCGCCCATATGAGCAAGAATTACTATTATATGACCTTTTCTCCACATGATATCAGCTTGTCTGCATTCTATATTTACAACAGAGTGAAATGATGTATTAATCAGTGAAATAACTACAACAGTATAGACAGGTTATTTCTCAGCTTTCTGAGAAGCACAATGGAAGCAGCATTAAACCATGTACATCAGGGTTTTCACCTGAGTTTGTGGAGGTCAATGTTGTAATCAACCAATTTATCACTACAGATCTATTTCGTTACACTTATAAGCTCAGACAATACCAGTATGAATCCAATATCCCATATATCATAATTCCATTTCAACTTCATATCAATGTGATCTAAACCACAATGGTCTGGACCTTTGATAGTACCCTGGGTCAGAACTCGACCACTAACAATCATAGCCTTTTAGTCACACATTCATCCAAATATATAGGTGATCATTAAAGAGGCATACCAAGAAACATTTAACTTTAAATTAAAGTTTCAAACCAGCATTAAATCTGTGGATGAGTGTTAATGTATTGTTAATAGAGTAACAGGGATATCAGCTCTGATAAGATAGCTACCCATTGGGTTTTGTTTATGTCTCAGGATAAAGTAATATAATGTTTAACAGTGAAAATTATCTCTCGCCTCATCTGTGAGTCAATGGATTGATTTAAATGAGTTGTCCAGGGTATGAATCACAAAAGGGGATAACAGAAATGTTTGATGGATGGAAATAACAAAAGAGGCCTGCCACCATCCTCTAAAAGACTGGAACTTTGACTCACACAGCAGTAATGCAACTTATTCTCACCTTCTGAAACTACAATAGGTTACTGACTGACTCTTAATGCCCTCTAACTTCATTTCAAACATTTTAAAACTCCAAATCCTTTTTCAATGCTGACAAAGGTAACACTTTTTTCACTCAAATTATTTAAAAATAATTAAATATTTATCCAGGAAGTCAGAAACCATCACGATTTGAACCTACAAGTCCATTCCCGCACCTAAACCACGATTGTTATTATATCTTTTCTTATACCTGCGTAACCTTGGCAACGTTCACCCTAAATTTTAAGGTCTTGATTTCTTAAGAACATGAGCAAGTTTTACCCGGGTAATTGTTGAGATAGTTATCACTTCTGAAATCTGATTCAGAACAGGTATTCATATACCATATTTTTATCAGGGGTATATATATTTTTTTCTTTGGGTTCGTTTCACTTGGAACCTGAGAAAATGAGCTGTTGACATTCAAATACATAACTTCAAATATATTAAAGATTTAAATTTACCTTTAAAAAGTAAAAAAAAAAAATGTGTTGAATCACTTTCAAAATTTATATCTTTATTTTTATTTAATGCCTTATGATGCAGATCATTCCCAGAATTTGTATGAATTCCATCCTAGATGTGATAGTGATATCCAGGAACAGGTAGCATATTAAATTACAAAAGACACAAAATTGAAAGGCTCACCTTTGGGATTTTCATTTTGGTATTCCCCTTTTTATTCATCTTCATATAAACAGAATATGAAGACATGGATTGCCTCATCTAAGACCATTTTATATCAATTTTATCCCTGATTAAACCTTGCAAACCATTAAAAATATCGCATTTCAAGAAGAATATGGATGGCAATAACATTTGACAATAGCATGATAAAGAACTATGCTTATTCCTGAATATATATTAAATACTAATAAATAGTTTTAGCGTCATAGACAGATGCACACTGCAGGTAATATATTTGTCTGTACATGTTAATAAAGACAGAATTTAAATCCGGTGTCACAATGGTGTTGATTCTCGGAGGATCATCTTTCAGCACCACCAGTAGATATCAATGATGGGGTTTTACTGTATAATTAACATGTATTATACTTAGCATAGGGATGCAATATCACTGATTTCCTTTGATACGCCCCTATAACTGTCATTATCAGCACAATCTCCTCCAGATCCTTTATAGGTGTAAAAGTCAGGCATAAACATTTTCAGGATTTCATATTCACTTTCCATAGCTTCTACTTTAGATTTTGTTTGACAGAATTTGGTAATTCTGTGATCAGTCCCATAAGTTTCCCTAACAAGAATTTAGACTATCCCTATAGATGATGGGTAGGCTGCAGGAGTTTTCATTGAATTGATCTTTGCCTTGTATTCTATGTTGATGATGTTGAGCCATTAAAATGGTAGATATGGTCAATTATACTTACTCAAATTCATTTTTTTTTTTTTTTTGCCTAAAGGTACATCTATTGGGTATTCAACTGAAACAGCAAAATCCTGTCATCCATGCTAACATGACAGGTGACTAAAGATTGTAAGGTTTCTTTTCATTTCAAAAGAAAATTATTTTACAAGTATATGATGAAAAAATCTTAAAATAAATTAAATGATTTGAAACATGTTTCAGTTGCTAAAAACATTTAAATTCTGTGTACATTTTATTTTAAGAAAACATCTATGCCTGATGGTTTGGCACCTTTGTTTGTAGTAATATATTCAAATGAATGTCTAATGTTTCTTTATAAACAATATAAACTGGGGCAGACGTTACAGATGAAAACTTTAAATTGTTACCAGGTGTAAAGTAACCTTGGTAGAGGTTAACAGCAGTATTGTATGTGATGATGGGCAGACTGCCAGAAGTAACTGTTTTATTGTGACAGGTAGACAAAATGTCCCGCTAACATTCTCTATTGTGACAGGTAGACAAAATGTCCCGCTAACATTCTCTATCTGATCAGGTATATCTTTACTCCAGTATACCCATTTGTCCTATCGTAAATGCAAAGACGCTCAATTTTTTTGAAAAGGCAAAGATTTTTTTTGTTTTGCTTTCTTTTTTTTTTGTAATGCAAACCTCACAACAAACCAATATCCGAATCAACATCTCACTCAGTGATAAAACTTGAGTAGCGAATTGCAAGCTGCTCAACAATTTAAAACAACAAAACAAAAAACATAGCTCAACAGTTTGAATAATAAGCTGGTAGAGATATCAAAATTTGATCCGAGAACCAGCTGTTTTCACAGACTTGGTTGCACAAAAATAAGATAATTCCAAATTCAGGGTAAAAATTCAGTGTCTCATAGATACCTCACAACATATCTAGAATCACTGCAATATCTTTATTTAAATCAAAAGAAGAAATTCCATTGATAAAATGCATCCTACATATTCTAGTGAGCCAGTTGTCTCCCTTGAGTTCACTCCCCCTAAATAGTCATATCCATTATTGCACACATAATTTTGTTAACATTTGGCTTTTAATTAATCTAACTAAATATATGACAAAATAGAAGAAAAACTGAGTTCCTTCAATATCAGTGATATTAATTGTTTTCCAATAATGTTTGGTCTGGTTTGCCCTATTAATAGCCAAGGTCATTTAAGGGCATGTCAAATTTAGATGGTGGAGGAAGGAAAACCAGAGTACTTGGACAAAAATAAACAACCAGTGATCAGTATCTGGCAATATGCCCCACATAGGATTCAACATGCCACCCTGGGGTTGAGGACTTGGGGTAATACGTCGGGACATCTGAACAACTCGGCCACATTCGGCCCCACTTCCAATATTTTTTTAAATGTAAAATTGAACAACATGTATGTTCATAACATTGCACATGAAATTGATCTTTGGAGGATGACTTTAAAAAGATGCAACTCATTCCTCCAAATTATTTATTACACCCCATGAATTTTAGGTTGTTTTCATCACATAAAGGCAGTCAAGTGTTCACTTCTGTCAAAAGAAATACAAGTTTAAAATCTAAATATATATTCAAAAGTTTTGTTCATATATGGAAATACCACAAATATAAAATGAAAGTCAGTTACATTATCAGCTGGCTCTGACTGGCTCAATCTCTGTGTTGCTATGACAACGCACATCAACAAAAATCACTGACAGATGAAGTTACATCACACGGCCCTGGTGTAGGTACACGGTTTACCTATCAGCACATTTAACGCCTGGCTAACTCCCGAGATTTTAAAGAAGCCTTAACTCTCTAGGTATAGTGTTACCCTAACCTCTCACCCCTTCTCTCAGCATGCTTTGAAGCCTTTTGTTCCCCTTCCACTACATTAACTAGAAACAGGACACAAATACACATTTATGCTATGTGTTTACGTTTATATGTCCACCAGATTCCAATATACCCGCTAACAAAAGTACACAACTTTAGAGTAACTTTTAACCGAGTATGAGCCTCCCCGTAGATGTGACATACGATAAGTGGATTCATTGAAGAGTGACAGTAGGAATTCAAGCATGACTGACTCTATTTCAAACTAATGAGGATACTCAATTTTTCCCTACAGTGAATACGAGTAGATAAGAAGGCAGGTAAACAACGTCTTGGTCTGAATCCGTCCACGACAGCTGCCCTAGTCCCAGTGTTCTCCCATCAGGATAATATACACACGATCCGTCCCAGGAGGGGATAAGTGAATTTGTGTTCCCAAAGGAATTAAAAGTTCCATCCGTCCAGCTTCAGTGGTACATTGTCAGCACCCCCATGCCGTCCGAAATGCCTGGAACAACCCCCATTAGTAATGCCCCTCAGGTGCCGATCTGGAACGTCCGTCCACAGCTACCCCCCTATGGCGGGGAGGGGATGAACCCACACATACCCGCCCCTCCACCGTCCTGTATGCAGAACTCATCATACAACTATAATCCAAACTGCAGGTAAGTCAATGTTTATGTTACATTCTGTAGCAAAAGTATTATTACTCTGAACTACGTTTGTTTATTTTTTTTTACAGAATATGTACCTGGTAATTCATCTTGTTAAATGTACATTAAAGTATATTCACAACTTTCTTCCCTGCATTAATTATAACAGTTTAAGAGTTATTGAAAATTCTCTTTCCAGGAATAACAACTGTGAATTGATACCTTGGTCAAAATTGTTGTAAAGAGTCTTAAACAATCAGTTACACACCTTACACAAAAACACCCACACAGAAACCACATGGTTTAGTTTACTTTACCTTGTCAGTGTAGAACCGATGGTGATATCAATAGTATCCTACATCCATATCACTTGTAGAACCGAGGGTAATATCAATATTATCCTACATCCATATCACTATAACTCCACAACTATCTTACACACACACTGCAGGAATATCACTTCTACAACTGAATTTCATTTCATTTACATCTGCTTAAAAGTTTAATTGATTTTGGCTCAATATTGATCTCCAAGTGATTGGAATTCATACATAAATATTCAATGTTAGGACTTGTTGAATCTGGAAATGGCCTGGATTAGTTCTGGAATCAGCATGTACTCAATTAAGTACAGTTAGTCTAGGCATGTCATAGTTGTTTTCATTTAAATTCAAAAATATTGAAATAATTTTTATCATAATTACACATATCTGTTAAAACTTGGTAGATTTAATATCGGATTATGTCACTTCATTAACTAGCTTCAGTTAACTCGACATGCAATATGAATATATACATACACATCACTTAATTAAAAGGAAACCAATTAACCGCTCAATTGGGATTAAAAGATAATCTTGATTTATCCAACAACATATCAATGTCACATAGTGTTATTTTCCAGAACTTTTTTTGGTATAAATTTTGTTACATTATAGAAGGGCTATCATTATATACACCCATCAATTAAATAAAAAGGTAATCAATTAAGAGCTAAATTGGGATTAAGAGATAAGCTGTACATGTATATGCTATCTGAATAGCAAGAGCTACTGCTGTCATATGCAAGTTGTTCTATTCCATTTGGAACATTTATGTGGAAGAGAAAAAAATAGAAGATTGATAGTATACATATCGTCAACAGATAAAGGCAACCAATTAACCCCTAATTGGGATTAAGAGATAATCCGCCAGTTTTTAATGACACAGGAGTGCATCACTGTCATGAGGTGTTAGTGTTTGAACTGAAAACAATTTTGTTGTACTAAAAAATAACACCAATATAGTATCTGTGTGTACACTGATTACTTAATTAAAAGGCAGCCAATTAACCATTTAATTGGGATTATGAGATAATCCTAGAATTGTTGATGACCTAGGAATACATCACTGTCTGGTAGAGTCTTAGGAGAATTAATGTTGTGTTAGGGGACCCCTCTGACCAGTGACATACCTGTAGCTGTGGTAAGCTACAGTGTGACATATCCTGTTTATTGTGGCCGAGGGAGGCTAAGTTACGGATAAGCTTGGTCCTACAATCCTGTATACTGAAGACTTTTAAAACTTTTGGCCATTTCTTCACTATTGTAAACCTGTGTCAAAAACCTGTCTTATTATAATGGTATTCTCCCTATTGTTACACTTTAAGCTGATTCAACTTCTAAGTTGACAATTTACGGCAAACTTTAACAGCCAATCTGTGATTTACAAAAAATGAAATTCGATGGATTAAAGTTAATGTCTTATGATGTGTATGTGCATGTTTTACCTTTCTAAATTCAAAAAGACTTTAAGGATGTGCAATTCTTCCAAACTATACTAAATGTTTTAGTGTAAGGAGTTGGATGGTGTGGTATGGTAAACAACTTAGATTGACATGACAAACATAAACTAAACATCTCTATGACATTCTGTATGTTATCCAGTTAGCACTAAGCATGCATTAGAAAAATAAGACCGAAAATGGAGGAACACTATTGCTATATATAGATATACTCCTGGAAGCACTGCTCCTTTTTCAGTGTAAACAACGTTAACCTCAGACATCAAACCTGACAATTTCAGAGAATTAGACAGTTTAACAAACAAACACATTTTGAATACACAAAACCATATTTAATGACCTAAGTATTTGTTAAGAAAAGCCCATACTTCAACACATTATTAACATTTACATTGGAAATAATACATCAAAGAGGATAAGATCTCTTACATGGACATAGTACTTGTTGTGGTAAATCGGTATACATTTCTAGTGTATAGGTATGTAATTGTTATTGTTTGCTTCCATGCCAACACGCCATTTAAAATTGAGACACATTTGTTTTAACCTATATTTAAACCTCCCAGGCAACACCCTGTCAAAAGGTAACATTTTCGACATTTATAATTCCCAGTTAAGACATGGGTGACCATCTCCTCCACATGTATAATGAAGTACATAGCTGTATATCATTAAGCGGCATACTGTTTAAATTTTGTCAATGATATATCCCAAATCTTTGAATCTTGAGACAGGTGTAAATGATATTAACTGCCATAGACTTAAAATTACAATAAAAAAGAACAACTATTACATCATAAGAAACGAAACGCCAACCAGTATATTCAACAGTAACTTGTTGATGCATGAAACTGCAGACTCGCAGGCTACAATCAATCAGGTTTGCTTCAAATAAGAAGTGATTTTAATATGTAAACAAACTTGTGTTTCAGAGTTTATATTGGTGATATTAAGGAGCAATCACAGCCCCCATACCACTAACAGTCAATCACATATATTACCTACCACCATCTCAACACATCCAATTATAGACCCACATAACACTTGATGGGCTTTACTAAAGTTTGTAATTGTGTTGAAAGCAGGCGCCTCAGGCTCATGTACAGTTTTAAAATACTGTACTTATAACAGTTAGCAACAGAAAATGGATACAGTGAAGGTCACTATATACTGACCAAATGGATTTGGGCCAAAATGGTTGTGTGTTAAACAATAGTGTTTACATAGATGAATAGTAAATTGTCAAGTTTTTTAATTGATATAATGAGCAATTTTTGCACTAGTTGTAACTGACAAAAATTTGGAGCTAAGTAAAGCAATCAGTCAGTCCTCATTAACGAGTTACTTTACATAAAATCTTCCTATGTACATATCTTTGAAATTTAGTTTATATTATATTGCTTATTACCCAGCCAACAGCTATGATCATTTTAAGGACAGCCTCTCCTGTGATGTTCTGAGTGTTGTGAATCCACATTTGTTACAGTGGAACTCTGGCCCTTCTATAGTGCTATCTGAATGAAGCACACAGCCAAAGACATTGAGAAGTACACCCCATCCTTTGTATTACACTGACAAAAGGCAACCCATCGACAGATATCACACTTACTTTATGTTGACTGCTGAGCATGAACTGAAACTGCCATTTTTCATAGACAGCGAGATACCTTAGTCAGGGGACAGCGCCCAGACCATTTTAATGTTAAATGCAGAAAAAGATTTTGACAAAATTAAAGGATACATTGATGTCATGGTATCAGTATGACAGTGCTGGATTATATTGTATATTGATGATTCACCACTATGACTTGAACTACTATCAAACCAAATCTGTACACAAAGAAGTAGCTAAGACACTGGATTCTTACTTCAGTTATCACAACATTGTGATCAATTGCTGAGCTAGAGAGCTTGATTCTTACTTCAGTTATCATAAAATTGTGATCAGTAGCCGAGTTAGAAAGCTTGATTCTTACTTCAGTTATCACAATATTGACTGTAATCTGTGTTTGTTCTACCACCTTACAAGTAAATAGTTTTCTGTCTCTATCACCTGTGGTCAAACAAACTCACATACCAAAGATAGCCCCTAATCAGTGGTTAGTAGCCAGAGATCTGACCACTTAATACAGCATCACATGAAAAAACCACTGGTCTGATGAAATTCTGATAAAAACATTTTTTCACTGATTTTTTTTTCAGCCTTTCCAAATTAAAATGAAGAAATTTTGTTTTACTGATGAGTTAAATAGAGATGTGACATGGTATAGTAATAAAATACCAGAAAGTTACAGTAACAATTTAATACAAAGAGTTACTTCCCTTCCATTATTGTTGTTGTAGATTCAATTGTCATGATTATGTAGTACAGAATATGTGCAGTTTTCACTTTTTAAGTACCATTCGAAAAGATACACAGGATTCTTCAGATGATGAGGAAGTGTTACAACAACTTGACTAGCTTGTGATTCTGGATCCATTATTATAACAATCTATCATATATTCATTATTACAAATGGATAGATCAAGCAAGTGATTGACTAGATTCATATGTAACTGGAACAAAATTGATAAAGTCAAATAACCAACAACTAATATCATCAGTGAAACAGACATTTAACATCCACACCATTCAACAAATAAAATGAATACAATGGTGATAAAATGTGAGAACAAAATGGTTGATTTCCAATAATCTATGTATATGTAGATTTGTCTCTGTAGTTTATGCTTATTTAACTTTATTGGTATTTAATCAAAGAAAAAAATAAATGGAATTGAGCCAATTATGGACCTAATTCCCTGACATCTAGTTATTTAAGTTTCTGCAGGTGTGACTTACCTTTCAATCACAAAGCCAGTTTAAATGCCCACATTTTGGGTTGGGCTTTCTGTAATTGATGAAATCTCTGAATACAATCACGTTAAATGTGGACATTAAAATATTTTATTACATAACCTCCAATTTCAAATATCAAGTTTTAATTGTCTTTATGAATAATTCAAAAGTTGTGTAAGGTAAATTTGTTGATTTTTCCAAATCAATGAGAGCATTAATACCAGCTTAAAATATCATTTTTAACTACATCAAACTTTATCCGTGAGGATTTCATTTTTGTCCTGTAAAACAAATCTCTCAAAATATGGG
Organism: Argopecten irradians; assembly: GCF_041381155.1. Taxonomy (NCBI): domain Eukaryota; kingdom Metazoa; phylum Mollusca; class Bivalvia; order Pectinida; family Pectinidae; genus Argopecten; species Argopecten irradians. Next base: position 22,256,193 of record NC_091134.1, read on the forward strand.
AGAGAAATGATCACTAAAATTTAGTGATTTAGGAAATGTTATTGGAATATAAAATATTTGGCTAACAATACTTTCTGAAGTATTTTACTAGTGTATTCTGTATGTGCGCTGATTCAAGGGAGATAAACGATTTTTTGGGGCATTTAACCTGAACATCTTACATTTTTTATTCATTGATATATCAACTTTGTTTTTCTCCATGTTCCAATGTAAAATTCATGACACCAAGACAGGAAAACGGTTTAAAAGATATCTAATCGTTTTTCAATCAGTTATTGGGTACTAATTAGCATAAATGTCGTGATTCCTACCACACATGGTGTTCCGAGAAGTCATTATTACTTATCCTGGTCACATACACCACCTTCAAGTTAGTATTAGTGCACACATGTTTTACACAAGAAACTTATTCCGTCTTTACATTTTACAGAGTTATCTGTCCTGTGGGTAGGTATTGATTGTGACGTCGCTACTTTGTGAGTACAAATAATGATGTTTTCTCTAAACTGATGTTACACTTACATATACATGACATTACAAGGTCCTTCTTTGGCTTAGCTTCTTCAAATTTCATGCCTATCCAATAAACATCTTTAAAACATGATTCAAAATCGTGTGTATTATTGTGGCAGAGGTCAGATTTAAATTGGAGATAATTTGGGGTAAACAACAAATGGTATTTTATATTCCATTCTGTTCTTGGCTCCTCACTATCTGGTAAACTATTATCAATGAAGTGAAACTAATCGTCCATACAACTGCATGGAATGGTTGGGATGTTCTTAATGGGCTTGGAATAATTAAGAGGAGTATGGTAACAAAAACAGGGTTAATGAGTTTATTAAGACTATTAAAGCAATAAGAACATGTGTAATTAGTTTAGAAAGAAAATTTCAGCAGCAACTTTAAGATACAACAGCGTTCATTTATAAAAAAAACAAACTATCAAAGTCGGTCAGTCTTTTCATTATCAGTTAAATGAAACGTAGAATGACAAAGCAGATTCACTCAGTAATGGGGTCAATTGAATTCAATATACTTCATTCATGTTTTCCGACGTCTGATATTCTTATCATATAACATATGTTATGTTCGACAAGTTTCAATAAAAGTGAATTTTGTTATGGAAAGTAAATAATTTGAATATCAATTAAGGGACTGTGCGAGGTGTCACCTCATTATTATATGACAAAGGGACACAAGCTCACCATCAATAGAACAGTTTGATGTAGCGAGGTATCCAATATTTTTTTATATCAATATCCATCTATGATATGAATAGGGAAAACTTAATGTATCACCTATTTTGTAACTTTTATTAACATGTCGTAAACAAAATTGCTTAAATAGAAAATGCTTTAAATTGAGTAAAAATATTCATTTTTATCCTCCATATATGGCCCATCAAAGAAAACGATTAAATTGAATATACATCATATTTAATACAAGATATATGATACATTTAAAACCATAACAACGCTTTGTCAGCAAGGTATCGTCTCAACATGCTCAGAAATGTAGATGCTCCCGTGCCTTAAGAAACAGGTAGATATCGTTTGAATTATCTACACATGCATTGTAATGTTAACAAACCATTTAGATAAGATTTGAATTCAAATTTTAAAATCCAACTGACATATGAATATGATTATATGCTAATTATATGGCAATTATAGGTATATAATGATCGTTATCGGGTAATGATTTCACAATCTGATACATTATACTTTGAAGTTGTAGGCTTATTCACCGTGTGAAGAATTCAAAAGTTCAACAAGCTTTCAATTATCCTGCTCTTAATGGCTAACTACAGTCTCATTATGACATTAGATTTAAAAGATTAGTGGTAACTGGTAAGGTTATATTTTTGTCTATCAACTTGTTGAACTAAATACTGTCATTTCATACATTTTGTTGATAACGACTTTCAAATATTTAATTCAGACCTTAAAGGCCAAAGACTGAATGAACCAGATATGATTTGAGAGAAAAAAACATCAACAATTATACTGTAAAACATCAAAATATGTCACTTTTCATATATTTGTAATATCATTCTATGAACTATAAACAAAGCTGTAAATGCATATCTAGTGCCAATTTTTCTAAGTTTATTCTATAGAAAAAAATAATACCAGGGGTACTTCACATGACATCATATCTATCCATGTGTGTAATAATTTACTCAAAATTTTACCAAAAACACTCCACAACTACGACTGGTAGTTAAGAGCAGAGGGGGTATAAACTCAAACGTCCTACCACTAACCCTCCCCTTTCGGTTGGTGTTAGTGGAATGTTTTACTTTTTGCCATTCATGTCTGGGTGGAAATAGCTGTTGGTCTCAGATATCTTGTATTAGTTGTGAGGTGTAGTGGTAAAGGTGTCTGGCATCCTATCACTAGCCTGGCACATCCAGACAACTGTTAAGGCCGAGTGGTTAAGATGTCCCAACATGTCCCCTCTCTGGTCATGAGTTTGAATTCCATAGTGAGCAGTTGCCAGGTACTAACCCCTGGTCAGTGGGTTTTTTTCCCAAGTAATTCTAGCTATCCATCTAAATCTGTTAAAAGCATGCTAATCAAATTAAACCAAACCGGAAAGCAGTGGCAATGTGGTTTTGGTATCAGAAAACCTACTTTCATTTCTCACTCTCAGCTGTCGTTGCAGTGGTTAAGAAGTGCTAAACTTTGAAACCATGACAGGACAAATGAGATGGGACAGGGCATGGGCATCACTATGTGCCTCTAATCCCTACCTGACAGTGTGCACCAGATGCTATTAATTGGTGATAAATGTGCACAGGTATATATGGTGTTGGACTTACCGAAAGGGGAGACTCCCAAACTCCCAGCACCATGCCATCCGGGGACCACTCTAGGCCACTCAGGTCGTCTGTGTCTGTCTCGAAGTGCTGTAACCAGAATAGAATAAAAAGGAATATATATTACAGTATTTACAACGAATCACAAAGCAAAATACATACATCATACCAGTAGGTCTGTTTCAAGTTGTCCTCATGATCATCTTAATAGCTTGAATTAGTTTGGGTTTTATTAGTTTAACATCCTATTAACAGCCAGGGTCATGTAAGGACTACCAGGTTTGTTGGAGAAGGAAAGCCTCAGTACCCGGAGAAAAACATGATCAGGGATCTGTACCTGGCAATTGCCCCACATTGGAAGACATGGGATCCGAACTCACAACCCAGAGGTGGAGAGCTTGTGGTAATAAGTCAAGATGTCTAAACCACTTGGCCACCGTAGCCACTTAGTTTGAAATAATGTATTTCATATCTAAATTCGCTTTGTAAGAAAAATGAGGAAATAACTGTGGAAAGATATCACATGCAGTAAAATCCAAGTTCTCAATGAAAAATCAATGAACAAAACCTAAAAACTGTGCCATAAGTGTCTTATAAGATTCCAATGAAGATCCTCATTCTACGTATTAAGATTGAGACATGCATTTTACATAATCTTAATGCTCTTGATGCTTTGAATGAAATTCTACTGTTACTTTCAGTAAACATCACAAGTAAACATGATAAATTAGACATACAAAAGTAGAGATATGATACCTTGACAAGTTCCCACATATTACATGTAAATATACTGATGTAATCTTTGCAGTCCCTCCTCTCTGCTAAAGCCATGTACTTCCCTCCAGCACTGAAGTCCATACCTACAACAAACACCGGATATATGTTCAGGATACAATAAGTTATTTCCTTAAACTTTTGATAATTGATTCATAAGAAACAGACACAAAATAAACTTAATCTTCTTGCCACATATTGATTATCAAAAAATGAATGTCATGAACAAGAAAAGTAGCTTTAATGTTTCTACAAGACTTAAAAAGAATATTGTCCTTGTCAAAAAAGAGTGTTATGAACAAGAAATGTAGCTTTAATATTAATTTCTACAAGAATTATAACAAAATATTGTCATTGTCAAAAATGAATATTATGATCAAGAAAAGTAGCTTTAATATTTCTACAAGACTTAAAAAGAATATTGTCTACAGTAAAATATCAACTTTGTTCTTATAAATGAATTTATTTGTAGAAGAGTCATGATCACTTAAAAATAGTAATGACCCATAATTGCTTTAAAATTATCATCAGTTGACTATACGTAGCATGATTATGACCTGAATACTTCCTATCAACGGAAATCTGTACTTCTTTATCAGCAAACAACTGAACTTGTAAGTGAGAAAGAGTCCGGTCTGTGTTATTGTGACCTTGAAAACATACTGGTCTGAGCTATTGAAGCTTGAAAATTAAATTAGTCTCTTCTATACTTTTTTTATCTTGTATGGCATGCCTTATGAAAAAGCTACATGCCAGTACAAGGAGAGAACATTCTTAAATAATTTCTGCTGCTCATGGACCAATAAACTCAGTGAAAAATTGTTATACATTCAACATTATCATGTTCATGTTAAGTCATATGTAAAATGGTCGTCACACACAAATTGAAATGATAGTAAACTGAAATTTTGCTATACCAAGATCATTAATATTTTCAAATATGAGAAAATCAATAAATAGAGTGAGTGTTCAAAATATCCACAATGAAAAAAAGAAAAATGTCCTTAAAATATTTATTAAAGGCCTGTTAAAGTACTTTAATGTCCGGGTATATCAACAACACCTTACAAAACTACGCCACCTGGCATCAAGGAAAACACCATCAGTTTAATCTAAATCTTTGATAGTTGATGATTTCTAAACATCCTTACACACGCCTAGTGAATACTACCTGGATACTTAATAAAAGGAGGCGACAAAGCTTGACGATATCATTAATTTGGTTGAGCCTTTATAGATTTTACAACTGTTTATAGAAGTGATATATAAGGCAGATAAGGACAATATATATATACCTATAAGGACAATTAAAAAACCGAGATAACTCACTGCAGATATATTGGCTTCTCCTTTACCCATTAGGAAATCTATTATTAAAATTTCCAATTGTAAAAATGTTTTCTAGCTCATTAACTTGTTTATAAACAACGAGAACACTTTAATCATAGATATGTCATGCTCAATGTCTGTTTACGGATGGGTATAAGCTTTATATATAATTCTGACTGTAAACAGAACTATTTCCAAATACAATCAAATTATAGATAATTAAGACAAGATATCTAATTATAATCTTGCATTCTTCAGATAAAGAGTATCCAGATAGTCAAAGTGGAAAATCAAATATCTAGTTTTAATAACAATAGGATGAATTAGGTTTATCTAATTACTAAATTATCAAAACTGAAACAAAGGATTATTTGAAATAAACACATACAAGTATGAAATGTTGCATTTTGTTTCCTTTTAGTAATTATATTATGTATATGGTTGTGCTGTATTTAAGAACGCATTTGAATAGTGTTAATGTGTGTGGGGTTTTTAGAGAGGAGAGCCTATATAGTGTAAATAAACAGTTATAAAACATACTTAACATAAATATATTCATTCATCAACATTCCTGGGACCAAATAATGAATCAATACAATAGTACATTTTCTGGCGATTTATCACCAACACTTAGAATTGTTCTGTGTCATTGTTTACATTTATTTCCCTGACAATCTAAAGCATTTAAATGTCTCCACACACCCGACCCAGATATATAAACACCTAACTCTTCTCTATACCACTATAAATCTCACAAATCGACACCCAATAAATTTAGGTTCTGGCAGGTTAACATTCCACAAACGCTTATCAGATGAACTTACAGGGTAGAAAATGTTGGACAAGTTAATAGAAACTTTGTTAAGTTATGTATAAATATTTCTAAACCAATACTTGGTTTCACTTTCGTTTAAACAAAAGATCAGGGGTGTCTGATAGTTTATCATTATCTGAAAATGAATACAGGAGTCTCAATGTACATCTCTTTAGACTTGATTATCAAGGAGTACACAGAGATAAAACACCTATCTAAGGCCAGTATCAGTCTTCCAGGCAAGCTGTCCTAGATATCGACAGACAGTTGTAAAATGTTGGATATCTTGGCCATGAAGCTAGTATACACCATTGTCACCACTGTCCCTAAAGCTATACATAACCCCCATCCCCCACGTTGATATCTCTGTCCAGATTAAGAGAAATCTTTTCACAACTTTTTCTTACCTAAGTGAAAGTATAATAATGCTAGATAATAATGATTGATGGCCGTCACTTTAAATCAGAATTTTCCATTTTCCAGATTTTAATTTACTAGGTAACTCAGTGATATTTTGAATTCTTACCTTTCTGGCATTGCTTGGGGTAGCGGATATAGGACACAGACTTTGTAACGAGGGACCACACGGTGATACGTAACTGTAAAATACAAAATATTTTTTCAGAACTTGTGCATTATTTTTGTTCAGTGTCGATAGAGTATGTCATAAAGAACAAATGATAGTTTCAGGGATAATTTAGAGTTTAAAAAAAGTCTACATCAAACTTCTCAATGATAAAAGACAAGGTTCTAATTTCTAATGCATTCCATAATACCTTTTATTTCCTAAACTAAAGCAGACATAGGACTTCTAGGAATCCGAGGATAAAAGATTAAGGAATTCAGGTCTGGTTTGAATAACCTTGACCCCCGATACGTTTAACGTTAAAGTTTTCAGTAAACATCATAATGCAAATTTTATGCGAGATGTCCCTCTAATCCACTAAAATGACCAAACATCTACCACAACATATTAGTCTTCACACGTGTAAGTGGTTAATGTCTCCTTTATAATCATGGTTACGGAAAAATGTTTGTCAAGGGTAACGGTCTATATCAAGGTAGGGGATTAAAGGGACATTATCCTGGGTCATACTCGGAAGGGATATAGAAATGATTGGGATATATCACAAAAAATATTTAGAAATTGCTACCAGTATTTTTATCTACTTTTAGACTACTGCGGTGTCCCCAAAATTTCCTTTAGTTTCTTATAAACTAATTTCTAATAATCCCCTGACCAAAATATCTAAAATTCAATTATGAAATTATATGTAATTATTGACATCTATTTTGCTACATGATAAACTTGCACCAAAAGAGGAATTTCTGGTGGTATAATACGACTACCGATGGTAGGTTACTCTATTCTGATCCTAACTACAGTAAAATGTAAACAACAGGCCAAAGAACTCAGTCAACAACAGTGTCAGGATAACTCTTGATTCTTAATACTCTGTTTGACAAGTCTACCACATTCTAAAGTACATTCTCATTAACTTGTAAAGTCCCTTTAAAACTTATATCAAACACCTACCACTCTGTGGATGAAAAGAGAAAGGTTCCTATACATATCTTGCTCTGAAAACGTGTTTTAAAAATAATTTTCTGAAGTTTTCAACATTTCATTGAAAGCATGATAATTTAATCTATACCATTTGTACCCTAGGGCTAAAACACAATCAAAAAGTTATTTTCATTTCTGATGCTCTTGAAAACCTCGGAAGTACATTAAAGATAATACTAAGTACCTTTAAAAGCCTAAAATCACACATATACTTCCTTTTCCATGTCGTCAACAGGTACAAAATTTATCCTTGGTTATAAGAGAAGAATTGAACAAAATATCAATAATTTACTTACACTAGTAAATATTTGTACATACAAATATACTGCAGCCTTTATAAAATCAACCGAGATTTCTTTTTTCTTTTTTTTTGCGAAGTCTATTATTTTACCTGTATATAAGTTCCAAAAGGTTATGTATTTAATTGATTTTTAGTTTCGATTATTCATACTAGAACTGCAAACATTATCAGTCAACACCAATGTGCCACTTTTAACAATGGGTTGACAATTTTTAGAATTTGTAAATAGGTACACAACAATCAGAATTGAGATAGTACAACAACAACACTAAGTGTGAAGTCTGTTTATGACTGTCACATTAAAACAACCATTCTCTACAATTCTATCTGTATCATGGGTTTGTTGTAGGTATTCATCTATGAAGATGACAGGAGTACTCTGTTACATTTAAACGATCATGAGTTGAAGTGTGAAGTCCATTTTATGGGTTCTATATATAGTTCCTTTTCTCTGATAATTTATCTGTACTGTACTTGTTTACTATAGGTTTTTATCAATGAAGCTGGCAGGCCGAATTAAAACGATCATGATTGAAAAGGACTTAACTGTTTATTTACGCAAGTCTTCAACATGTGTAACAAACAAACAATGATCTGACCAGGTAAACATAATGGTCAAACACTGGTCAAGCAGGTCATATTGTCCAAGTCTGCAGTGACAATAGACTCATTTATTTACGTGAGATAAGAGTATGGATCGACCACAGATACAACCTAACACCCTGTATCAATAGAGCTTGGCAATTTTATTTGTGTTACATAACACCCCCAGAGTTTGGCTGTACTATACACAACACTGATAGCATCTCGTCAAAAGATGTTTTGGTTCAATCTTTTCAACCTCAATGAGTTGTCAACTTGTGTGATTTCTCAGATATTGAAAGAGAGATTAAAATCCTGAAAAATGTTTGATAACAGGTCATTTAATGTTTGAATGATTTGTGAAATTGTGATTTCACAGAATTTCAACAAAGATAAAATTCCAGTAAAAAGATACAATAGGTCATTTGACCTCTTTGATACAGGCCAAAAGGTGACATACTATACATGTTTGGCCCTTTTGGCCAGAATGACTTGTGTAGGTTGAGATTAAACTACAGATTTGATAGGTCAGTATCAGATTGAATGGTTAATAGGTTGTAAACGTCTCTCAATAACAAATAATCATTAGATCCGACACAAGATTCTGTCTTCAAACGTTACAATATTTTTGTCCCTAGAGCGCCACAAGAACTAATTTTCTGGACACATTCCTGGATGTCATTTAAACTGTTATAACTGACAATATTTTAAATGGGAAGTAAATAACCAAGGAATGCTTTAGTCCTGAATATGTAAAATACAAATCTTATTTTTTTTGCTGAAGGAAAATTAATCAGGCATATACTGGTTCAGACATTTTTTTCCATTATTCACCTTGATTTCAATAATCATTACATAATGAAATCAGAAACAGGTCCTGTTCAAGGGAAGCCAATTAATAAGATCACAGAACTAGACATCAAATGCCAAATTTAACCCCCCCCCCCCCCCCCCAAAAAAAAAATAAAAAAAAAAAAAATAAAAAAAATTAATATTGGTTTGATAAGACATACATTGAAGTCTGCGGTGGTGAGAATGTGTCGGCCATCAGGACTCCATCGGACATCATTCAGTCCAGCTGACCCTTCGTCTACTTTACAATTCCATTCTGGCTGTTCTAGTGACCAAACCTACAAGTCAATCATCAAAACTTAGGGACCTCTTACAAAGATGGTACATCATCAAAGTATTGAAATATTGAGAATTCAGAGTAAAAGACTAATGAAACTGCAACTGAACATTCCAAGATTCCGATTAATTGTACTATATTTCAAATATTCAAGGAGATTCATTAAAATTAGTAATTATCTGAAATGCATTTATGCAACTAACCTATTAGTTAAATATTTTCAGAGTAAAACACTTGCAAATGTCAAATTAAATGTATTTGTGTCTTCTGAAGATCTTTCAAAATAAGTTATCTTTATTTTTTCATGATCATATCACTACATATATGTTTGCAATTAATGATTCTCTAATATCAATTTTTGAAAACAAATTGAACAATTATATCTATGATTTAATGCAATTTCATATAAAATGTATTATTTAAAATTTATCTTTATTTTATGCAATAGAACAATTAGCACACTTCTCATTTTCATTTCTAAGTCCTTATTTTCCATTATCATAGCATAATTAGGGTGGTGAGCACAAATCCTTATTAAGATTAATATTCTATATTTACTGTTTTATTTTTACACCTCTCACAGGAAAGAAACAGTTAATTGGGGCACAGGTATACATATTAATGTCCAATTACACAATAGGAGAATTAATTTTGATACCTAGTTCAGGCTAATCTCCTTATCTCTTAATATCTCATCTTTTGTCAATTTGTTCCTTATTGAAATATCAGGTGAACATTGTCACCTGTCAGCAGGTGACAAGGTAAATCACAGGTAAGTTACAGGTAAGTACAATAGGGACCAGTATTGTCCCTAATCAGGTACAAGATGGGCAATGGGTGTTAACCAACTTCAAAGTAAATACCTATGGTCCTCCAGGGTAGGGGGTCATTAGTGCGTTTGCTTCCTACCTGGGCAGTTTAACCCAGGTAAGACAAAATGATAGAATGATTAAGACGACTACCTGAGCAGATTTACCTGTAATCAGGTGTGTTTGACTCAGGTGATCAAGAAAGGTAACACAAATGAAAAGATTGTAATCTCTTGGAGATTAGATCTTTGGTTATATGATAATGAACAGCGGTAGGGGAGAGGGAAAACAGGGAAACATCAAACGCAGGCCAAGAGACAGGGGTCCAAACATCAAACAGATTGTACCTGCTGAGGGAGAAATGGGTAGTCACACTTAATTATAACACTGATCTTATCAGTAGATCGCAGTTAAAAAATATCAATTAATTGTCTATTTTCATAGGTTTTGTTAATTCTATACCTCAATTAGATAATATTTGGAAATAACAGTATAGTACATAGAAAATGTGTTTTTTTTCCTAAATGACTTTAAATGTAGAGCCTAACTTAACCAAATTAGGAATAAATGTTTATTCTGATTCTGATACCCTTTATAAAGTTGTCTAATCTTTGTGTGGTTAAAAATATTTTTAAAGACTGACTTTATATGGCTCACAATCATAAAAGAAATTGTTTAATGTTAATATCGTCAAATTTAAAAGCAACATAATATTTATAAATGATCTAACTATGCTCAATAAGAGAAAAGAAAACATCATAAAACTTAAAATTAAAACATCATAAAACTTAAAATTAAAGTATGAAGAAACATGAATAACTTGGAACGTAATATTTTTCTGATTAAGAATTATATTTCTGAATCTTTCAATTTACCTGTACAATTCCTCTCTTGTAAAGCCCACACAGGATAAACTGGGAGTCTGATGACCACTAAAGGAGAAAAAACACAAATCATCGACATATCAATGCAGAACACTTCATTGTAACTAGCAATATTTCTTCAGGTTTTTCCCTACTTGAAACATTTTGTCTTTTTGCATTTATTTCCACGACTTTCCCAAATGATAATAATGATTTTGCTAAGAAATGAAGATAACAAACCATTTAATCTTGAAATGTTGACCCTTGATTGTTTCATAAGAAAAAGTCAGTTAAATTATAAGACAAAATCTTTATATCAAACTCTTCATAATTCAAAATTAAAGTTATTTGTGTCAAAGTTTGCAATATCGATCACTACCTCTATAACTTGAATAGTATCCAAACAGCTAAACAGATTCTGTATCTGGAATGTCTCCACATCTCGTACGATTAGTCGAAATTCTGTCACAGATGCCTGAAACACAGATATTACGACATTTGTAGTGGTATTCCTTTTCTTGTCAAATAAAAATGCAATTAAGAAACAAAGAATAAAATTGTTAATTTTGACTTAGCAATCTGATACAACATCTGAAGATGTAGGGGGAGTATTGAAAGCTACTAATTATCAAACATTTAATACATGTATGGCATTTGAGAAATTCTGTAACATCCCTGGATTTGCAAAGATTTAATCATGAAACATTGTATGCAATTCAGAAATGTTCTTTCTGAACATTTCTAAGGATTTTAAGTTGATCATTTCTATATTTTTATCCTCAACAAATCTGACAAAAATCTATCTTTAGATGCTTTGACAAGATACTGATGAAACAAGTTTAAACAGATTGAGATTATTCAATAAAGATGCAAATGTTTATCTCATAAAAAGAAAGCAATATCTACATAAAAATTTAGTTATCAAAATTTTTGGATACAGTTGTATTAAATAAAGTGAAATATATCACAAAATCTAGCACCTTAGGTCTATATTTCACCATATTACAATGGAATGGATATTTTTCTACAAAATGTATTCAGAGTGCAACTAAGATGGTACAAGAGAATAAAGAGAGTTTGAGGTTGTAAGTGTTAAATGTGCCTACCATCAATGCAGAAAATTACATGGATAGTAACAAATCATCTGAGTATATAAAAACTTAATTACATACAATATATTTCACTTTGTTATGAATGTTAACCTAGAATCTACACAACATTTGATATGATAATTTTATGTTAATTACTAACAGCATGAAGACTTTAGTCTCTTCCTTACACAATCGCTACAATAATGTCCAATAGCTTCAACATTTTTTTTTTTTTTTACCTCTGAATAAGTTTTTATCAAGTTTAATCGTTAGATAATGTAGTTTATACGTAAAGGATTTAAATCCTATTGCATCTACATTGTATAATAAAGTTCCTGGTATAATTTTACACAAACCGTCATAGTACATAGTAATTTACATTTTTTTTAAAATTAATTGTAGAATCGTGCCTGCAACATACATTACATTTTAAATGCTAATTTACTAGTGTACAATTCACATTAGTTTACTTGGAATTTGATTCAAATATCTATCATCTTTTCAATTGATGAGGGAAATATCTCCTAATGTCATGACAATTAGGAGAATCGATAGATGTGACTGATTAAACTAGGGCTTTATCAAATACATGTACTGTTAGAGTTAAATGTAAAATATGGAATTGGTACAGTGACACAGGGAAAAAATGTGTGTCTATGTTTATCAAAAACAATTGGCATTACATTTTGTATATATAATGTGTTCTCTTAATTCAATATTATTTCCCCTTTAACCAGAATAGTAAAATCTTTTAATCCAGTTACCTTAATTATCTTATAAGTGTCATATGTTTAAAATCAATCTGGTTCATTATTAATATGAAAGATTAGCAATTGACATTAATCTTCATCACTAAACTATGCTGCCAGACATACAATGTTCTGGTTTTGATGACAACTTTCAAATTTAATCTAGGCACGTTACATTTCATCATTTGAAATCACAAATCATCAATATTCCACGACTGTCACTTATTTCCATTAGTTTTTGACATTTATTTTAAAAACATAATATTCAACGAGTAACACTTACTTTCCTTTTATCAAAAGGTCTAGTTACTATTATAAACATCTAGTCGCCAAAGTCTTTCTAATTTATTCCCATTCTCTTAAGTAATAAGATTATAGATATGAATACAGGTTGTACTTAAATAAACATGTGCATTGTATCAGTTGCAGGGATGTGAGCATTACCAATTTAATCTCCTTATACATAGCACAGGTTGACATGTATTACATAGCATTACAACTAAACAGTAACCAAAATAAAAGCTTACGTCATAAGCCTGGTTTGTTTTCAGAGCACTAATGTATTTATTAAAATATTATCATTCATTTTTTATGTCGACAATAAAACTTTTACCTTTTAGGTAAGGTTTAGAACAACATGTACCTGGAAAGGTGTGTCCTTAAAGGTTGACATGAACATTGTTTTGTAGCACTGTTACATAATGCTTTACAAGGCATTACTAAGCTTTATAGTGAGCAGGTTTGGCTTTTCTAGGATATCAAGCCAGAGTGGTTATATCTTTTCTTCACACATGTAAATATTATAATAAATAAACAGTTTTAGAATCACAGAATACAATAATATTTATTTTGGCAGCACTTTTCAAGTTATGAGTCTTTGTAGAATTTTCACAGAAATGTTGCTGTTTTAAACAATATAAAGAAATATTTATTCATCACATGCCCAAAATATTAATACATCTTGTAAATAAGATTTTTGATTTTTTAAAACCATATATGTTTTACATGAGGTGTAACAACTAAACACAGAATAACCCTGCAGTAAGGGAGGCAAATCTAAAAACATTATCAAATGTGTTTTGATACTAAACAACTTTAAATCATAAAAAGTATATCTGAACAAACAATCTCTTAAAACAAATATCATTTACTATTTATAATTATCAAATATGAAAGTCTATGTAAGCATAATCTTATTCATTCTAAAATGGTACACCACTAAACACTTACATTACATCACATTGAATACATTACATTAAATGTGTTAACGTTCGCAATAGCCATGTCAATTATTTCTAAATATTTCACGATTTATTACCATTGACACAAACCAGGAAAATAAATTTTATTCAATAAAATTTCAGGATTATACATTTACATGTTTCTGATAAAACACATTCAAAAGTGGGCATCATAATACGTAATTAAGTTTTGAATAATCAGTATCGATGGAGTAGTGTAAAAGCCATAATGTAAGGTTAGACTAGACATAAAATTGATATCAGGGACATAGATCTAGTGTTCTGTACAATATACAGTCAGTGGCCATAATACAATATGCAAGCAATTTTTTTACTATATATTCTTACTAATTTCACATTTTTAAAAACTTCTCTCCAGAAATCAAATTTTAAAACATGAAAACTAGGTACCTAGTGCTTATTTTGAAATGATGAACATGTTCTTCTGTTGCAATATGTCTGAGTTGTGAGCGTTTATATTCAAACAACGTTTGGTGACGTCGCCATTTCCTTCTTGGTAAATATGGCACGGGAAATATTGTAGATCTCTACATCTACATCTACCAAATAACCGACCTACTTCATCATATTGAAGATCATGTCGATATTGTTGAAGGTGTGGCTATGAACAGGGGAAGAGAAGAAAATAATTAAATTAGAGATGAAAGACAAGTTTTGAAGGAGTCAAGTGACTTTGAGATTATTTGAATTCGAAAATAGTTCTTAGTCAGTACTTAAAATCGTGTTACTAATGAATGCAAAATGACGTTAGGAATAACAATTGAAAATATGTAAAATTTCAAATAATGAATAGCAACATTTTCATTTGCATACTGTGTTATGGCCACTGACTGCAGATGTCTGGTGATTGCCTATTCATTTACGTCCTTGTAAATCTGAGAGGCATATTTCAAATTACAATCTCACAATCAGTAATACAGTAAACGTAAGACCTGAATAAACATATTGACAAATGCCATACACCAGACATCTACTGTACTGCTTTAACTCAAATTGTCAAATCTATATCTAGAATTTCAACTATAATTGTTTACATTCATAGTCTTACCAAGTACTTCCCATCGGGTGAGAATTTGCAGAGTTGGTTGGTTTGTCGAAACAGCTCAGAAAAATTCATCCTCTCTTAACTTAGCTAACATGTATACTAAATCGAGAATTCGACAAATAAAGATTCTAAGCCACTGGTAAAGACATAATATACATTTTAAATGTCAAATAGCAAGTGTCAACATGCGGATACCGCCATTTTGAATTCAGCGCCAAAATAGTAGCTGCATGACTGTAATTTATTACTAAATTTGCAGTTCAAAAATGCCAATAAAATGCAGATCCTGTGAATTCCGTCTGTCAGCACGTGTCAAACAGTTGTTTGGGTCGCAAATCTGTCAGGCGTGACGCAAACAATAGGTTACTTGCAATGTTTTCATAAGTCTACCACTCGGCCCGATTCCTAGCAGGGTGCCCCTTTCATCGCGCCGGTAGCTCGCTGATTGGTCAGTTAATCAAGCGAGCTTCAGATTAGGTATAAAGCACTTCCGATGTCCGGTCAGAAACATCGGTCACTTGTGTCGGCAGTATTTGGGATTATAGCGCACCTGGTAATGTTTTGCATTTTTTATACTAACAGTTTAAGTATTTTATTAACTAACATCAGCAGCGAAGAAATATGTTGTGACGTGTTTTCCCGCGAATAGTGTACTCCGCCATTGATATTTTGTACCACGTGGTATGCAATGGAGTCCCAGTGAAGTTTAGAGGTATTTCTATACGTTGGATGTTCTAGAGGTGTTAATGTGTTTTGGGGACAACAAATTTCATGCTTCTTCAACGAAGTAAAACCGTAAATCATCATCATCGTAAGTAAACAATCATTGCCTCTGTGTTTTGCTAAGATATGTTAATTTGATTAGTTTGAAATGTCAAAACTCAAACCGGGACACGCATGGAATCTTGAGATATCAATGGCGGATGTGTATTTGGGAAATTTTGACGACGGCCGTTCGTTGTTAACGAAGGTTTAATTAGTATATCATATTTATTTGTAAGGTATTTTGCAAATCTTTAAATGCATGGAGCAAATTATTAGCGTTAGACATGGAAAATATCAATATACATCCACAGTTGAATGTTGCAATTTTATTTGTAAAATGTAAACAAAGAGACGAAGTGTGTGTTTGACATAGAAAGCGTGTCATCAATCATTCATAACTAAACGCACACGTCTTGTTATTATATCACTATTGCTTGTAGTTTTCGTTAATATTCTTGGACAAATTTTATTCGAATAATTTCCTTTTTACATTTATTTATTATGCATTTTGTTGTTGCGTCATATTTATTTTTGCACGTTTTATGTAAATTTTCAAATATCTCACAAACCTTTTACAATGATCAGTTTTAATTTCATTACAATCGAAACTATATTAGTTTTGCCTGTCAGTTGATAAGTGTTATATCTGTTTTGCATCTAATTGTTGATTGTTTAACCACCTCAATTTTGATTTTAAAACCAAGTTAATTTGATCATGATGAAATTGCAGTATATTTAGATTTACTTAATGGTTGTTTTTTGGGGGGGTATTTTCTCTATTTCAGTATTTGGAATGCAGTAATTAATTCGATTATATACTGCTGAAAAATATAGAAATACTTTATTTATATATTTATATATATATAGTATTTAATTTACAAGTATGATTTATGTCATCAGTAGCATTTTTAACAAAAATTAACAGTCAACAGTCAGTGGTATTTCTCTTATTTAATGAAAGCAGTTAGCTACAAAATTTTTGTAAATGAAAATTAAATCAAATTCTGTGAGAGAGAAAAAAGTACTAATCAAAGAGAAGCTGTACTCTTTGACTAGCTTTGTTGGATTTTAGGGATTGCCTAAAAGTTTTAAAATTCTGTTGACACAAGAGCCCTTGTGTAAATTTCAATACCATTTGGGATATATTTAAGCCGGTTTCTATGCCTATGTAAAATAGAAAAGTCTGCTCACTCATGTATGACACAGGGTAGTCATTGGTGGCTTGAGCTAGGTCAGGTTTCTTGAGAAATTCTGAGTGTCAACAATGAAATCACCGGGGCAACGTAGCATATACACTAGTTTACAAAGAAATTGATTTTAAAGATCTATTTCAAGTTTGAAATCTTTCAACGAAGACATCAGAAAACAAATATTTGGATAAAACTTTGATATCAGTTGTGGAAATGTCGAAGTGATATAGAGGTAGAGGAATTTGGGATAATTGAGGAGAAAGATTTAAAGGGAAAAACAAATCAAAATGGCCAGGAGAGAAATCACTCAACAAAATTTCTTTCCATTGCAGATTTAGTAAATTCATTCATCGTCACCCTGTCATGTCCCAGTTGTCTACTGCTAGTACAACAACTACTAACGGTACACCCTCTGGCCCACCAATGTCTCAAGAAACATTTGAATACCTGTGGAACACACTAGGAGAAGTCACAGAAAATGGGTAAGTTTAAAATTTAGTATCTAAATTATAAAAAAATTATTTGTTTGAAAGCTTTTTAATCACAGTTTACCGATTGTATATAATTCTTTTCCAAGAATCAGAAATCAGAATCAGGAATCTGTAATTACATCTAATTTATGAAATATTAAATAATTTAGAATTATTTAATAAAAAAAAAAAGCAAGAAAAAGGAAAGCTTTTAAATCATGCTCCAAAATATGGGTGATCTTGATAGTGTCACAGGTTTTACTACATCAAATATAATTTCAATTCCTTATTCTTTGTTTCAGCGGATATACTCAGATAGCCAGTAGGGATTTAGATTATGAATATGGTGAACCTTCAGGTGAAGAGACCAGTCTACAAATCGAGAGATTCCAAATCAGAGGCCAAAATGATTCCATATCAGATCTGGTAAGTAGTACTACACTGATTTCTGTCATTACACATCAACTAGTAATTAATTAGTTTTTAACTATCAATTAATTATTTATATGACTTCTTACAGTAGATTTTTTTTGTATTTTACACTTGTAATTTGACTTATTGACACCCATACAAAGTTGTTTGGATAAATTTCCTGAAGCGTGAATCACTTTGTGATTTCTTGGTGTGTATAACTTACAAACACCCTACCACTCAATGTCGACTGACCTCTTAACTGACACACGTCCATTTGAAATGTATTTGTCACACATCATTGTAAGTGTGTGCTGCCTAAAGTAGAAGGTTCCCTTGCTATATTCTACCTGTCCTATTCTACCTGGTCACTGAGGGCTTTGTTCAGGGTGTGACCGGGGTCACCCAGGTATATAAAGTAAAGGGATCATAAAATTGCCCTAAGAGTAAAACCCCCAAACACTGTTTGATTATCATTAAATACACTGGCTAGGTAGAAAAAGAAAGCAAACACTAGCCCGACCTATAGCGTGTGTATGTCTATAACCACAAACACCATGTGGTTGAGCTAAAAATAAACACAGGTAGCGTCTCTCCTGGTTGTCAAGGCGACCAGGGGAAGCTTTAGTGATTGTAAAGCTTTGACAGTTAGCCAGGCTTCCCTAGGCGGACAGACGTTCAGATATAGATTTTTCCCAGCCTCAGCAGCTGTATCCATTATTGGCTCAGACTTTCCCTTTGTGAGGTGTATAGCCTCGTAATAGATGTCATTAACATAATAAATTCTTGTTGAACCCAGAGCTGTGTACGTTCATTGTAGATTGAACACTGATCTAGGTCTTACCTATATGTACATGTCAGGACAGGTAGTTGATTACATTGTACCTGGGCAGGCTTGGACATGCTAAGTATATGTAGATATTTCAGTTACTAAAAAGCAGATATATAGTGTTGAAATGCATCAGTGAAGAACATTGGATTGAACAGTTATATGTGATAGAAAAATTTCTTGTGATATTACTTACAATCCGTCCAAAATGATTAAGTTTGAGAGAACAGGATTCACTACATATAGGGTAAGTGTAGTAATTTGATGTAAGAAATTAAAACTTTGACAGACCACATGGTGTCATTCAGGACTAGTAACAGTTTCTCTGGAAACTTTCTGACAGTCGAGGAAGGGGGAAGTTGATTTGTTAAAATTGTTTACATGTTTAACTTTGTTTCATTGATATGTCAGTCATCCAAAACATTTCTCAGGAATTGTTGTTTATAAATCCATCATGACTACTATGGACATATAAACATATGTCATTATAAATATTTGTATATATAACTTAATTACATGTTTTGTTGACATAAAATTCATTATTTATTTCTTCTTGATTTGTTAAAAAGAAATAATGACTTAAATGATAAGAGTACAATTATGAAAGATGATTGATGAATCTTGTGTACGGTCATCGTAGGTGACTCTAGGTGTGTATGCTAATTATATCCCAACTACAAGTCCTAGCCGCAGACTGTTGCTGGTGAGATCTGCTAAAAATACCTCCGCAAATCAATATGTATTGATTGTTAATCATGGGAAGATTTATTAATAGGGAAAAGAAACAATAATTTGTATTTGTATTTTAGTGTAAACATTTTCTTATATTTTCTCTCAGTATTTTAAACTTTTAAAGTGAAACAAGTTCTTTAAATTTTTTCATTTCTTTAATTTTGAAATTTTATTTTCTTAACATTTATAATTTTCGATAAGTTTAGGAAGTGTTTTCAACTCATAGTTTTATTCTGGATTTCAATAATAAAAAGATATTTTCACTATGTGCTATAAAACGAATGCCAAGTGTAATTCGGGTTAAAATCACGTGGATTGGACTAAGTAAACAACATGTCAGGGTGTCCTTATCAGTAATGATATTCACAGGCACAAGTACGTCCCCCATGATTACTAGTACAGGTCTATCTGCTGGTCATAATATATACCAGCTGACCTACATTATTGATTTATAATCTAGCTTTACTTATCTCCTCTAAATTGTACAGACTGATACTGTCCACAGTATATCACTTCAATACAATAAAGTCAAGCTTATATTGTGTAAATGAAAACAGAAATTTGTTGCGTTTTCGACATTATAATTATATATAATCATTGCTAGAAATCAATTACCATGTCAATAAAATTTCATGAATTTTCATAACAGTCTCAACCAAAACACATAAATACTGTTATTAGAAAATTAAAAAGAATTATAGATTTATTAACTTTAAAAATGTCTCTTGTTGGTTGAATAAAATCAATATAAAGTGGGAAAGCACATTATAACTACATTGATTAAAGTGATAAAAAATTCTCATTTAACTAATTAACTTTTAGATGAATTACAAAAAAAAATTACCAAACTATTAAAAATTATACCTATATTTGCTTTTGTTTATTCCAGCTTAACCCCATCATCGCCAACACGACATCGGCCAGTTCTATGAGCCCTGACTCCCAGACCAATATTATTGGCAGCTCGGCATCTAGCCCATATAATGATGTAAGTGTTGTTGGTCACCTATAGACATAGTCACTATCTCAATTTGTAGTATGCATGTTAGTGAGGTTTTCACTCTAGTGAAATATTATTTATAACTGAATAAAAAATGAATCACACTTTATATACACAAGAAGGATTGTATTGTAGTGGAAGAATGATAAAAAATAGTTGTATGTCTTTTATTGTACTTGGCCATGAAATATGAAAAGAGAAAGAAAAGATAATCCAGATGTTTTGACACTTTCTCAGTTGTTTGTGCTCACAGATTGATGTTGTGTTTTCAGACCATCACATCCCCACCCCCATATTCACCACACACTGGGATGCAGTCTCCCATACCATCAGTACCATCAAAGTAAGTTTTAATTACTAATTCATTACTCGCAATTTCAATTAGAGATTTTATGATTTTAATTTTGTTCTGTCTGGTTTAAGTTATGTTTTAGGCTTTTAGTTTTTCTTTGAGGGGAAAAAGGCTAGTTAATTAAATTGATAAAAGTCCAAAAAGCTCTGGATGAATTGGTTTCAAATGTTTAGAATGAGTTTGTAATTTAAGACGAGGTAGGGGAAATGACATCGACAAGGTATATGTAGGGATAGGTATAATTGTAAGCCATCCGTTTTGAGGTAAACCTTGTGTATAGATGTTAAAGTGAACTGTGACATAAGACAGCATTCAGGTATACTTTGTTCAAAATAGATTATAATGGCATTGTAGCACAGTGGAGTGTTTGATAGCCCTGGGGTGCTATATAGAATTGGCCATTGTACGTGTTCCAACTTGAAAGCCCCAATTTAAATCTCTCTAGAGTATTGATCTTATCAGAAAAGTCATATGGTAAACAATCCGGCTCCCAGAGGCAAAGGTGTAGTAGGACGACAACCTAACGGGACGCTGTAGTTGTTCATTGATTCTGTTCATTAATTAATATTTCAGCGTAGCTGTCACAAAACTTTCATTGATTATTAATAACAGAGAGAAACAATTCAAAATTTGGACATGTGTAAAAAGTGTTCAATATATATAAACAAAATCACCCCTTTTGTTCCCAAATGGACTGGTCCAGCTTTAGCAATTCTATGTTGACACAAAGGCCATTGCCTACTTGCGTACCTGAATTTGATATGAAGGAGGGGGAACCATTGACTCATTCAGGTATTGATCTGGCAATGAAAGAACTAGTTTTTTTCCCATTTACGCTGGTTCCTGGTGAATGAACATGAACAAAAGCAAAGGATTGTCCTATTGGGCTGGTACCGTTAAATAACTGTAATGTAGGTCAACGACTCAGGAAATATTTCGTGTTGGACTGAATGTCTTTTGTGGTACAAGTTTCAGTGAACACAACATTAGAACCACGCTTAGGGATTAAATGTCCTGTATATATGTACACGACTTTATATTCAAAATGGCTAGACCTAAATATATTAACGTCTACCTCGTCATGGTTGATCAACATGCATAATATAATCAAAACAACCATTCTGATGCATTGAGATATTTTTCCAGACACCAAATTAATTTATAATTCCAGCGATATAAAATTGCGTAAATAAAGGTAGTTGAAACAGGTGTTATTAATGGGGTTTTCTCAGTTTCTTATAGATTACTATGACAGAGCTATCTATACTCCAAAAATCCAATTAAAATTCCAATAACCAGATAGAAAGCTTAAAGATTTCTCGAGCTCTATTCCATTTAAATCTTCACCAACCAAAAAGATTGGTAATTACAGTCTGGAAGAAAAAAACAAACATTTTTAATAGCACAGAAATTTTATTCCTCCTTTTGTCTTTTCGTTACAGCACAGACTATGCTGGAGACCATGGTTTTCAGATTTCATTTTCACAGCCATCGAAAGAAACAAAATCCACAACCTGGACAGTAAGTATACAATTATCACATGACAAGGCAATAGAAAAGCCAATTAACACCTGTGTCCAAGATTCACACACTATCAGACATGTTAACTGTGATAATAGTACTTGTACTAACGTAAAACAATATTGAAGTTGGAAACATTTCCTGTTTATCACAAATACCTTTTAAAATTCCTATATTTACAGAAACAAAATCTTAAGAAATGACTATGAATTTTCGCAATAAAGTATGCTTCAAAATTTTAATTAACACTTTTATTTTGTGTTTGCAGTACTCTGAGGTGCTTAAGAAACTTTATGTTAGAATGGCAACAACGTGCCCAGTTAGATTTAAGTGTACCCGATCCCCTGCCCCAGGATGTGTTATTCGTGCCATGCCTATTTTCATGAAACCTGAACATGTTCAAGAGACCGTCAAAAGGTGTCCAAACCACGCAACTTCCAAGGAACACAACGAAAGTAAGTACATATTGATTGTTCTCTCTGTTACTCTCTTTCATGTGTAGTAAAAGGTTTCATTGAGAAAATGAGCGCTTCTATCAATTACAAAAAAATAATTTAAGACGAAATTGGCAGAAATCTTATTACCACAAAGGTTAATTGTTTCCCAAGGCAAAAATTGCACGACTGTCATTACTCTGTATAATTAATTTTTGTGTATTTACCATTGACATGACAAAAAGCAGTCCCCAGTAATAAATTGATAGTTGTGCTGATTTGTTTTCCACACTTTTCTGTCTGTACACAGACCACCTGTTCTGTTTATTGATTTATATCTCATTAGCGCAACAAATGACATTAGCTAATAACAGCCTTCTGAACTGACACATGGCACTACTGTTTTGTTCCGATGCCTATCAAAATTTGTAATTGGAAAATTTGTCAGGGGTGTGAAATACATAATTATTAAATAAAATCTTGTTTGCTGATTTATTAGGGAAAAAAAGTTTTAGAAAAGACAATTAATTGTATGATTGCCTTTCTTAAGATCATCCTGCTCCCACTCATCTCGTTCGCTGTGAACACAAACTTGCCAAGTACACCGAGGATGGTTACACCAGTCGACAGAGCGTTATCATTCCCCACGAAAACCCACAAGGTATTCACTGAATATATCTGGATATTAACAATTCTTATCTATCATAAAAAAATCAAAATTAAAAAAAAAATGGAAAAATCGGTATCTATTATTAAAGGTTTATAATTTGATAAATACAAATTGTAAAGCAATTATGATAAGAAAATGAAAATTAAAGTTTTACTGATATCAAATGTATTTGTTTTTCTACAGCTGGATCTGAATGGGTTACAAACCTTTTCCAGTTCATGTGTCTTGGTTCTTGTGTTGGTGGACCTAACAGACGACCACTACAGATTGTTTTCACATTAGAAAGAGAGTAAGTTCTTATTCCACGAACGTCACAAAATCATTTCTGCACTTAAAATTAACATTAAAAGAAAGAACAAAAAAAATCCAATTCTTAATGAACAAAAATGTTTTTGCGTTAGAAGAGCTTGACTATAACAGTGATTTTGTTTTGTTACAGTAACCAGGTGCTAGGCCGTAGAGCCGTCGAGGTTAGGATCTGTGCTTGTCCTGGGCGTGACAGAAAGGCAGATGAAAAAGCTGCTCTTCCTCCATCCAAACAATCCCCAAAGAAAATTACCAACAGTAAGTATTTGTATAATGATGATGTGTAATTATAGTTTAAACAAAGATTTAAAGCGGTATTAAAGTTTCATTTCGACAAAATCCAACATTGTATGTTTTGTCCTGTGAATGAAACTGTAATGTTTTTGGTTTCTTTTGAAGGTTTTGGTAAGGTGACGATGGGAACAGAGATCACATCCATTGCTCCAGGAGGTAAAAAGAGGAAGTTAGATGGCGAGGAGGCATTCACACTTACGGTAAGGCTCTTCTCTAGGACATTGATATGATCAACATTTTGATAAGAACAGTTTGTTTTGTAAAATCAAGAAAATCAGTAATATTTGAAACATTAAAAAAACTCGGAACAACAGTAATGGATTTAATTGACAAAAATGTATTTGAAATCACCATGATAATTTTCTAAAATGTCTTCTTATTAACCTTCCAGGTGCGAGGACGAGAGAACTACGAGATCCTGTGTAAACTAAGGGACTCCCTAGAGCTGTCTTCTATGGTACCACAGAACCAAGTAGAATCCTACAAACAGAAACAAGTGGAAATAAACCGACAGTAAGTTATCATCATCCTCACTGTATACTCATTGTATTGTGTAGTGGTGTAGCTGTCTGTGTATGTAGTCGTAGCTCTCATATAATCAATCCTGTCATATTGCCAATTACAAATCATTATCATGTTTCTTGAATATAATGGAACATGGTTTAGAAAACAATTTTACAAAAGATGAAAAATCTTTACGTTGATATTATTCTTTTGACCTTCAATGGAAAGAAAAACAAGAAGATTAAGCCCTTCTTTAATTCTTTATGTTTTGTTATAATGAGGTAAACTCGGTATAAAGCGAGTATATTAATAATCCGAAATAAAAGTCCAAAATAAATTCAAAGTAAAATCAAAAATCATTTCTATGGAATAAATATTCAGCCATTAGGGCCTTTTTCAGTCCAAAATCTTTATGGTTTGTTAAGAAAGGAAATAATGTTAAACATAATAATGATTTGAATAAAAGGCAATATGAAAGAGTTTATCATCACAAATAAAAGCCTGCTGGAAAAGTTAAGGTGGGTGGCAGGTGCAAATTGAGGATTGGAGCCACTTCTGCTGGATAGAGGGGAGATAACTGTGGACAGTCAAAAGAGGGGAGATAACTTTGACAACACAACCTACTCTACACACTGCACTATACTGGTTCTTCTATATAATGTTTAGGATCTACACCAATTTCTTATCAAGAAATTTGAAAGTTAATTCAGTTTTGAAAATGAGAGAGATAAGAGCACTTTTATTTATCCGATTTAATGAAAGTTGTGTGTGTGTGAGAAAACAGATATGCTTGTGATCTTTTCACACTATTAGCTTTCTAGGTGAATGTATACTCCATGATTTGACCATAGCATTTGTCTGGTGGGATCATGGCACACATTTCAGGTCTTTTAAAGTTGTGGATTACCTTTTACAGGCCTTCTTTCTCAGAATATGACCTCAATCATAACGACCTGTTCGCCAAGTTGGAACCAGAAGTGTCCTTTCCCTCAGTTTTCACCGGCAGCCACCTGAGCTATAAACAGCAGTTCAATTTCTCAAGAAATGAATACATTATCCCTGAAGTGTAGTAGAACTTTGTGTGACATTTAATGAACAAAAACAATGCTAACGACAGATCAAAAACTGAATAGAGCTAAATGGCTAAACTTATGCCTGCTCATTTCAGGTGGCTGTCGATGATTCTGGCTCGGGAAAGTAAAAGCAAGATGATGAAAAAATCCAAACGCCCACTGACAAAACCCGGCAAAGTGATCAAACCCAAGACCTAAGTCATAGACAGTAATAATATAGGGATCCGTGTTCCAGTGAGGTGACAGACAAGCAGAGGATAAAGAAAACTTACTCAGGCTGATGTCATGAAAACTACACAGACCTAGAATACTGTATCACATTCCAACAACTGGCCGTTCTGTGTCTTGATGTGCTGCAGTTGATACCAGTGCTGGCGGAGATTCTTCCATGGAGAGCCAATCCATCCTTTGAAAGTGCATTACAGGGATTCCTACCAATATCAGATATGTAAAGAGATGGGACCATGTGCATGGATGAAGTTCAATTTCAAATGAACATGCGTCTGAAAGCTACCGGTGCTCCTTTGCAACACAATGGAGAGATTTCCTGATGGGCATTACCGCGCCAATAATTACCAATGTGTTCATAGACATATTCAACGATCCTCATTTTAGAATTTCAGTACAAATTGTTATTTGTATATATACATTTCCATATATCATAATTATGCATCATAGCATGAAAGATCTGGTTGTTTCTATGTGGAAATATGTTCTCAAATCTCAAGTTTGTGTTCTTTTTGTTTTGGTTTTGTTTTGAAATTTTCGTTAGATCTGATACGGTAGATAAAATCTTCATATTTTTAGATAGTTTATTAAAAGTTGTAAATGAAAATATTTTAAAACAATGAAATTGTTTAAGATGAATTTATAATAGATCTGTTTTCTTTCTTCTTCTTTTTTTTAATAATAATTTTAGAATTTTATCAATCCGTCCTTTAGAACTAGATATACCATGACTCTGGTAGTTCAATTTTAGATTTAGATAGATTTAAGTCAAAATTTCAAATTGAAGATATTTCATTATATTTCAATTTATCATGTATAATTTGTATCATAATTTTTATATTGTTTACTTTTAATGAATTTTTGTTGTCAAAAATTAAAAGTGCTTCTATAAAACTTCATTACAGGAAGTAAATGAAGTTTTCTTATTCCAAGATGTGCTGATTATTTAAAAGATCTGTATATAAATCTCGAGATATTTAATTTTATTTATATTGTACATAGTACATTGTTTATTTCTGTATATTTATATTGAGTGAATTATCATGAATGTCTTGTCAGAAATTGTGGTAAACACTTTCTGTAATATTTATTTGTACATTCTCCAATAAAAGGTAGTGTATGATATAACATGGTCGTCGTAGTTATCATTCATGTATGAAGAGCACGATATTATCATTGCCTTGCACATTCAATTATTGATCAATTTAATCGTAAACTTTAGTTACAGTAAATTAGGCTTTGGGATCAGGAAACAGTCTCAGTTTTTGTTTAACCAAGTACCACTGACATCACTTTCTATAACCTCGTCTGTGGTTGGCTAAGTGTGAACTTAGAATTTTAAACTAAGATTGTTTCATGATCTTGAGTCCTACTCTTTGATACAGAACCAGGCATTTCTCTGTTTGATAGTTTTGGCCATACAAAGTCAGTTTATAAGTATAAGCATCCTTAATTTGCATTTGTGATGAAGACAAATGATTGGTCAGTAAATGGTTTTTTGGTAACTTGTAAATGAATCAATTTAAACAGATTTTGAAATGTCTTCAAAAGTAAGCATTTCTTATTGAAATTCTCCACTGTGTTCAATCAGAAGATCAAAAAAAAATCATTCAGCAATTTCAGATATGGTATATTCTGAATTTTGGCCAAAAGTT
This sequence comes from Argopecten irradians, assembly GCF_041381155.1. Lineage (NCBI taxonomy): Eukaryota > Metazoa > Mollusca > Bivalvia > Pectinida > Pectinidae > Argopecten > Argopecten irradians. Next base: position 22,283,766 of record NC_091134.1, read on the forward strand.
ACCTAATCAGAGAAATACATGTTAATTGATATGAGGTAATCAGATGTCACAGGTATGTGATTTCTACGAAAAAAGAGACATAATGCCACTGTCAGTGTTTCAGAGAATAGACGACATAACCATAAATTTCATGAAACTATAGTGCCAGGAGAGTGACAATATCTCTATAATCTTATTACTGGGACACAAGACATTCCTATAAAGTAGATTGATATATTTAACCCTATGTGATGACTTACAAATCACATCATTTATAAGTTGTCGGTGATATCGGGGTTGAATACTTCATTCTGGGTTATGGTAATGTGCGGTGTTAAATGTTGATTCCACACAGGTGTTTTATATACATGTAATTATGTTTATCCTAAAAGTTGATAAATATAGTTTTACCACACATTATCGATCAAAGACATCTTTTTTTAATCAATAAATAAATGAATGAAATGTATTGGTAAATACAAAGTTAAATCAATTGATTAAAATTGAAAACCTTTTGAAGCAAATACCATATTGATTAAAATGCTAACTTAAAAGCAATTGATTTCTTAAAAAAAATCTTGAAATGCAATATTATGATTATCAAGTTATTAGGATTAAAACAAACTTTGGCAGCAGATGATTTAGAAAACTTTTTATGAAAGAAGAAGAAAATATTTATCATACGAGTTGGAATACATTATATAAAAAATGTATTCCAGCTCAATTTTGAATCCTTCAATTGTCATGAAGTATTCTTAAATTTAAAAGAAAAAATAATCTGATGGTGACATCAAAATCAGTATTAACATAAATACCTTAAAATCACAGATTACCAACAGTATGTTTACAATAATTTCTGAAGTTAATTCCAGAGGATATATTTAAATTAAACATGTTTGTACTTGAAAATTTAAACAAATACAATATTTTTCTCATTTACAATGAAATAAAAGAACTTAGTACCAGTGGTTATTCACTGCTTGTTAAATGAACATGTTTTAACTTGATTGTGAAAATTTAAGATTCCTATCATTATCCATCAAGTATTTAAATGCACTGTCTTTGTATATTAGGACAAGGATTTGTGAATCCCTATAAAAATAAAGCATGAGAATAATGAAAGATTTAAAGATTTTGAAGTCATTAAAAAAATAGGTATGACTTTCATTTTGAACTTTAACCCATTGTGTCATATTTTTCAGAAATTTTGATTTAACTCCGATAATAGATATACCTGTATACAAAAGAAAAACAAATGAGAACTGTGGAGAAAAATTGTGATATATAGTTGCTACCCCTTAATAGTTAAAAAAAAAAAAAAAAAGTTTTTTTAAAAAATCACCTAAAACATTACCATGTAAACAAAAAAGAAGAAAAATGCTGAATAACATTTTATTGAACTATCCAACAGCTACAGAATTGAATTTTAAAAAATCAAAATGTGACTCTTGGCATCTTTAAACATTTGAATACTCTAGAATTTTTATGTTTTAAAAAGTTTAAATCGTTGAAGCCAAACACAGATGGATTGGAGAATTTGTACAGAGGCTTGAATTGAAGTCAACTTGTGTTTTTATGTTTAAAATTAATAATGACTGGACATTCTGCATATCATGGGGGTACATATGAAAGCACTGGCAGCTACCAGGATGTCTATATATCAATACACAGTTTACCAAAAACTTCTTGGTCAGAATCTTATTACCTCTTGCATACCTAGGTTCTTCTCAATGGAATACTAGTGGCACAAAATATATAACATCCATAGATGACCCTGGATATTGCAGTATACATAAAACTAACCCTATACCTATAGAAAATAGCCCAATTAAAGTTGAAAGTTAACAGACTAAAATATAAACTATTAATCTTTTTTTCAGACCGTCTGCCACTCGTCTTGTTTCCATCCCAAGCCGAGAGGGGACGCCGGTCACCTCCCAGTCCACTCTGCCTTTTGGTTCTGAAAATCCGGTACAGGTGACCAGCTCCCAGAATGGTCAGCCAGCCGTCACGGTCCAGCAAGTTTTGTCCGCTCCAGTTGACAATCTCAGTCCCTCGGCCATCAAGGAGGAGCTGAACTCCACACTCAATGGATGTGCCAGTGACAACTCTATCAAGAGGTTTGTTTTCTTTGTACTTTGCTTCATACTTGCATAATTCACAGCTATATTTGGTCATGTTAGATTAAAAAAAAATATCAATATTTTATATACAGCCAGGAAAAAAATCTTTTTTGTTCTAAAGCTTGGTATACACAGCAAGTTAGGAGCTGTTAGAAGAGTAGATTCATGATAATCTGGAAAACTCACAATTCAGACACATATATATCGGGGAAAGATTTGATCATTGACTTATTGAACAGAATCCTTCAGTATAGAAAATTTATAATCTGGACTATTTTCAAATAATAGAGTGTCCACTGTATATATTTGTGCCACTTTAGTTTGTAAAGTCTCTAAAAGCTTGATTTATTCTGTAGTTCTAGTGTAGTAAGAAAGCTTAATACTATGATATACTAAATTGTTTTAATTACAGCTGGCTGGCCAGTCTGGGTCTGTCTGCTTACATTGATGACTTCCATCAAATGAACCTTACCACTATGCAACAACTTGAAGACCTGACCATCGAGGTAAGACTGTCCATCCAGGACATACATTGGTGTTTGTATTCTAAAGGAAACCATATTCAAGACTTGTGTGTGTTGTATTACCTGCACAAATTAAACTCGTCATGGTTAAATTTTTGAATGAGAACCTACCAGATCAGTGTGGCACCATTCTACAAAGTTAGCTTCAACAAAACTATTTTCAGTACATAATGATAAAATTTCATTAATATTCCTGTCTAGCCATTAAGGAGTGATATCTTTAAATAATCATACAGGTACTAGCAGAGCCCATATCACAAGCAGAAACATTTTGGTTCAGACTGTCATCAAACAAATTTGAAAAATGATCAAGGAAAAAAATGTTTTAGATTTGTAAGCATGAAGAACATTTAACACTGTATTTGTGTCTTTCATTTCAGGATCTTCAGAAGATGAAGATTGGTACAAGTCACAGAAATAAGATCTGGAAAGCCTTGGTAGAACAGAGAAGTCAGTCTGTAATTCTGTCAGAGTCAGCAAGTCTCCAACACGAGATCTCCACCGCCTCAACAATGAGTCTGTCATCGCAGAACAGCATCACTCCCACCTCCAACTACTGCCCAGGGTACTACGAGGTCACCCGATACACATTCAAACACACCATCTCATACACATCCAAAGATAAAGACAGCAGCAGTCCGCAGACAAAGAAACAGAAAATGGACGAAGAGTGTGTTTAGAGTGATGAGGAAACGAGTGAATGGGAGAGTGAGAGCGAGGGAGTTGATTTTTTAGTGCTGATATGTGCACAAAAGTGTTCTTATATTGACAGATTTGACTCAAATACTGTGTAACTCCAGGTTGGTTAGAGGAAAGCAAAGTTTGATGTGTGGTAGTGCGATAGTTGTGGCAAGGGAGGCAATCAACGATAAGACTTTTTGTATGTTTTTTACTGGGGTAAATATTTGTGTAAAGATCATGGATGTGCTTTAAGATACATATTGATATCAATTTAGGATAAAGCTAGTGTAGATTTGTAATGGAGATATAATTCTTAATTCAAATATAATGGGGATTGGTCAATTCAAAGAGGTAAGAAATGACCTAAGTAATGCTTCATACTTTTAATTATGAAGAAGCAAAATATAATTATCTATAAGCTTTTGGATTGAGGTTTTATCTAGTTATCTTTGTGCTTGAGCTCAATATGTAACTTAATGCATATTCATGATCATTTATGTTGGGAATAATATTACAAAGGGGAGATGTAAAAACTGTAAATGACAGAAGTGTTCAGGGGAAATAACTGTGTTCAAGCCACAACAAATTCTCATTTCATACCGTAGAAAACTTCAAAATTTGTAGACAACGGCCATGACACCTACCATTTTTACTTACGTTTCTATTTTCTCGACCTGTAATCTCTAATCCCACACTTTTAAAAGGGGGATAACTCTATTAAACTTGGCATCATTGAAAATGAATATTTTTCAAAGCTAAATCTTCCGAGGTGCATGTGCCGTTCGTTTGAAGTATCATACAACATCAAATAAACCTGTGTTCAGTAGAAAGAAAACATTCCGTTTTATTTTTATACTATAATTGTTTTCTATATGAATGTTGTATTGTTTTCCTGGGTATCATTTTGCCCCGCTGTGGCAATTGTTTTGTTTAGTAACCCTAGTGATAAATACTTGTGTACAGTGCTGATAGCCGGGACTCCTTCCTGTGGACCTTTACTATAGGTCATGTTTTCCTTTGTACATATGTAAATTCTTGTTGCCGGTAGTTACCATAGAAGTGATTGTGTGTGTGGATTATCTTACACAACTGTTCTGTTTTATATTATAAGATGTTTATTTAAAGAAGTGGAAAACTAACCATTTGGAGCCGTTTGTTAAATAATTATCCTGTTGATGTATATATAACTTTGGATAGATTAAGAGACTGTAGTAGCTGGTGGCTACAAAACTGACAAACTCTTATACCCATACCATGTCCTTGAGACAGTGTAAGGTGTAAATTCTTTGCGTGACATAGATACCAATTCCAGAGAATTTTTGACTCTAGCTGCCTGAACATCACATTACAATGTCTTGAGAGGGAAAAGAAGACTGAGTTAAGAAGTGCAGAAGAAATGTTAAGTGTTGAATATGATGATACCTACTGGTGATAAGATAACATAGTAACATCAGAAAAGAATATACCTATATATGAGATAGGAGATAGAATAATACAAAGGGGTGAGAAATGTTGTGGAGTAAAATGGCCTATTTTGACAAAGGGCTCTAATTTATAGTACATATATTAGATAATATATGTGTTGACGTGTTCATTTTAATTTATGTATTCATATTTATGCAAGTTGCAATGTCCTATAAAATAGATTGAAGTGTTTTTATTATTACTGGTTTATGTGAAGTGCATGTTTTTTTATACTAAGAGTATAGTTGTCTCTGTGTAGGCTAACTGTTATAGTTGTAGAAGATTTCCAACTATTTTCGGGCACAAATCTTGTTGAAGATTTTATGTTTTAAATGATTGTTGTCTCTCCGTCCACATTGAACTCTTTCGTCCCCTACAAACCGTTATATCCAGGATAAAGGTGACAGTATTAATGTCCACTGTTGTTTTTTGGGGATGAAGTGTTTTAACTTTTGTTTAATATTGAGTGAGAGGAACCATCATATAAGATATATATATAATCATAGATAATGTGAGTTATGTTTTGTTCATTTTAACACTTACTGGCAAGTTCAATCAGAAACTATTTTCGCTTAGTGAATGAAATCGTTTATGGTGTGGTTTTGTTCTGAAACATGAAATTAAAATGTACAAGTCAGGAACATTTTGTTCATATCGTTCCTACTGCTGTCACATCAACTAGGCATCATTTTAAGGTAGGTCCCTTTCTGGTAGCTGGTGACTACCTAATAGGACTAACATAATAGGACCAAGGAAGTCCATCACAAAGACAAATCACAATTGGGCAGACCGATGCATTTCTCATCAGAAACTGTCATGTACTGTGTATGTGGAACAGTCTGGTGTCTAGAGTAAATGGTTGATGATCGAATTTGCCCTTACAATTGTATTGCAATAATCTGTTTTTGTTTTTAATTTTATATAAAGTATGCCGACGTTACATCAAATTTTAACCTGCTTGAACCTAACCATCTTTTCCAAAGTGAATGGATGCATCGTCTGAATGCAATATCATTTTATTGGTCTGGGCTTTTATACCAAATCCTGTATACTGCTGTTTGTTCCAGTAATCATGAACATTTTCAACTTCCATAAAAAAACTCTCTTACAGAATAGATCTCTATTTCTTTTCTCAGTAGCCATGGTATCACGCGTAGAATAAAATAAGATATTGTTCACCATCAAGGGTGTTAAAAGCATTTATATCTATTTGTATAGAAGATTTTCAAAAATTAAAACCGTTTCTCTTATTCTTTAATTTATTTTGAATTTAAAAATTTATTTAAAGGCAAAACATAGTATTACTATATCATAAGTGTCATAATATTCATCTTTGGTGCAACATACCGTCATTATCACTCATTCTCATCCAGTATGTTCAACACTGCCAAACAGAAATAAAAGGTCTGTCAAAACATCAGGAGACTCATTCTCAGAAAATACTTTAGTTTCAATTTTTGATATAAAATCATCTTGTGTATCTAAAATAAGTTTTCAAAGTACAGTATTTTTTATATGTGTGAGAAAGTTTATAATTCAATTGAATTGAAATTAACGCCAATTAATTTACATGACTTGTACATATCCTTCTGTTTAGTGCCAACCTCACTGTTGCATTGAGCAGAAATGAAATTTTCCTAGTTTTAGTTATTTCCTTCATTCCTATATATTAAAAACAAATGTGGTTCGATGCAATTTTATTATAAAAGCTTTTAAGTAGAATCTGTTTTAGTACAATATGATAAGAACAAATAACATGGATGTTTATTTGTTTTGTTTGGAAATGAAAATGTTTTAATAAATTTGATATGAACAAATCAATAAAATACAATTTTAATGTAAGAATTGTTCAGTTGTTTATCTGCTTTTGCAATAGCTTGTACATTAAATTTAATTTGATGCAACAGCCTGATGCACCTGCAAATAGCTGGTGCAGTCTTACCTTCAAAGACTCAACTTAAGATTTGACCTCAAAATGTAAAATAGAAATTTCAAATAGAGATTTGACACTGGCTGTAACTTGGACCTCGACAAACATACTGGGTATATTTGACTACAGACAGAACTGAATTTGACTTTGAAAGACAGCTAAAGATTTAATTTGAAACTTTAGGACACATATGAAGACTATACATCTGAACTTTAAATACATAGCTGAATAGTAAACCTCTAATTATACACCTGAGGATTCAACCTTAAGACAGGTAAAAGTTAGACCTTAAAAAATAGTAAAGGTTACACCTCTTAAGTCCGCTGAAGATCTGATCATTAAATGTATAGCTGAAGATTTGACCTCTTAAGATGCAGTGAAATATTTGACCTATAAAGACAGAACTTGAGATTTTATTTCCCTGCCAAATAAAAACTAGTAGTGTATAGGGACTTGGCTGACAAGTACATCAAGATGAAGATGTCACTTACACTAGTGACGGTTTGACCTCTAAAACAACTAGTGAGTTTACCTCTTCAAGAATTGACCTCTAAAAGCAAGTGAAAATTTTACTTCTAAATACATAGCTAAAGTTTTGAACTTTAAAGACAGTTGGAAATGTGAGTTGTAAAGAAAGAAACCGGAGATTTTACTAGTGAAGCTACTAGAGCTGAAAATTTTATTTTTAAAGGCATTAGTGATGATTCCATTTCTATAGACCATCGAAGACACAGCGAAGGTTTGACCTCTACAAATAAGCTGCGTACGAAGATGTTTGCCCTGTTAAAAACGATGCTCTAAAGGATGTCTGAAGTTTTGGCCATGTAAAGCTCAAATACTAAAACAGTGAAGGTTTGACCTCTTAAAACAAATGAAAGTGTGACCTCTTAGGACTAGTGAGGGTGTGACCTCTAAACACATTTGATGGCAATCTAATTAAAATTAGATCTTCTATGTCGCTCTATCTAATTAAAATTAGATCTTCTATGTCGCTCTCCGTAGACTGTCCGCTTCTACGAGCGACGTAGAGCGACGGTACGGATAAGATACGTACGATATTAGCGACATAGAAGATCTAATTTTAATTAGATTGAGCGACATAGAAGATCTAATTTTAATTAGATAGATTTGAAGGCTAGCTTTTGTTTCCCTGTAAAGTGCATCCATTGGACATGTGGATATAGGAGCATTTCCTGTTGAAAACAATTAGTGTTGCCAGACTCCCAACATTTGTAGAACACTGCACATAGTAACGATAAGATCCCTGTCTATATCCGATAGGCATTTGTGCAACCGGTATTTTGTACAGTCGAGCTGAACATCAGAAAACAAATTATAACAGAAGCCAGGAATGCCAATACCAATGTCGTGATCGCTTAATCAGCATTGTATATCCCACTATATATTTGTTTCCATGCGAGGACTGAATGACACACGACCCTTGTGGTATACTCTATAACAGTATCTAAAGGGGAGAGTAAGTGGACATGATAGAAAACGAGGGGGGGTCAGGTCATCGTTATCATGACATTTGTCATGAATTCAGGACTAAATGGAATGAGTTTATTAGCCAACAATGGTCAGTGACAGATGTGTATACATGTTTTGGCCATACTATTTCCTGACTGGACCTTATCACCATGAGGAACCAGAACGGGCTCTCTTGGTCCCGACCTGCAGCCCTCCCTCTGGGCGAAGCACCAGCTTTGAACTGATGGTGCTCGAAACGAAGGGTACCAAAATTACAGTGATGCCTATGTTTAACCGAGTCATTAAAGTGAATAGTCGGGCAAAGAAAACCAGTCTAAATGCGTTCATTGGCCTTCCAAAAGTTCTCACATATTAATACGACGGTCAAGTTCTGCTTATTTTCCCAGTTCTGACCATTAAAGTAAAGAAAAGTTGAAAGCATTGAAAGCGAGGCTGCGTGGAAATGTAACCACGGATATAGTGAGCCGGGAGGACGTTTTAGAATTTCCATACTTTAAATTAATTTCTTCGCACGCAGACAGATTTTGACGAGAGATTTTATTTTTCCATTTCATTAGAAATTATCCTGGATACATTCACACCATTTTACCGACTTTAGCCATCCTTGCCCGACTGTTCACTTTAACTTTATATATAACAATTTTCCTCATTATACCAATCATTAATCTTTTGTTTGTTTACTCATAGTGAGATGATGTGTATTGGAAGTGGCATTTCCTATGTGTATCGGGTTGGCACGTTGCTATGGTTATCACCACGGATCGAACTTTACCTAAAGAGGTTCATTGGGTTTCTGAAGTTCCTCAGTCCATAATTCATGGAAGCAATAGGCATTATAGTCATCAACACTTAAAGAACTCTTTCGTGTTTCCATAAAGTATATGATTTTAGTACACGTACCATCTGAATCCGGAAGGTGAACGTTTTCCATGTTTCCTTTCCAAACAGCTCGGAAATCCGCTAAGGACTTGCTGACTTATTATTGATATTATCATAATTCTCCTCTTCGGGTTCAATATGGAGTCAAAATCTTCTATGAAAAGGCAGTCGTCGAAATATGCAGGTATTTCGTATTAATAACACAGTAAATATATGAGTAATTGCTATATCTGTAATGTCGTTTCTTTTTTTATATGCATGACATGATATTGTAGTACTTCACCAAAATTTCTACTACATTATTGTATCACCTACATTTGTTTATATATTGTGTTTCATATTTTGCTATACTAAAAAGGCACGAGTAGGCTTTTGTAGCAAAAGGCACGAGCAGATTTTGTTAGCAAAAGACACAGCAGACCACAAGCAAACCGATACGAGATCTAAAACCATATTCAGACTTGAAGTAGTTATTTCCTTCAGTCTCACCTATAAGTACGGACTTTAATGGCCAATAGCTTTATATTGTTGAAAAGCTATATATATTTATTGGTTTTTGAAATATCTAACTAGGATTGTTCCCGTTCCGTCTTTGGTAATGTATTCGCTTTTTTCCGATGTGAAATACACGAGACAATGAAAGCTTCTTCGTTAACTTTAGGTTCAAACACTAAGTCATGTTGCTGTTGTGTGGGCCAACAAGTCGTGAAGTGAGTGGTGTTTATGTTGATACTATAGAACCTCGATGAACGGAATGTTCCAACCATATCGAATAACGCCTTGTCGCATTATGAAGACTTCACATGTCACGACCTTGTCATATTTTGGACAAAAAAATAATATAGCCAGGTTTAGAGGACTAATCACGAGCTTATGGACACCCTGATGCGTTCATCATGAGGGTACTACCTTAGAAGAAGGCACAAACGAGACGTAACCGTGGACACTGGTAACAAATGTTTAGGATGGGTCTTATTTATTAAGACAGTAATACCGTGAGGGCCAACTATCAAGCAAAAGCCTGACATACGATGGTAGAAGTATCATCGACTAAAATAGGAGTCTTCTCCAAACCCAAACCTTGTCGCACCTGACTCGTATACTCATCTGAAACATAATCATATGTGGCAATGTCTTTTTAAAAGAACAATCTAGATAATAAAACCTGTATAAAATAATAATAATAGCTCTATAAGGTGCAGATGATAGAACCGAAACTCTTCCTCATATAGTGACAGCCAGCTGTAAACCCAAATATGTTACATTGTCTAGAGAGATGGTTCAATTTCAACAAGTTTATCGAACAACAGGCTAAGCCTATACAGGTTATCTCCCAGAAGAGATGGTTGAATCGAATGCATATCTAAAAAGGGCTTAAAATTGGCTTGAAGACCAGTTGGTGTATCGTCAAATGAGAGAGCAGACCAAAAACAATCGTAGAAAGGAAATTAACACTTAAAAAGTCCAAACAACTTACGTCATATCAAAAGAAATATTCCTGGAAGAAAGTAGAGATGCGTATTACAGCGGTTTATGTATTTCGTGGAGAGGGCGTATATATAAGCTTTGCCTGCTGTCCGATCCAAATTTTTTTTATTTTATAAAATGTTTTTAAATGAAATGAACTGCATTTTTGCAAAGCCTGGGGAAACATAAAACAATTCAAACATGTTTTTACTCAAATGGACACGAAAATGTGAAAACAACCAGTCAGTGGACTTAGATCTACATATTTTTGACTTGTGGTAGTTTTTTGTGGTTAGCTGGTGGGTCGCTGCTGCTATTTATGTTGTGGTAGCGACAGTTTTGGGATTTTGTGGTTTACATTTGTCTACGGTTTGTGATTTGGTGATCGTGACAAAAATCCCTGTAAATGACAAGCTGGACAACATCACCCTGATAATCACAGAAGGCATTGTCACAATGTGGTGTTAACTTCATTAAACCCAATTGACAAGAATTCTGTTCGTCATGAATACAAGACATTAGACATTTCGATAGAACTTTACTATGTATATGAAGACACTAGGCTTATGTTTAGCAGACCGATAGCAAATGGTTGGTGTCCGATGTGGTCCAAAAGATTGTGATATCTTCTGTATATTTACAGTGCACAAATGAGTTACATTGAGCTTCTGTCTGACATGAGAGTATATAACCTATTAAATTTGTTAATTGTTGGTTTTGATAGGTTTTACTCCTAGCAAGAACAACAAAAAAGTGAAGTATACACTGAAATGGAGTTTCATTTTTGAAAAGTTTGTCAAGGAACGCCGTTAGTGACTTTCTTGATCAGACCAAAAGTCTCTGTACAAAAGCATGTACTTGCACTGACGCGCGTAGAGATTTGTCGATACTGAGATGCAGCTATCCATAACGCTAAATAGGCTCAGTACGTTTGATGCGCTTGCACAATACATCTTTAAAATGTTATGTGGTTCTGTAATCACGAATTTTATTTTATGTCACAGATTAATAATTGCCTCTAGTCTAGACTTAGACCCTTGCTGTGGCTATCGGGGCGCTTACTCTTTATATACGTCTGGTCTGATCTACCTAGCTTGATTAAGTCGGATAAATCAGTACATTACTGTCGTTCATTTAATGCTTTGAGTTTGATGTTTTATCATGCCGATAGTCGTGCTTTGCTATCGTCATCAAGGAAATTATCGCTGTCAACGCCTCAATGGCATATATTGGACATGTGTTTGTTCCATGAAAATTAAAGTAACAATAAGCATTGTAAGGTCATAGTGATGGAAGAAAATAAGTTCCGTGTCCTTCGACTATCGGTTGTATATATGAGGACACAACCCACACTCTTGATATTTATAATTCAATTAGCATCCACATATAGCTCTGAAGGCATAAAGGTGCCACAGCCTTTCTTGATAAATGACCTCCGCCAGAGGGCGTAATTGCCCGTCAACATGTGACGTCACAATACACCACACGTGTATGAATGGTTATGGTGTTGTCTTCATTGGTTACAAATATTACATGCATGTTTTAGTTCTAGAACAAGGTATATGCTTCAGGGTTATTGTCCAAGGTGGATAGTCATCAGAACAACACAGGCACCTAACGGCTGATTGCATGAGAACATGTACAGAAGTGTCAAATGATTATTCTCTACCAAGTTAAAACTTTGTGATAAATCTATAACGTCTTTGTACATCTATTACTGATATATCAAAAACTAATTATAAAATAATTGAAAAAAATTTGCAAAAGTGAAACTTAGCCTTCCTTGCATGCCACATGGCGTATCTTCTGCCATTTTGATAGCACTCGCTCATTTTTCATGAAATATTTAAACCTTTTCTTACATACATGTGCAACCTGTATCTCGATAAATAATATGCATTTTGTCAAACTATATCAAACTAATCAAATACAGATGTTTTATTCGATTCCTTGAGATTTGGCCTAAATCATTCCGTGTTTAACTTCACGAACTAACCATACACAGGTTTCTTTAAAATATGAGAGATACTACTGTTTCTTCTTAATCAATTTTATTATTGGATGAAATAAAGAAAATACCTGGCATCCGGAACATGAAACTAATTATATGGAGCCCGCGAAGGGCTCTATCTAGGTACCAGTAAATGTCTTATAATATAGATCTGTGCAGACTACCTATGTGTCCCTGCGTACGATACACAGGAACGCATCTCTACACATAAATTCACACATGCACAGCATATATTTTGAATTTACATGTAAATCAGCCAATGCTAACTGATGTATGTGCACACGTGCAGATAAACCCATATATATACCTGTGTAAGTTCGTCAGCTATTGTTCATACCTGTTAGTGTGTAATGTACGCCTTAGTTATGCATACTTAGGGCACAGCAGTCATCACATACACCTATACTTACCTGTCATAGGGCCATACCTGTGGGACGTGTGGAGAACCTAGGTTTCCATACCTGGATTCTACCTGTAGGTTCGGATTTCTTACCGTTATTTTCGTAAAAGAATAACTTTATCACACACATGGATTATTATACACTTTAAGGTAAGTAATGTTTGAACTATATATTTTAAATTGTCGATCTTCCCCTGATAAATATAATATCACGTGGCACTCATTATTTAGATGAATTCCGGTAATTTGACATTTAAGTATGTCATTGGTCTACACGTCATGCATGTAGCTATAATGAAATACGGTCTGAAAAATAGCTGATTTCCCCTTGATAAATGACAGAAAGCTGCTGCTTAGTACTTTAGATATCTAAAATTCTGATTTTATAGATTCAGATTTTTAAACATAGAACAGTATTCATTTATATTGGAAATTTGAGTGTGAAAGGCGTCGAATCTGGGTATTTCTGTTGTGATGAATAAAATAAATATATGAATCAACACCTCTAAGAGGTTTTTGATTCATAATCATCAATTATATATACATGGTTTAAAATGCGTGGGTGCATATATGTTAAGTATTCATTTCTTGTAGATGCATGTGAAATATGAGCTCATTTTTTTTGTATGACGCATGTAATGATGCTTTGCATTTAACTTTGTCGTTAACCGGTTACACCAGATGCTTGATGTGGACACATACTTTTACCTGTAATCTTCTAGACATGTTTTAATACATCGAGTTTCCATTTATTTGTCAACTTACAAATGGGCGGGTCCCATAAAATCTACAAAGAAAGATTTTGGAAATAAAAAAATGTAATTCGTCATGGCAAAAGGTTATATGCAATAACTTTCGTCACTACATTTGTACATGTGTCCTAGTGTCAGGGATACTCTACATATCAGACACGATGTGACAGACAGCTGTCTTCATTGTCTCTGATCTGATAGTAGCAACAGACAATGAAGATGTTTCATTACGACATCTCTCCTTCCTAAAGAACAGTTACGGCCTAACAACACACCTGACATCGACAATGTTCACACACATGCAGTTTAGCCCAGGGCGATCTGAGATTGCCGAAGGCAAGACTTTTGACCCATATTAAATACATTTACACGTGTACTAAATACATTACAACAAAATACTATCACTTTTACCATGTGTAGAGCCTGTGGCGAATACCATTACGTAAATTAATAGAAAATTTGGATCAACTTCAAATCGCCGTTCCACAGAATTTTTGACTGACGTTATCACGGTTTATAATCTTGCAATTCGTCAGAATTATACAGATGTTTCTGAATTTGTCAAAGCCAGTAGGCATATCACATACATGTCCGTGTTTTTCTGCAACAATTCATTGAATAGAGGGTGCATTGAAGTTAACTCAAAGACATAAGGGATTTCGATTAATATTAATTAAGATTTTTTTCTTTTACGTTTAAACAACTAAAAAAGAAATTGTAGTTCATAAAAATCATCGACTGTCATTCGATCGCTCTTGACAGATTCGTTAGCTTGATAAAACAATACCCATGATATTAACTTTTATATGTCACATAAATTACACAAAGCTTATAACTACATATTGCTGATCAAATTCAAGTGTTAGATAATATGAATGTGAACGTTCATATTTAAAGTTTACGCTTTATTCGATATTTCACACACAATACTTTTAAGCTAACTATGCTTTCACCAAACAATGTCGCTCCCATCAAATGTCAAAACGAAAGTAGGCCGACGCTACGCAAATCACAAGCCTTTCTGTATATTGGTAAGAACTTTTATCATCGTAAACAAATTTTATCCCCATATGTAAATGTTTAATCTCAATAAAGTTCCGCTTTTATTTTCTTTCAGTTGCTAGTAGACGAAGTCTAGCAGAACACACATTCTTTTACGAAAAGGTAAGAAAGCTATAACGTCATGGGCCAATCAAAATGATCGTTACAAATTAGACCTACCGACAGATGGCGTACAAACATGGCTGAAAAACAAGATCTTGGTTATGAACAGACACTGGTAAAGTTTATTTTTCTCTTATTTACATTATTTAAAGTGTTGATATACACAGACAGTTATTATCACGTTCAATGGTTACACTTAAAGTAAGTCACTGATATCATTAGTTGACCAAAACAAACCAGTAACAATACGAATTTTAAGAAAAATCGTCTGATCTAAGTCAGGGATATTAAAAGTTACAACTGTTAAAAGCTTTAAGCTTAAATTAACTTAATTAAATTAACATTGTGTTGTAAACAGTATTTGAGTAAATCGAAAGCAGTGATCAGTTTGGAGAAAATCACTAACAGTTAACTTGTGTATTATATGCTGACTAGAGTATCCTACCTAGTGGTGTTCCGATTAATCAAGTTCAACGAGTATTGTTGGTTTTGGGTGTTTGACCAATTCTTCGAGTAAGAAATCTGTATTTGAGTTTCGTTGGAATTGTCCAGCATCATGATAAACGAAAGTGTATGATTAGCCTATCAGTACAACATGCAAGAAATGTCGTAAAAAACGTGAAGTAATCAATCACTTGTGTGTGTTTTTGCTCATATCATTTCAAATATCAAGTGAAGGAGTATGATTTTATTAAATAAAATTGGTCTTGTAAACTTTTTTCATACATCACATGGAAATTCTATTTGATTCTGATGATCACAGTATATAGTAAGCTATAGACCCTAAAGTTTTGAATCCCTTTATTCAAATATTGAAACTACAAAAATAAAGTCTTCTTATTCATTTGATGGAGCTTGTATGTTTGGTTCAGTAGCAATAGCAAAGAGAAAATGTAATCACCCCATGTATGTGTGAAACTAAAGTAGAAACAAAGTGAAACAGATATTTTAAACATTAGTAAAAAAAACTACAAAATTAACTGTTAAAACTGAAGTGAATGAAGAAATTTGCTATATATTGGTTCAAGAATTTGTAGTTATTCCTATAAGCTTTCATATATTTTTGTTCATTTTAATCATCCCTCTTCTTCTCATTAATAAATTTCCCTTTTTCTTTTATTTTATCCTTTTCCACCATTTTTGTTAAATTTATGTACCTTTTAGGGAGTCCATGACAGGGCAATAAGCCAGGTATGCCCCCTTCCCCTCCTTGTTTGGATCTGTTCCATTTTTCAACTGAAACATGTACATTTTTTGTAATTGTTATTTTGTATTAAAATATCCATTTAATACCAAACATCCTTGCAGGCTGAATTTTCTGACTGACACAATGTTTGATGATATACCAATTGTTAATGTACTTGTGGTTAATTTCACCACAAAAGTAAACCTAGGTCACTGATCATAGCAGGCCAGTGGCCTTGTTATACCAACACTTGTTCATTTCTGCTTGTTAGACAACATCTGAGCAAGGAAATTAATTGAATTCACAAAACAAAACAAAAATCACAAAAACAACTTGCCTAACCGACATAGGTTTGCTATAAAAATTATTGTGTAACATGTTATCAAAACTACAGAGAATGTTACAGAATGCATGATTTTCACATTAATTTTAATCACTGCCTTTGCTAGAGATCAAACAGGTTACAAAACCTCTGGCTTATTATAATAGGCTGACACTCAGTTGATCAAGCTAAAGAGAACCATGAGGTATATTACAGCTAGTTTTCACCAGGTTTACATGCACACTCTATACTAATTAGATACAAGTGATGTATAGAGCAAGAGTAATCATAGATACTTCTTAAATTATGAATTCATAGGAAGACATAATGGTGAAAGAGGGGCTGTGGTGGCCTAGTGGTTAAGATGTTAAATACAAAATATTCTATTCCATTTTCTTTGCAAGATATGATGACTGATGGCACTCATTGTTGTTGAGTGTGGGTGTCTTTTAGGGTAGACCTCAAGCACTAATTTTCTTTCACACGCCTCCAATTACACCAAAGCAGCCACCTTCAATATCTATCTCATTCTGGGAAGTCAAAAATGTTGAACTTCATACATTTTATAATATCATGTTAAAATAAATGATTCAAGTTTTAGTTGTAGAAGTCAGATATGGGAATATGCCAAAAACAAGTTATCGGTATCATTCCAAAGTATTATAAATTATTTCATCTATGCTTGTGAAACACTTAAAATAATGAAAATGAATGAGAATTTCATTGAATAAAGATTCATCTACTTAAGACTTGAGCAGATTTACCATTTTCTTCAATAATACATTTAATGCTCTAGTGTAAGATGTTGATCTAATTACAAATTAAATATGGACCCAATAATAAATTTATTTAATTTCACAACTTTAATGATGAAATGCACTGTCTAACATTTATAATGAAATATTAATATTTCATAGTTAAATTTAGTTGCTTACTTCATATAAAACCCTCTACACCCAAGTGTATGTATTTATGTATATGTGTGGTAGTATCATACTCTGCACTTTGTGTATTACGTCAGGTTTAAGGTCATAGGCGTCACTTCCATATATGAATCATATATGTCAAAAATAAAGGAGTGAATCCAGCATTCTAATTTAATTTTGATAGTGGTGATTAAAACTTGTGTACTATGCTTTTCTCGGGCGTGACTGAATATGACAGAGAACATCTGTTGTCATATACACAAAGACAAAAGTTCAAATCAATATACATGTACAATGTACATTATTGTACAAGTGTGCTTGTTACCTTATATACATAGGGTACAGTTTGTATAGATGTGTTTGTATATATATATATGTATAGTTATGAACTGTAAGATGCATAGCTCTAATGTGAGAGACAGTTGATGTCTACATATGACCATAGATCCACATGTTTTAATTTGAATGGACAACAGGATACAATCAGCAGAATGAAATGTTTTAAAATGTATGAAATAAATAAAAAGATTCAAGTTTACTTTAAATAATCAGGAAAAAAGGCATCTGTTCTTAACTAACACTATTTTTTGAACAACTTTTAAAATTAAGGTCAAACAGGTGTTCCTTATGACCTTGACCTCACATATTTTGAAAATTAAAGGCTAAAACAGCTTTTTAATGGATGCATGACCTTGACCTACAATATTAACATTAATAATATTTAGAATCTGATATCTGTTAATTTAACAACTGTTTTCCAAAACTTGAAGACACATTTATTATCTGTTATCATATAATCTTGAATGTATATTATTTGAATTATACTGACAAACTCTTAATTAGAAATAAATGTTTTTGAACATGTTCAAACTTTACCTTTGAAATATGAAATTTAAATTTGATAAATTCCTGCCAAAAACCTTAAAAACGTTTGACAAAGTGCATACTAATTTTTAGGCATGTGTGCATTTATTCTGCAGATGTTTCCTTAGGAATCTAGATCCATGCATTGATATCACAGAACTGTACATTTTGTTGGGTGTTGTATGTATGGATACACACCAGTAATGTTAACCTGTCTTCTAAAGCGATGATCAGTCATCTTCAAACACAACCAAAATGTCTAGACCGTCAGTGTCAAATTAAAACTTTTTATAGTGCATCTACATCCATCAAGTGCTTTTGTGTGTAAATCAACTCAGATAAGGATATTTAAGACAAATGTACCTGGTATGACAGCTCGTTGATTTTGATAATGAAGCAAGTCTCAAGTGTGACCAGTTTCTGTATTTTGTTCATTAAAATGTAGTCAAACCTGTTCAGGAAGGGTCAAAGAAAAAAGGTCTTTATTTTTAGTAACATAGCCAAGTGATCTCTGTATACAGGTCACATAATCGTGAAATTGTGTATTTTGGACTTCAAGAATGTGTTTTTTTGGATTTTTTTAAAATAAAAGGTGATTATTATACAAAGGCTGCCATTAAGAAATGAATTATTGCAATGTATACACAAAGTAATGACAGTATAGTGATCAATATGATGTTTATATTATTCTTATATTAGTGGTAATCAAGAAGACGATATTGTACAAAACTTACCTGGTTTTTATTCCCTTTAATTGGGATGAGGAAAGGAAGGACATGTCTTGTTTATAACCATGTCTGTTCCGTCCAAATTTCACTGAAGACGGGAACATTTATATGTCTTATGGCAGAACATTTGAGGATATTTATCTCAAATACTACCAATAAAATCTGTATTGTGTAACAAGCGGTACATTAGAGATGGTATTTATTATACAGATGTACAGTAATAAATATTTTAACTTTAAGAATTGTACCCATGTGGTTACCACCATTTGGTGAAATCCTTCAGAGAGCCTGTGTGAGGAAAAATCCTAGAGATGCTAAATATCCACACAGGAAGCTTGCTGGAGCGGAGTCGGATAGCTAGCAATGGGAACATCAGTGATAAATCAGTTAAAAAGCTTACTGTTGAGTTACCGCCTCAGTATGCTTATGCCAGAATTGTAAGTGATGGATTAGTTTTCAAATTGCATTTTAAAGAAATTGCCTTTTTTTTTAAAATTGATTTTTTGTGGTAAGTTTAAAGTCTTCCAGATGGCTTCTGTTAGCTGTACTCAATTTAAATTTGTAAGTCGATGGTCAAGGTGCGTTAACTCATTTACCCCTGAAATTTCATAATGGACTGGTCTAGCCTTTGATTTAGAAGAGCCTAAATGTGTCTTCAGGGGCGAAGTCTAGTAAATTTTATTACTGTTGCCAGTGGTTGGGCTGGCAACTTTCAGGCCAGGGGTTTGAATAGCTTGCTGTCCCCATATATTGCACGATTGTAAAAGATGGCGAAATTGTCCTAAATGACTTTCTTCATCCCAACATCTTCCAAGTCTGGGCTAGTATTGCTTCCTCATGCTGAGATATATATCATGATCTTTTAGAAAGTTTCAATATGATTCAGTGAGGTAGCACTATGAAAAAATTGGGCAAGAGTTCCACTATCACAAGGAGACACAACACAAATTTGCCACAATCTTCCAAGCAATATCAAAATATACCTTTGGTAAAATCTTATTCTCAATCTTATTGCACTAAATGGCCTCTGATACTTGCTTCATATCTTGTTTAATTAAGGTAGCTCACAGCTATAAGTAAAGTAACCCATAGCTACTTTAAAGGATTAATCTGACTGCTGCTATTGGGCTGTAAACATAGTTTAACCCAGTAAACAAATAAATGAACCTGTTGTTGAATTTCATTACCTGATAATGACTTCCTGTCAAACCTTGTGACATTGTGTACCTGATACTCCCAAAGTTTATTACTCTATGATGTTGTTAGCTATAGGTAGTAACTTTGACAGTTACAGTTATTTGAAATTTATCATTTTTGTATAAACCTAGGTATTACATTTGGAGTTTCT
Organism: Argopecten irradians; assembly: GCF_041381155.1. Taxonomy (NCBI): domain Eukaryota; kingdom Metazoa; phylum Mollusca; class Bivalvia; order Pectinida; family Pectinidae; genus Argopecten; species Argopecten irradians. Next base: position 22,304,005 of record NC_091134.1, read on the forward strand.
TACAAAAGGCTGCTTTAAATCAAGTCTAGTCCATTAAATGTTAATTGAAATATGATTATGCAATTAATGATTTAGTAAAAAAAATTAATGAATAACAAGAAATAATAAGTATGAATATATATATCATATAAAAGAAGTGAGTCCTCAGATAAAATGGGTCCGTTTGTACATTTTGAATAGACTTTCAGGATGGGATACTTTTAATTTTCTGTGCTTAAAAAATGATATGGGCAGGACGTTAACACAAATCCTGTTCTGTAACCTAAGAATAGTGTTTTGCTGTGTTATAGAAACTTTTTATCAGTCATGCATGTCCGTGTCTCTTAACTGTCAGATGCATTTATGCATTCAGGTTAGTTAAGTTGTTATCAGGGAGAGAACTTGACTTAAATCTGCAGTGAGACATGTGTTTACCGGTTAACGAGGAAATGTATGTAGATATACTTGTCCTTCAAGGTGTTACCATGCAGCCTAATGACATTATAACACTTGGGACATTTCACTTTGGCAGACTAGGCAGATATTTGAAATAAAGAATTATGTCTCCAAAATTAGAAGATGAAAAATAATACACTAAAATTTCTCCAAAAATGTTTTGATTCCATTTTTCTTTGTTATGAAAAAAATTGGCTTCAATTCATTTTTTTTCTTTATTGAATACAGCCTGTAATTATGGTATACCTTATTCGCGGTAATTAGCACCCCTCCCACTAAAAGCGCCCCTACTTTTTTCTGGAGAAGGAGTTGAAGTTATTAAACGCCCCATCCAATGGTTTTAATGATGTTTTACACCATGTTTTGCTTCTTACATCAGCATTGTACGTATCTCATATTCTTTCATACCTACGGGTGTAATACTGGTTGGTCTAGGGCAATACACTCAAGCCGCCTAAGGCTTTATTGCATGGCTACCCATGCAATAACGCTTCGTGACGTCACAGCATCAACAAAATTTCTATTTCCTTTTTTTCACAAACTTAACTGGTTTTACAATAAAATATGCAAACAATGGAATTTTTGTTGAAAATATCACGTAATTTTCCATGTATGAGAAATTGACTTTCAGCCGTGGATTTCTTCGAATTTATTTCAAAATGGCGGGATATTGTAGTTGTAAAATTGCAATAAAACGTTGAGGTATGAAAGAAAAATACTCAGGATCACAAAATGTTGCAAAACCCTCGGCAAGCCTCAGGTTTTACTACATTTTGTGACCCTCGTGTAGAATATCCCTATCCTTCATATTCACATATGAAAGAGTCTTATATTACATTACCTTGTGAGTCTTTTACATGTGAATCACAACAAAATAGTGCATCTCAAAGGATAAAAGACATATGCATGTTTATTGTGACAGATTAATCTACTACGGGTACAGAAAAAGTTAAAATATGGCGGAATTTTTCGTCCACAACTTACATTTTGGTTCACTAATAAGCGCCCAGAGTTGTTACAATTTTTTAATCACCCTGGGCGCTTGTTACAGGAAATACAATAATAATATTGTTTTTTTTTAAATGTAATGAATATTAATGAAGATAGTAATGCCAATTTGGCTGTATACATATAATTAAATTTAGCTTAAGGGTCAAAGATACCTTTTATCTCTATTGCAATGAATCAATTTTTTCAAGCTTTATAATTCAAAATGTAATATGTTATTGCTATATATATGTGACTCAACAATTATAAACTGATTATACATTAGACAATTTCAGTTAAGTAGAGAAGAGGTAACACATTTGAACCAATAAGCGTACAGAGCACTTAAAATATAAAAAAAATATGAAGGAGCAGCTGTGTTTAATAGGACCAAATTTGGGCAAAATTATTACATGAAGTTGACCATTTATCCGGTTAGAAAAGAAATAAAATAGAAAAACCTTCACACTTTCCATAGCTTCAGCCTGCATTTAATGTGTGGTAAGTAAAATTACATGTATGTAGGCTCAAAAATGGGGATGGGCACTTAAAGAGACTTGGGTGTTTATTGGGATGAATATGGTATATAATTAAGATGAACATCACTATTAAATGGCCCAAAGTCTATGGCTTATGGCTTGTGCACCAGAAAAAATGTTTCAGACTAATGATACATAACTGTATAAGATTAATCATGTAATCTAGATATGTTAATATCAGATTTATGTTTTCGCACTGAGCCCCAAGCAAGCTTCCATATATATACAATGTTTGTTGTTTATGGAGCTTATGACCTTCAATTCAGAACTGTTTTAAGCATGTTTATTATGTAATGTAAGACATGTGTGTATATTAGGTAATGTAAGACCAGTACGAATGTATGTATATTATGTAATGTAAGACATGTGTGTATATTAGGTAATGTAAGACCTGTACAAATGTATGTATATTATGTAATGTAAGACATGTATGTATATTATGTGTGTATATTAGGTAATGTAAGACCAGTACGAATGTATGTATATTATGTAATGTAAGACATGTGTGTATATTAGGTAATGTAAGACCTGTACAAATGTATGTATATTATGTAATGTAAGACATGTGTGTATATTAGATAATGTAAGACCTGTACAAATGTATGTATATTATGTAATGTAAGACATGTATGTATATTAGGTAATGTAAGACCTGTACTGTAGCTAAGATAATGTAAGACCTGTACAAATGTATGTATATTATGTAATGTAAGACATGTATGTATATTAGGTAATGTAATAGCTAGTTGCTGTAGCTAAGCTTAGAATGAATATCTTGTAGTGTCAACCTCCTTCATACTTCAGTGATCAAGGTTATCTACATATCAACAACTTGTCCTTGTTACTGGGTAACTAAATTGGTATAAGAATTTACTTACCAGTACTTGGGTTTCAAGAGTACAATGTTAAAGCTGCTTTCTACACACTTAGTAATAGTAATTTTAACATGACTGTGGCAGGGTTCTGAACTTTTGTGTAGCTGTGATAGCTCTGTCAATGCCTATGTTATAGTGTTGTCTTACTGAAATATACAAATGTCTTATGATCCTTACAATCTATAACAGTTAATTTTCTGATTTCGAGAAATGTACAAGTCTGTGCTGTCTTTGTGGTGTATTTAAGACTCTTTAATGTTTTGCCTATATCATAATTATCTTGGTATGAAAGGTTGCTGTTGAAACTTACTGATGCACTGATTTTCTACACCTTTTTATTTCAGCTTTATGGAAAATACTCTAAAGATCTCGGGTCATTTGCAAAGTTTCAAGCAAAAAGACTAAAGAAGGATAGAACAGATTTGGGAAACGTTGAAAAACCTAAAAAGGGCCTTTACTTTTACCTAGGTAAGTGTAGAAGTAAAAATGGTTAATGTATTGGGCATTTGTGGAAGGTTTATTAGATTGCTGGCATCCAAGACTTATGAGTAACCTTAAGTTCTGTAAAGCCAATCTACTGGAATTTCCTGATAGAAATTATACTTATTTCTGGAGGAATTTTTGCATACACGGTATCCTCATATAGCTTAATCACAAATATTCAATTGACAAATTTCAGATTTTGATGTTTTGACATGAAGTTTTAAATTAAATTTTTGCCAAAATAAGACATAACAAAACAAAGTTTCATTTAAAAAAATCTAATATGTCATGCAATGCTAATCATATACTCAATGTAATGTGATCATAATCAATCAAAGTATGTTATCATAATTAATCATGTACATGATGTATAGCCAATTTATTCTGACCTTGGGCTGCTGAGATTTAGCTGAGAAGAATGACTAAGGTCAAGGACATAACCAGTGTATTGTAGACACTGATAGTAAAGTAGTTATCATAACTGGTAGTCTGTGTGGTGAGGGATGGAGTTATATACCTTGATGTGGTAGTCTAATGTTGTATAAAGAATTGTTTATTTAACAATTATACAATATATATATATAAAGTATATCTGTTGTTATAAGTTACTATTTTGCACATTTTATAAACATACATAGTTCCACTAAAATAGTCCTAAAAAAATTAAAGTATGATCCCAATTGAACTGCATATTTAGTTTTAAAGAATAATTTTTTTTTTCTATGTCCTGTAGAGACAAATTATCATAATATTTTTGTAGGCATGAATACTGTAGATTAATGCATTATTGGAATGAATATATGAACTAGAATTATTTTCATTTGATCGAAGGCAAAGTCTTAGTTGACCTTTTGCTATTGCTTTATGTCTGGTGTTAGTTAATGTCCATTGTGCATGCATGGTGGATAATAAGTTATCTTTTCATTTTCAACTTCTTCTTAAATACTATAAAGCACAGCGCCTTGATATTGAGCTTGTACCTTGCTTTACAGTCATAGGGGTCAAATGTACTGAAATCTTTTAAAAACTTCAGTAACAAGATCAGGCTTAGAGACTTGAGATTTAGTCTATATCATGGAAGGCAAAAAGGCTAAATTAATGACTCAAACTTTATTTAAGGTGAAAGGAATACAAAGCCTGAATGATTGTATAAAACTGCATATTTGTGTAAGGCTATTATTTAATGCTCAGACGAATAGATATTAAGTTATTTTTTATTGGAAAATTTTGTTGATTGATTTTATGAATTATAATTAAGCACATGTGAGCAGGCTGCTATCTGATCGGGTTGTTTTGTCAATATTTTTTCTGGCTTTGTCATATTATTGATACATTCCAGTGATGTGATAACGCCATTGTACAGTATTTATTTCCCCTACTAATCCTCTTACTGTGTTATTACTGATTTGGATACATACATTCATTAGATCCAAAACAGTCAACATGTGTACATGTAATAGAAGAATGAATAATTTGATTTTACATGTAGTTAGCCATTGGATACTACGTAAGTATTTTAGCATTAGTGTGTTTTGTCATCCCTGCACTGCATATTTACATTTCTTGATTTCTGCTAATATTTTTGATAGCAAACTATCAACATGTTATAAATTCTGTTTTAGGTTAGAATAACATTATTTCATGCTAACAAGCTATTCCGCTATTCATAGATGATGATTTTTCTTCAGCGTAGAATCAAATTCTGATAGGTGTGTTCTAGAATTTGCTATTTGTACAATGTGGTATCCTGCTTGGTGTCTTTGGGAGTGTACTTCAGTGTGCCAGCACTATACAGTAGGCAAGAGCTACATTTATCACAAGGAGACACAACATGGCATCTAGCTGTCATGGTCTTTTGAAACACACACACACACACATATATTTCAATGTGGAAAATTAATCTGTTGAAAAATTATTGTTTTAACATCAATAGTTTCATGCATTAGAGTTTCACAGTTTGAACCTCATTGGACTGATATTAAAATGTTTTTTAGATAATAAAATGCTACCGGGTATATATATAGTTAATTTGATATTTCTGCCTGGTCTGTAGATTATCGTCATTCTGTCAGTCCTTTGTACAATCATGCTTATCTAGATATATCTGTAGTAGAAAATTTATCTTGAAAGCACATTGTAAATGTGGAAGCATATGCAAGTGGAAAATTTATGCAAAATATGCAAATGTTATTCAGTTGCAATAATTAACATGCATTAGAGTGTGATAATTATGGAGCATGTGCTTAAGGTTATCTACACTTCACACACCATTTACTTTTATTATAGAAATTAAGAAAATAAAGCCTAGAAATTATACTCACATTTATTGTTGATGTAATGTACCGCTACTTAAAACTAATATAGCATCTGTTTTCTTAAAAGAGCTAGCTTGGGATAAAATATTATATACTTATATATATATGTTGCTTACAAATGTACAAAGATATGAAAATCCAATCAATTAAAAAACATAATTTAGATTTATCTGACTGTTCTTACTTTATCAGTTCACAGTATGTACATATATGTAGATTTTAAAAAGGCATTGCCATGTGTGATATTCTAAATAAGATGCACATTAGAAAATCATATTAACTTCATAATGTTGTTTATAATTTAGTTTGGCAGAAAAGTAGAAGGGCAAGGTGTGCAAATTATTGGGGAAATAGTATATACAGCAAAACCATACATATTTGATTTCTGTTGTATTTTTTTGGGAGTTTCTGAACATTGCTGAGCCCTTTTTCAAAGTTTTTGATGGGCAAAAAAAACTTAGAACTTTTTTTTCTCATGATCAACATCAAATATACATTACTATAGTACTCTTTTTTTTTTTAATATTTTCTGTTTCTTTTAAAACTATATTGACATGATTTTAACATGTTTTTCTTTTACTAACATTGATACTTCTTACCATGTAGGCTAGTTGTTATCTAACATTTAGAGCTATTTTGAAAAAGACTTATCATTCATACAATCTAGTAACAAAAAAAAAAATTCTATATACATTTTGTATGTTGGGTTCAGTATTATAACAATATTTCTTATTCTTTTATTGGATGAGATGTGTGCATATAAAGGAACAAAACTCAAGATTTTTCCTTGTTATGGGATTTGGTGATTTTTCCCTATAGAGTGTGTTTCCCTGCATTGTGTGAGTAGTCAATCAAGTTGACCTTTATTATACAGGTTGTCTCCCTTGCCAGTTATGGGACTTGTGTATTGAACAAAATTGCATTGAATGATAAAAAAAGGTGAAAAAAATGATGAAAGTTATAAGCAAGAATAAATAAGTTTAGCTCTATTTTATATATGGGTTCATACTGCTCTGCTATCAATACATACAGTAGGTATTGATTTGCTATAGTAAACACATAAATGTCTGTATATTAATTACAAATAATAAATGTATAATCTATAAATATTTATAGGATGTTAACACAGGATCATGATAATACATGTCCACAGTGAGTAGGTAGGAGTGTGTGTGTTTTGTGTAATTGCTTCAGATATCACTGTTTGTTTGTGGTAAATTAGATACTGCAGAAACAATAGGATTAAATCACTGCTTCCTGCTGTGGCTGCTGATGCTGGAAGCGTAGGTGCATAAGTCTGTGGCTGCTTGGATTTTGATATCAGAATACTATAGGTAAAGCAGCTGTCATATTATACTCACGGCTACAGGTATTACTTGTCTATAAGTATTCCAAATCACCTGCTGCATGCCATTTCATTCATTTAAACAAGGTAAATTTTCATTGTAATATTTCTCAAAAATAGAAGAAGAAAATTATCATTTTTGATAATTCAGTTGATTCAAATAATTTTAAAAAAGTAATTTATTTTCTGAGATTCATATATTAACCATGGCACTTTTACTTTGGAAATTAAATCTCTTTTTTTAAAAATTGATAATCAATATTGTAGAGAGTTGTAATGGTAGCATTTTAGCTGTTACAGGTGTTTGTTAAAAGAAGAACAATATTTATTATTTAAGAGTTCTGGGGCGGTAACCTCTTATATTACCTATTGATGTACTGTTGAACCTTTTTAACTGAAACTAATAAAATATTGTATTGGTCTCAACCATAATGGCTGGAATACTCTTACAACTAACATGCAGTCTTAAACTATGTGTGAAACAAAATTTGACTTTTGTTCATTTCCACAGTATTTCAGCTATAAAGCAAGCTGAAGTGCTGAAACAGTTCGGAATTGTTATTATGAATTTCCATCTGACAATATGGTATAAGTTACAAATCTGTCAGAGGTAAACCAGTTCAGTGAGGAATATGCCTTTTGTATTTTCAGAAAGATGTACAAATATTCGGGACATTGTGTTCCGGGCTATAGGGGAGGACTGGATATTTCTCGCCCTACTGGGAGTTCTCATGGCCCTGCTCAGCTTTACCATGGATTTCATTATAGAGAAATGTCAGGAAGGTACTGAAATATACTGTTATAATATCTATTGCTTCCGTATTTATTCCAATTAGCACCCGTATCATTATAAACACACCTCCTCCTTTTTGAAGCCTGAATTTCACTTTACTCGAATTAAAAGCAGACTGATTATATGAAAACTATATAGGTTTCTTTATTTGATTTTTTTTCCAAATTAAATAAAGACTTCCTTTGTGCAATATTTTGATGAAAGGCTATTCCAAATTTTATTCTACTCTCTCTTATGTAAAACATGATAAATAAATTATGATTTACCAAAATAAGCACTGATGGGTATAAAGGTTATGTATCTATATTTAACAATCTTTTTAAAAGGATACATGTATTCATCTTTACAATATTATCATATTTCACAGAGTATTTTGATTAAAACATAATTTAAAATACATTTAACCATTGTCTTTCCAGCCAAACTTTGGCTTTACGAGGAGGTAGCATTTTCTGTGGGTCTACAGTTCCTGGCTTGGACCTTTTACTCTGTCATATTTATCCTATTCGCGACAGGCTTCACACATTTAGTAGCTCCGCAGGCTGTCGGTAAGTTCATTATTTTTTAAACCTTCTTTAAAAAGACCATATCTTTTTATCAGAGATCCTGAAAATCAGTTTGCAATTTTAGGCTGGAAGTACATGCTGTTTTAGACATACTGTACCGGTATTTATTTTGACCAATTCCAGTATCTGTAACTATTTGAAATTTAAAAGTTTGATCATAGCAATGATTTTACTTTTGAAAAAATCCAAGATAAAAGAAAAGGTTGATACATTGAAATTGTTATATTGTACAGATTTGAAGTCCCTTTAACCATTAAACTTCTGTTTTGAGAGTTCAGTTTTGATCTGTTTCTGTTCCCAGGATCTGGTATTCCAGAGATGAAGACCATACTTAGAGGAGTAGTGCTGAAGGAATTTTTAACGTTTAAAACATTAATGTCCAAAGTCGTCGGACTGTGTTCCTCGCTAGGTAGCACGCTCCCCATAGGGAAAGAGGTATGTCCCCTTTTGAGGGACAAGTTTTGGTAAATCCAGTTGTGTTCCAAGAAAGTCAAGTTAATTTTTTCCTGTCTTTTGTGGAGATTTGCTACAGGCATTAATCATGATAGGATAAATGATATCAATGTAAATGCTGTCTGCAAATGTTTGAAGCAATGTTCATGTGTGAAAACCGTAAAGTTACATATGTAGAAATTTTCACAAAGATAACGTTTTTACAATTTTGTGGGATGTTGTTTTGGTTGTGAATATTTAATATGATTCCATGTGGAATACCCAATCAGAATTATTTCTTTGATAGAAGAAATTATCGACCTTTTTCTTCATTTCCCTTTCAGGGTCCATTTGTACACATAGCTAGTATAGTAGCGACATTACTAGGGAAACTAACGTCCTTCAGAGGGATTTATGAAGTAAGTACATTCTGTATCTTTTCTTTTTCAAACCATGACATCAGTGATACAGGAAGGACAAATGACCTATGGTCAGAAATTACCTCACACTGAATTTACAGTCAAGAGGTGGAAGACCTGACCAATGACTTTCAAAACCTGAGAAATTATTATAACTGACATCAAGTGAACAAATGATTTACCAATACAGGGTTTGATCTCTAGCCATGAGTCATGTTGTTTCTCATTAAGATGCATAGCCCAGTCTTTCCTTAGCTGTTCCAATTGTCCTTCATATAGATACTGAAGCAGAGTAGAGACAGTTGATAGTAGAACCCAGCTACTACAGGTACCTTGGTAGTTTGATAGCTTTATCACAGAGACTGTTACATCTTTCAGCAATACTGTTAGATGTGTTGTCGGTATACATGAAAGATTACTTGTTACTTGTGTTGGTGTGTTGGTTCAATTCACTTATCATTACATTATTTTATCCTTTTGCAGAATGAGTCTCGGCGGACAGAGATGTTGGCTGCCGCCTGTGCAGTAGGAGTGGCTGGAACATTCGCTGCACCAATTGGAGGTTGGGACTCAAAATCATTTTATTGAGTTTAGTACTATAGGCTCTGTAATTGTAAGCATATTTGGTTGGTCGGTTGGGCATCCTATTAATAGCCATGGTCATTTGAGGATATTCAAGGTTTAGAAGGTGAAAGAAGACTGGAGTACCCAAAGAAGAACCATCAACCTACAGTCACTACCTTGCAACTGACCCACATTGGTATCAAACTCCCAACCCAGAGGGATGGACGGGCAGTACTGGTATGGCAGAGTATCTCAGCCACTCTGCTACACCCACCCATCCCCAATTGTATAGAAATACCTTACCTAGTATCAACAAGATCAATTAGTTGTATTACAGGACCTTTTGAATATTCCTGAATCCATTCATTTCAACATCTACTAAAAGTCTACTTCTGGACATGTTCAGCATTTCCTAATGGAAAGAAAAAAATCAAAAAGGGGCTTGTGAGCTTGCAACAAATTGTCTTTTGTTCTGAAATTACCTTTCAGATGTAAAATAATGTAAAATATCTTCGATTATAATAGATTCAAATCTGATAGCTAATTAGATGAAACCCTTTGCTGAAAAAAACCCTTTTCTGTTGTTGTTTTTTTAAAAAGACCAGAATATTCTGCAAGCTTCACTTTTACATTTTTTGTATTACACCCAACATGTGTTAATGTGAAGATTGACTGTCCTTTCAGGTGTCCTGTTCAGTATAGAGGTCACAGCGACCTACTTTGCGGTGAGGAACTACTGGAGAGGATTCTTTGCCGCTGTGTCTGGTGCCTTAGTGTTTAGACTGCTAGCTTTATGGTTTAAAAATGAAGGTATGTTAGAGATACTGGTGATTAAGGAATCTTGTTACACTTCAATGTTTTGTATATAGTCAAACCTGTCTATATAGACCACTCAAGGGACCAAGAAATAATGGACTTTATAGCCAGGTGGTCTTTATACACAGGGCAAAATGTGTTGAAATTGATTATTTGGGAAAGTGGTTTATTAAGCACACTGTCTTTATACAGAGGTGGTCACTAAGGCAGGTTTGACTGTTAGTACAATTAATGAATTTAAGTATTTCAAATTAATCTGTAATTTTGAACAATAAGATAAATGTATGCCCTTTTAACTCTACCTGAATGATTGCAGCTAGTCCATCCCTTAGTAGTGGTAAGTTGTGTGCTTATCTTGTAGATATGATATTTATAAAATATTACATATTTATGATATATAACTACGAATAAAAGACTAAATATTGGTTGATCCAAGTTAGATACACCTCACAGAATAATAGAATATTTCACACCCTTTGCGGTGAGTCAGGAGAATCTCAATTTGAGGGTAAACATTCAAACACAAGGCTTGCAATCCAAATATGATTTAGTTATGAAACTATATATCATTTACTTTGTGTGTTTTTTATTTACTGAATATATCGGTATTATGATTATCAGTATGTGAATTATTGATTTGACCATATGTGCATGTCATAATATATTGTTATCTAAATATAACTTCAGCATAATCATATAGCAAGAAGTATTTATGGTATTTTTAAATGCTTTTTATGTCAGTTCTTAGTCATTTATAATGATATTTACATTACTTGTTTTAATAACAGCATACATTCATGGGATAAAATTAAAGAAAAAATCAAATTTTAGAATTAAGAAGAACTGTAACAGTCCCTAAATACAAGTGCAGATAAATCTGTATTATGAGCATACACATAAGTAGTTAGTGAAATTAATCTCTTGTGCAGGTCAATCATTTATCAGATCAGTTCATTTTGTAAAGTTATAGGTTAATACAAAAATTCATAAAAGATGACTTGATTTCAAGGATAACTTACTTAAGTTTCTCTTAAACATGTGTTAGCTTTGTTTGTAAAAGTTTCTGTTTAGCTCCTGATAGGTTCTCTTGTGATGATTTCTCTTGAGCTAATGATAGTATCTCTTCAGCTTTTGAAAGTTTTCTCTTTAGCATTCAAAGTTTAGTGTGTAAATTTTCTCTTTAGCATGTAAATTTTTCTCTTTAGCATTTAAAGTTTTCTCTTTAGCATTTAAAGTTTTCTCTTTAGTGCGTAAAATTTTCTCTACATCATTTAAAGATTTCTCTTTAGCTTTTGAAACTTTCTCTTTAGCCTGTTAAGTTTCTCTTTAGCGTGTGAAGTTAACTTTTAGAGTTCAATAATTTGCTGATTTATTGTACTTGTAAGTTTTGTTGAACAATTTCTGAATTGTTGCTTTGTTTTGTTTCAGAAACCATTACAGCATTATTTAGGACATCATTGAGAACAGATTTCCCTTTTGATGCCTTAGAATTATTAGCTTATTCATTTATAGGGTAAGTATCCATAAACATCAAGTATATGCATGAAGCTCAAGTGTGTACTGTATTTATACCTGCTTATGAAATGGTCTTTGTGATTATTATTACAATATGTAGTAAAGGTAACTTAACTATGTCTTACATATCTTTAAATTAATCTAGACATCTGTAAACTTTTGTAGATTAAAAAAAACCCTTATAAATGACAATGGTCTATAAAGACCTTACTCATCAATTCTGTTTGGTACAATTAACTATATATTGGACCTTTGTATTAAGGATATAAAGGGCATTTTTTTGCTCTGTCCCTTTGGTGTCCTTTACATATAGACAGATTTGACTACTGTTTTAGCCTGGCTACATTAAAGAGCATTATCCTTAGATTTCCATAGCTCAGGCAGGACTGAGAGAAATAAAACTTCAATGGTACATTTCTTTTTGACTTAACCTTAAATTTTTATACCGCCGGTAATTATCATAATGACAACCTTCAATTTTTATACCGCCGGTAATTATCATAATGACAACCTTCAATTTTTATACCGCCGGTAATTATCATAATGACAACCTTCAATTTTTATACCGCCGGTAATTATCATAATGACAACCTTCAATTTTTATACCGCCGGTAATTATCATAATGACAACCTTCAATTTTTATACCGCCGGTAATTATCATAATGACAACCTTCAATTTTTATACCGCCGGTAATTATCATAATGACAACCTTCAATTTTTATACTGCCGGTAATTATCATAATGACAACCTTCAATTTTTATACCGCCGGTAATTATCATAATGACAACCTTCAATTTTTATACCGCCGGTAATTATCATAATGACAACCTTCAATTTTTATACTGCCGGTAATTATCATAATGACAACCTTCAATTTTTATACCGCCGGTAATTATCATAATGACAACCTTCAATTTTTATACCGCCGGTAATTATCATAATGACAACCTTCAATTTTAATACTGCCGGTAATTATCATAATGACAACCTTCAATTTTTATACCGCCGGTAATTATCATAATGACAACCTTCAATTTTTATACCGCCGGTAATTATCATAATGACAACCTTCAATTTTTATACTGCCGGTAATTATCATAATGACAACCTTCAATTTTTATACCGCCGGTAATTATCATAATGACAACCTTCAATTTTTATACCGCCGGTAATTATCATAATGACAACCTTCAATTTTTATACTGCCGGTAATTATCATGATGACAACCTTCAATTTTTATACTGCCGGTAATTATCATAATGACAACCTTCAATTTTTATACCGCCGGTAATTATCATAATGACAACCTTCAATTTTTATACCGCCGGTAATTATCATAATGACAACCTTCAATTTTTATACCGCCGGTAATTATCATAATGACAACCTTCAATTTTTATACCGCCGGTAATTATCATAATGACAACCTTCAATTTTTATATACTGCCGGTAATTATCATGATGACAACCTTCAATTTTTATACCGCCGGTAATTATCATAATGACAACCTTCAATTTTAATACCGCCGGTAATTATCATAATGACAACCTTCAATTTTTATACCGCCGGTAATTATCATAATGACAACCTTCAATTTTTATACCGCCGGTAATTATCATAATGACAACCTTCAATTTTTATACTGCCGGTAATTATCATGATGACAACCTTCAATTTTTATACCGCCGGTAATTATCATAATGACAACCTTCAATTTTTATACTGCCGGTAATTATCATAATGACAACCTTCAATTTTTATACCGCCGGTAATTATCATAATGACAACCTTCAATTTTAATACTGCCGGTAATTATCATGATGACAAAAAGAAATGTACTGAATGACATTTTTCTGTATCTTTTGTTAATTTATTTCAGAGTTGTGTGTGGTTTTGGAGGGGCATTATTTATATTACTTCATAGAAAAATAATTTTATTTACAAGAAAACAGAAAAGAATGACAATGTTTTTACAGAAAAAGTAAGTACTAGTTTGGAATTAGTTGAGTTATTTCCATTTCTCTGTCACCTATGAGTTTTAAGATCTATAATTATCTTTTGAGAGAGTCAGAAGCACTTTCATTTAAAAAAATTTTGAAACAAAAGTTCCGAAAGAAAAATTTCAAAATTTAATAAAATTTCATATTTATGAGTATCATATATAGGTATATGCCGGTAATGATAAGTAATTCTTTTATCTGATATTCAATATTCTATCTATTCCTTTGAGAAGTACCACATTTGGAATGACATAAATTACCCGGTACGTGTTGAAGCTGCTTTGTAATATCGTGTACACTCTTATGATGCTTTGATATGTTTTACAGTCGTTTTATATACCCGGGACTGGTTGCCCTGATTATTTCCTCCCTAACATTTCCTCCCGGTCTTGGTCAGTTTTTTGCTGGAAGTGTAAGTACATTCATAATATTGAATTATCACTGTTTTATGAATTATAATAAAATCTGGTTATATATGTACTATATGATATTCAATTAAATGAATTTGATATGTCCTATACATTTCTGACTAAAAAATGGGTTGAAAAAAGAGACAGAAAAGTGCATGTACTGTGTCTGTATCAATGCATTTTAATCATTGTCATATTTTGTATCTTTTGCATTAAATATATGTGCATTCTGTATATAAATGAATTAAGCATTACCAGGTGTGTTATATTTTTCAGTTAACGAGTCGACAAGCTATTAATGAGCTATTCAGTAACATAACGTGGACCTCGGGACAGGCGGACAACTTGGCAGAGGAGGAGATCATTAGCCACTGGAAACACCCAGAGACAAACATCTATGTTAATCTTGTTATTTTTATCGTTATGAATGTAAGTGTTTAAAATGAATGATACTAAATGATCTAAGAGAAATATATAGCAGAAATTTTGTTGAACATGTCACAATAGCTATGGAAGTAATGATGTAGTCTCATCAATGGTTGGTGTACATTTCAATTCTTCTTAATTGTATTTGAATTTTCAAGAAACTAAGATAGAGACTAGTCTTTGCCATCTTTCAATACACTTTAATTAATTTATGAGTTAATTTGACGACATGCAACTAAGCACCAGCTTGTTGCTTTAAAAGTGTTTTAATTAGATAGAAAGGTAACCATGGTTATCATGAGTCAAGATAAAAAGCAAACGTGTTGTGATCTTTTCCATGTCAAGTGAAATTGATTCAAAGATATATAAAAAAACTCACCTATACTTCATGAAAGAATAAATTAACTAAAACAACTGTCATCATGAGATAGAAATTTACATTTCAAGTCATCTTTTATTTTGAATTGTAATATTTCCTACTTTCATTTTCAGTTTTGGTTCGGAGCCATATGTAACACACTGCCTATACCGGCTGGTGTGTTTGTGCCTGTGTTTACAGTCGGGGCAGCTTTTGGACGTCTGGTAGGCGAGGGTATGGCAGCCTGGTTCCCTGGCGGAATTCCATCTGGAAATGTCATCCGTAAAATTGTTCCTGGTGGCTATGCTGTTGTCGGTAAGTATGAAATTACAGTGAACTCAATAATAAGATAAAGCTATTACGTGTAATAAACCAGACTACTAATGATTTTAAGTCACCTTCCGTTCATGAAGAGCTAGATTATGTAGGACACAAATTTTGTGTTATTTAGTGTTTGTTGAGTGTCATGATTATGATGCTTTTATATGATGTGCTTTATCCAAATTTTGGCCTTATATTTTAGTACATCACATGATAATTACTAGGAATGCGATTGGATAACAGCCATGGTCTATTTTGCGACAGTTCCCTGTCCTTCTTGACTACGGGAGACTATACCTGACTACGGGAACTATACCAAAGTATATTCCCCCGGGAATGAGCACGCGACCAAATATATGATGTCATAATGAATGTCATGTGACATACTAAATCTATTATGGCCCTTTCCCTCGGGAACAGTTCTCCTATAGTGTTGTCTGGCGAGGTATAGTCCCCTCGTCTTTGACTTGGGGACTATACCTAGCCAGAAAACACTATAGGAGAACAGTTTCCTCTGGAAAGGGCCATAATAGAATAATAGTATTTTGCTTATAAATATATATGATTAATCAAGCATGGTATTCTTGAATTTATAAGAAATTTTCTGGACACAGTCATCACATATCATCATTATAAATGGTATAAAAATTCACCAGGATGTACATTGAGATAATCTAATGCTAGCATTTACTTCAAAACATATCTTAGACATTTGAAGATAATCACAAATCGAATACTTTGCATGTATTTTCCTATTTGCTTCCCAACACTTGTATATAGTAAAATGATAGTGTCCATTTCATAATTGACTAACATAATCTATTTGACTACTTACATTATGATGGACATTCATACACATACTCACCTGGTGATCATACACACATTTACACGGAAACAAACATTACACACTGGACACACATACCGCACTGCACACCTGCTATTCTAACACACCTGCTTGCTGACACACTGTTTACTATCACCACACATACTCAGGCAAATTAGTGGAATGGGTGCCTTCTAGAATTGTACAACAAACCATTAACCGTAAAATTGTTCCTGGTGGATATGCTGTTGTTGGTAGGTTATTCACACAAATATCATTACATTTAAATAGAGTTGTTGCCCCTGATGTTGTTAATTTTAACCAAGATCATGGTATAGTTTAATTAAAAATCATCATTTATCAAATTTCATGATCAATGATATGAACATGTTTTTTATGTGACGTTACATAGCTAGAATATAGACATACTACCTGTGGAGAGTTAATCTGTTTCTCATATAATTACAAAGGTGCTGCGTCACTATCGGGAAGTGTAACGAGGACCATATCGACATCTGTGATCGTGTTTGAACTGACCGGTCAGATCAGTCATGTTCTCCCTGCTGTGGTAAGCATCATCAGTTTATCAAGCAATAACTTACATCTTATAGGATATTAAACAAAATTGAATCAGTTAGCCGATCCAGTAATCTAGAAATTTGGAATAAAATATCATTTACATGTAGTTGAATTGCTTAATAAGCAAATGAATGCACTTCCTAAACATTTTTTATACATTTTTGAATGTATGGTACAATATAATTTGTTCTATAACGATCACAAAGTTATTATATTTACCTGCATTTCTAATAGTTGATTGAGTGTCCTTACCTGGTATACCTTGTTTTCACAGGTAGCGGTACTGATAGCCAATGCTATAGCCAATCAGCTGCAGCCTTCCTTTTATGACAGTATCATCAAGTTAAAACGTCTTCCTTATCTTCCTGACATTGTGTCTTCCAAATCAAGGTAGAAATAAAAATACCATGTAATGGTTTTCTTGTGTGAATGAGATTTTATCATTAAAAATCATGTAATCTTGAGAGAAATAAAGACACAATCTATACCAGGAGCAGATAATAATAAGAAAACAAAATACATCTGTATTACCGAGGTAAACTTCCTCTAAAACTTGGTAGTTCATGTTTATAAGTGTTTAGGACAAAACTAATCCATCCTTACACATTTTGAAAGAATTGGAAAATTATCTGTCATATCTTGTTGTGTAATTAGCATATTTTTTATCTATTTTTACAGTACATGGAATGTGTATGTTGAAGACATCATGGTCACAGATGTCCAGTTTGTATCATTTGTGTCCAGTTATGGTCACCTGAAGGACCTTGTCACCAAGTCCGTCCACAAAAGTTATCCACTAGTGGACTCACCAGGTAATGACAAATGATACCAGCTCTGGTCTTGTTTCATAGCGATATGACTGTAAGGGGAGATAACAGGATAAGGCTGTAAGGGGTGATAACTGGTATATGCTACATTTATACATGTATATAATTAATGATATACCTTAAAGTTTATAACAACTTTTTAAAATAATGAAACTGTGGATCTTTTTCTTGTTAGAAGCGTTCAAACCAACTAATGTCAAAAGTATCATTATTGATAAAAGTGAAACACTGTTTTTACAAACATCAAGGGTCCAATGGAATTACTTTGCTATAAGCATAGGAATCTTACTAAATCTAATAACTACACTGTAACCATGAATTGGTTGTGTGTTTGTATCTTCTACTGTATAAAGTGAACTATTCATGTAATAGATACAATAATCAATGTTTAGTATGTATAAGTACTTATTTGTTAAAAAATATTCCCATGCAACAGTGATTATAACAATTTGTTTGAGATTTACTATCAATGAACATAACCTGTTTCAGATTCCATGATATTGCTCGGTTCCATACAACGATTTGAACTTGAGCGTATCCTCATGTTACACTTAAGTTACGACCAAAAAATTCTCATGAGCAATTCTGATGATGATACACCCGGAACACGAACACCAAACTCAGAATTATCCACTGCTCAGAACTCGAGAGCCCCGTCACCAGCTCCTATTCCAGCTGTCACCGTCACTGATGCCTCCCCCTCAAGATCCTCACGGTTCCAGGTTCAGAAGGTCGATGAAGTGTCAGGAAGTGTTAGCAAACTACCAAACCCTTTAAAAATGAGATTTTCTAAATCAGTAAGTGTTTTTTACAATGATAATATTGTTCAGTTTCATCATTATAGTTGATTAGATGGGAGTTATCTCACCACTACTGCATATGCATTTGTATGACCATGAAAAACAATGCAATTTTATGATGCCATAACAAAATCTGTATCAGAAATTCATGGCACACTGTCAAAGGTTTATGTCATTTTCATGGTAATTATATGAATATCTCATAATGAATGTTTTACAATTAGTAATAACAATTTAAAGCCTTTCTAACCCGTAGAGACTAAAACCCATACTGAAATATATCGCAGTTACTTCCTTTTGTTTACTAACAGATTGAAATGAAGGGAAGTAACTGTGGTAGATCAGACAATGGAAACCTAATTAATGCATTTTGTTACAGTCTAGCAGTTTGACAGAAATGTCAGAAGAAGCCAAGGAGGAACAGACATATCACACACTCCAGCTGCCTCTCCGCTCCATCCTCAAAAACTCCAGCTCCACCTCGAGTATGGGCAAGGCGAGCAGCACCAGTGATCTGAAATGTAAGTCATCTTACCATATAGAGGTCATGAATACAGATAGGAGTCAAGGTCATCACTTATTGTCAGAAAATACCAACAACTAGTGTTTTAAAATTTCAGAGGTCAAAGTAAAGTATACATGGTGCTTTTTATAGATGCATTTTTGAAAAAAAATATTTTGCAGGAGACTGGATATTTTCTTTGTTCCCCAACTGTTGTATTTTCTTGATGAGTAGCATCGCTGCTGATATATACATGACACTTACCTTACATGAAATGATGAAACATTTTATGTATCTAGCTGTAGAACATGTATAACATTATTAATAAAGTGTTTTAATCTTCCAGCTTCTATAAATGCATACTATGAACAGTTCAGGAACCAAAGGAAGGATAGTATTGTAGAAGACATGCCCTTCGTCATCAATGTAAGTCCTATTCATAGGAATAGAAAAAAACTTTGAAAAATTAAGACATGTTCTTTTGTGAAAAATTCTTATAAAAAGCAATATCAATATATTGTATACATGGAATATTGCAAATTTACAACAAGGGAAACTGCATTATATAAAAATGTTTTGACAGATTTAGTTAAGTATACCTTTGACTTTAGCTGTTCCATGCCATGATTACCAGGTACTCATACAGATAAACCATCAATGATACTTCACACATGTTCAAAAGAGGTCATGTTACTATAATTAGACATACAATTGTAACATCTGATTTCTTTGCATATGTGCCATACATTGTAACCAAATTACTACTCCTACTAACAGAAAGTACAGAGTCTTGAAAATTGAGGTACACATAGTAAATTCAGAGTTTATTTAAAATATATATATATCTTCAAAATGAATTAGTCTTTTACTTTATACTCTTAGATCAGGAATCAATTGTTATGTTTCTTGTTCAAATTTCTTTTTCCATTACCAGTTCAGCCTGTTATTTATTTTTGTTGTTGTTTATTTAAAGATGCTTTACCGCTGACAGAGCATAAATGATATTCATCATTTGAACAATAATTGGTGTTTAATCGTGTATATGTATGCCTAAATTACACAAAAAATAACATAAAATAATTTATTTCGCTTTTGGTGCATGGGCAATCATTACTTCATTCCATATAGGATATAGTGCAACAGATTTTTTTCAGGATGTAATTAATTATTTTTCATATTTTTAACTTGAAGTAAAATTAGAAGCTCAAACTTTTCTATGGTGGTAATGGTGTAAAGTCAGTAACTTTTGTAACTGAAGAAAAATACTTAATCCTCTGCTCCTGTTTTTGATGATGAAAAAATACCATTTGTCAGCGGTGGAGCATCTTTAAAGAATACAGGGTATATTTAATATTTTGTTTTATTTTACAGAAAGGAAGTTTCCAGAATCTTGCCAAGAAAGTACGATTGGTATGTATTTTACTGTAAAAGTATTTTGAGGAAGATTTACTTTTAAAAAACCTAGCTGGTCCTAAAATACATTTGTAGTCACAGAAAAACCTTCTTACTCCTTGCTTCTAGAATATTAACATTTTCCCTACTAGATTATCTCCCTTTGAAGTATTTTCTGGAAGTCTCACAGAGCAGATACTTAATTAACACTTCATTAGAAGTCACATTTGTAACAAAGTGTATGTATATCATGAAAATTTGATTTATTATTACAGGAAAACAAAAATAAAAAAATTGATACAACTCCGTTGTATATTACTGATGACTCATCGGTAAGGTCAGATATAGACTATAGATAGATTCTGTATATGGATCAGATATATATAAAAGACATTCTTCTTACCTGTAACCTGGCTTCAAATGTAATCTGGTGAATTATCATCTATATATTAAAATTATACATATACACTGTTTCTCAGGATTTTAAGTAAGTTGTTTAGTCATTCTCAAGATACACAGCTGAACCAAATAACTACATTATGACTATGATAAAACTGATTTGTAAACGTTTTTTTTATAATTTTTATGAGTTCAATAAAGGTAATTTATTATGAGTAATATACTTATATTATTAGGTAATTCAGCTCAACTCAGCATTACTTCTGAATTCAGCATTGTACAGAAATTTTTTGTCATTATTCACTTGACATTCTTTTAAAATGTAAGGCTATAATTCCTTCATATTAAAGAAGCATTAGAACAACATACAAAAGGCTCAGATGTAAAGCAATAGAAATATAAAATCTTGCTATCATGGGGACAATATAACTGTAAAATACTTCAGGCTTGAATGTTGTATTCTACAGAAACGTTCTAAGTCCTCTGGTGGAGTAAGTAATCATTAGGATTGGTGTTTATATCTTTGGTTTCGTTATCTTGTAGACAATTTTACTTCTGTTTTTCCTTTACTGTTTATTCCTGTTTAATTCTAAATCTTTAGTCTAAAGCATGCTGATTTCTAAGTTCATTCTATGTTGTGGTTACTTAACTTCTGGTTGAGATAAAAGTGTTGTTACGCCTCTTTGTAAATCTATAGCCAGGTTGTATTAGTTTCAGAAACCTTGCAGATCTGATGATAAGCTGAATGGTTATAAAGTTGCTTGTTACTCTATGTTCCTGAATTATGTTTGAATGTTTTTTAAATTAATTCATTATTGATGTTGTCATTGCTTTAGCTGATGACTTAGTATTGTTAATTGCTTGATGTTCTTCTACTGCATCTCTTCCTTTAAATCACTTAAAACTTTTAAGCTTTGATTCTCATTCTAGGTATGTGAATGGTAGGTTTTTGGGGGAAATTTCATGTCCTGTCATGATATGGGGGTACCAGTATATAGCGTTATCCATGTGTGTCACATCCTGTCCTAATCTGTTGTATCTCATCATATCCTGTCCTGTCCCTCTTTGATCTATGGATGTGGGAGCAGTTATATCTTTAACATATATGGTTATAAATTTTTGCAAAGATTACCTTTGTTTTTGGATAAGTTTTTGTCATCTTTTAAATAAAAAGTTCTTCATTTAAATCTTTCAAATTACATTTTAAGTATATAAGTAAACATTATTAATAAAAAAAAAAATACTGTATATATCGATAAGCAATTAGTATTGTTTTACAGATTGTCACAATAGGTTATTCACCTAAAATGATTATCAAAGAAGGTTATTCACCTAAAATGATTATCAAAGACAAAGAAAATCTGGGTTTATTTTCTGATTTTACAGCGGATATTTCGTGATCTTGTTGTATGTGTTTATTTTATTAATTTTGTCTGTCTCTAATGATTTACCACAGAAACGTGTAAGTAAAAAGTCTATATGTATTTTTTCTAGCTTTAGTTTGCTTTTTAGCTATTTTACAGCTAATGAATAAAGCATTTACTAGAAGCTTTTAACCTGGGGAACTTTAGCCAAATGTGTTGAGAAAGTTCCCAAACCTTGTTCTATGTAATCGAGGGATTCAAGGTTTCGGAATCTGAGTTTTGATTACTTTGATTAGTCAATGTATGTTTTGTTTCAGCTAGCTTTGTAGCAATGCATGCAGGGATATGATTTAGGCCCAGACTTTCAGTTTGATCTGCATTGACAAAATATCTAAAGACTTCGTATTATAGAAAAATGATTATGATTACTGTGGGAATAAGCTTTGAAACTTTATTTGAAAGTAGTAAGTACCAGGGTATAGAAATACTAGTCTTTCAATTGTGGATATAATTCATGAGTTGTAGCTCATGTTATGGGATACTTTTCCATGCATACTAAGCACAGATGATGTACAAAGCTTGTAAGAGAGAGATATTTATTTCTCCCATACTTGACAGGATTATCCCGTGGTTGCTAGGGAAAACTCTGTCTTTTACTGCGATAGGGAATACACAGCTCACACGCATTAGACAGTGAAGTCATCAGTACATGCAGTGATCTTTTTTACGCACATTGACGTTCATGTCAATTGAATTTTCACCATTTCTCGTTAAAGTATGGGAGAAAAAGAATCTTACATGGGCCTGTCAGGTGGACAGGGATATCTTAACTCTAGTGAAAGATTTTGACATCAACCCTTGCAATTGGCTTCAGTTTGATTAGCCAAAATCTTTCACTCGGGTTGAGATATCCCTGTCCACTTGACTGACCCATGTAAGATTCTATTAGTCTTTACTCCGAATAAAAGGTGATTTTCAATAACTTAAAGTGTTGTTTACAGGTTCAATTATCCTCATCACTAACATGGAGGTCAGATACAAAATAATAAAAAAAACGCTTTAAATGTATACATCATGTTAATTTAACTACATGATCTAGGTATGTTATGATATACCGGTACTCACATTGATCTTCCTATCAAATAAGCATCATACTTTGTTTAGATGTCAGGAAAGTGATGGAGTACTTAAGTGTCACAGATGACATCTAATGTTTATCTCTGTTTCTGTCCACAGCCACCAGAGCCTGTCAGAGTGAAAAATCTACCAGCAGACAAGGTATACAAGTCTTAGAGTTTCTTGGAATCAAAATATATATTTTTCAAATAATAGACATAAATACCCTGGGAATCAATAGTTCTTTTGCGACAATAAAGCTTAGCAGCAAGGGACTTCTAGAGACAGGATAGTTTTCTGACAACTTTGTTTATTACAAAATTAGAAAGTTACCTGGAGCTTACCAAGGTAAAAGTGATTATATTCATATTCTTTTACTATGGTTAATTATTATGATAAGAATCGCAAACTTATGGCTGTATGATATGAAATCTATCAAGACTTAATTATTTGACATGCTTTTCACTGAGATCTGTGACATACTAAGTTATTTAACTTGTTTATAAAATTTCATATAGCTTGTATTTGTCAATGTATTTCTCATTGTACAATACTAATGTCCTGTTTTTGATGCAGCAACAAGAATGGGAGGAGCAACAGCTGGAGGAGATAATTGACTGGGAAGGATGTCAGATAGACCCCGCCCCCTTCCAGCTGGTGGAACGCACGTCATTACACAAGGTATGCACAGAAAACATTAATTACCTCAAAAACTGAAGACATTATTCCCAATTTAAATTTCTTCTGAAGTTAATTGGATGCTGAGGGTTATATTGATTGAAAGAAAAATGGCAGACAGCTTTGTTTTAACCCTTGAAATGTGTTAATTGCTGTGAAAGCTATCTAATTGCCCTTATAAAAAGGAGACCATATTTCGGATATGTTAATATACATGTCTTAAATTTTCTAGCTGTCATTTTTCTAGGGCTAAAATAATCATTTAATCATAATTATGATACACTTTTGTTCCAGGTACATTCACTGTTCTCGCTGTTGGGTCTAAACCATGCCTATGTCACTAACGCTGGCAAGTTGGTGGGCGTATGTGGGCTAAAGGAGGTACGTACAACATCGTCTTCAAGTTTAATGAAACACTTCAATGTAATGAAAAGTTTTATTTGAAAAGCTTATGTTTTGGGTCAGAATTGGACTGAAGTATTGCTAAGACTCTTCAAATGACCTTGACCAGTTACCAAGGTCACATGGGTTGTAATGCTGTATGGTAATCACCGAAATAAAATGCTGACTTAACATTTTAAATTTACCACTCTGACCTTGATTAAAATTATGTCATGTAATAAAACATTTCTTCACAATTTATAAAATACAATGTACTGTAAATCCACTTGATTTCACAGGGACTTCTGTGCCTTATAACTTTATCACAGTGATTTAACTTAATGATTCATGCTTTTGCTGTTCATATGCTTTAAACAGTTTGCTCACAATTGATTCACTACACAGGTGGTAGGCTAGTTCCTGTGACTCAGAAATAAAAGATTTGAAAGTTCGGCCAATACAAATGTCCTTAATACTAAGGACATGTGTATCACCTGTGATTCACTGTATCTAATTGCATGCAATATTAAGTTGGTGTACAAGAAGTTTGGATTTAATCTATTGTGCCTTTATTACTGATAGTCTTACCTTGATTTTGTTTTCTTCCATAGTTACGGAAAGCTATCCAGGGCCGTATTGATGCTCAGGCGAGCGGTAAAACAGAAGAGGAGGAGGAGGATAGCGAGGTAGAGGATATAGATCCGCAGGACCTAAAGGTTATACCGTCGGTCAATCAGGATTTTACCTTAGTTAACACAGCCAACCCACATATCTCCGAGGAAACAGAACTACATACCTTTAATTTATCACAAGTGTAATGACAAAAATTATACAGCTTAAACAACAAAACCATACTCTGTAAAGTATAACAGTGAAAAACGTATGACTTAAAAGGTGAAGATTCACCTCCAACTGGCAGCTCTTCAAGAAAACAGAACTAGTAAACATTTATCTTTCCTGGGAAGAAGAGTATGCAAAGGGTGTTAGGTGTTTTTTGGAATTCAGAATTCTGCAACGATAAACATCTCTGGCTACAAAAACAGAACAGGAATGTACCTGAACTGGAATATGTTTGATTTTAATTAGTCAATATCTTTTCTGGAGGAGTTCGTCTGATAAATTTTGAGCTAAGATTTTATGTATGAATGAGCAGGTAACTTGAATGTTACTGATTCCTAACGAAAGGGATTAACCAATTATCATATGGTCAGATATGTATACAAAAAATGTGGATTTGAAAGCAATTAAATTGCTTTCATATCTAAGTCAGTCAAAGATATTAAGAGAGGATTCTTACGATAATTCATGTTGAATCCAAGGAATTGATTTGCACATGTAATACCTTTCTATTGTGATGTAGATAGCTAGTACTACATGTATGTGGTTATATACTCAACATGGTACTACTGATATATGAATGTTCATATATATACATACTTAGTTTGGTACTCAACATTTATAAGGGGAAGAGACTCCTTGCATACCCGGTGAAGTGTTGCAAGCTCTATAGCAGATCTTGATCACTAGATAAGGAAATGCTTTTATTTCGGTAACCAGAAGTCTATATGTATGGACTTGATATGGGTTTTACCCTTTTAGATTTCCTCCTTCAATCTTTGTGCAAATTGATTTCTGCAAGGCGAGATAACACAACATAAGCTTGGAATAAAGGAAATGCCAAAAATAAATAATTATGGGATCGGTGTTGGTTATTTAGAACGGTTTCAGCATTGTGTTTTTAACTTTAGAAAATTACATCAAAGGAATATCTAAAACTCAAGGGGAAGATAATGCATTAAAATCTGGGAACAAGGGAGATAACTAGGGAGATCAGAACAAAATTTTGTATTTCATTGTACATATACAAGAGAATAAAAATATTCTTAAAACGGGATGCATCTATGGAGGAGGAGATCTTCAAAGACTAAATGAGATTGTACAGTACATAGTGACCACATAACATGATTATTATGTGAAGTACTCATTGTATGCATTTATTTTTTATACATGAATGGCAATGAACTATAAAATATATTGATATTACATGTAATGCTTGATACTGGTGTCCCGATATTGCCTTGCAAAGCAATATTAATATGCTATGTGTTATTCATATGCTTGTTTTCATATCATATTGTGGGATTGTTACATTGACTTTTGTAAATATTTCTAATGTTGATGGTAGTGCTTGGCTTGTTAACATTACAGATAATTGTAGTTATAGAAGTGTTCTCCTCAAAGATTTATTTGTATGTGTGGCGCTAGTACTATTTAGATATCATGGATACATCATATATATTATCTACAAAAGGTATTCTTCTTTAAGGTTATCTGACCTGAAATCTGATAATTACTCTATTCTATCTCAGTAAACATTTATACTAAGACCTTAGTATTAATTTTTCTTCTCTGGTACAGGTATAACTTTTTGCTTCAAGTAAGTTGTTAAATTTCTATAATGAATATATTTTTAGAGTTCCTGCAAAAAAAGTTTCCCAAATTGAATATTTTATTTTCATTGAGAAATGATTATGACTTGAAATGCTTGATATCATTTGATATTAATCATAGATATAATGTGTCATTTAGCAATTTAGAAAAACATAATTGAAACATGTCAACCTTTCTTGGTTGCTTCTGAAAAATTATTGAAATTAACCCACAACATTTACTGATAGTAAATTAATCGAATTTGCTCTTGTTCATCGAATACCATAAATGTGATGAAATGTTTTATGATACATGTGCTAGGTATATACACAATTGTCATAGCAATATGATTGGTTGCTTCTGTTATATGCATGTATATTCAACATAAATTGATGGATAAAAAGTGTCAAAGTATTGGTGTACAAATTACAGGTCGAGAAAGCATGCCATGATTGTTCTAGGGAAGGTGAACTTCTATATGGGTCAAAGGTCAAGTTAATTGTGATGTAGTTAGGTGACACAAACACAGGATATTGTGTCATGTGTTTATATAGATTAGTTATATGATAATGTCAAACTACAACTCAAGTATGGATACACACTTTATACAATATATGTCAAAGTCCATTTAGACTAATAATCATTAACACAAAAGCACCTGCTATATAAATACACAAGGCACCAAAAAATTCAGTGAAAGACAACAAGCTAACAATAGAAAGTCATTTAGGAAGTATTCCATTTAGTCTGTAACTAGTTAACTAATATTTCTAAGAAAAGTCTCCTAATTATAAGTTGTCAAGTAATGTTCTCATCTCACTAACATTACAGTTTTCATTCTGTCAACTAAAGCAATAATGAAGCCATTCCTTTACCTATATAATTAAGCAGGGATAATTGTAACCATGGTAACATATTCTTGTTTAAATATTGTGCTGTTTGAATTCTTTTGTGCGTGTCCTTAATTTTTGTATGTTATCATAAAGCACAGAGTGTATAAATTAGCCAGAATACATTATGGATTTGTTAGTAAATCAAGAGTTTGTAATGTATGGCATTAATGTGTATGACTTGTATTTTACTTTTATTGTGTCATCAAAGACTTTTCAATGCAAAATTATCTCTAAAAGAGAAATGAGTTACTTTGTTGTTTCTTGAACAGTGGTCCAACTAATACTACTATTTCATATTAATTCAGACTTTATTTTTTCTATTTATCCACAAAATAACACAGTATGTATACGAATGTAAATATTAATCACATTTTGGCTGTGATTTTGTTTGTTTTTTAATACTTTTAAGATGATAACACAAACACAAAATAAAATGTTCTACAACTTGATGACTACTACCTGTTTAATGGTATGAAGTTAGCCATTTTGTTTTAATGTAACCCACCTTGACCTGTCCATTCCGGTTTACTTGTACACTGACAAATCTGTTGATGTTGGGGTATTTGTCACCAGACAATGTATAGCATATTCGACTGATGTTCCAGACCACAATTATTATTTTGTGTTTACACTTGTTATGAAGTAATTACATTATTGTTTTGTACATTTGATATACAGTCATGTCTTGTTATCTTGATAGAACTATGCTAAAACTTGTGTATTCTGTATAAAGATGCTCAGAAAAATGCTAATGTAAATATATGTATAGCTGTTTGAACATTGGAAATACGAATCATAGCTAAGAAATTATGTCAATTTGATAGCTAGAAAATTTAAACTGGATATTTTCATGAAAAGAATTATAACATTTATTCTTCAAATTGGTTGAATTACCTCCCTTTTGAACATTTTACCTCAATGTTTTCTACTCCTGATCATTAGCTCAACTTGATTTGCACTCTTCTAAGAAGAGAAGTCTTCTCAGAAAATCTTCCAGCCTATAGACGGAAGAGCTTCAGAAGAAGAAGAGCTACAAAATGAGTGATCGGATGTTATATTCTGGAAGTAGGAGAGGGCAAATTGAACTAGGCTCTGTAAATAAAATGATGTACAATATAATTCTTTTAGAAAACATTGTAAGACAAGTAAAGTGCCTTTGATTTTGTGCAAAATCATCGAAGACACTTTTATATTTACTTTCAATCTGTTGGTTTTCCAATGTGATTGAATTGTACTTTGTTTTACAATGGATGTGTATTTATATATAACCAAGTAGTTCATCCACCACAGATATGTTCTATACCAGATCATGGATACCCCACACATATTATTGTCCTTACCTTCACCATTGTCTCCCCATCTATTGTCTATCATATGTTGTCTATCTTCTGCCATCCAAGATACATACTGGGTATATGGGTTCCATTTCAATTACATATACAGATATTGATATATACAAACATGAACCAACAAGCATTAATTCATTATAAGCTCCATTATCACTGTTACATTGTGATTGACTTTACTCATTTTAATTGTAAATTTGATCATACCCATAAATAGAGTATAGAGAATATCCATAGACCTATTAGTAAACAAACAATGACTAATCAATGTATTTCAGTGTATATAATCAACCACAGATACATACTTGTATGTATGTTGGAATCAGTACATTTTATACACACAGCTTTGGCAATACATTGAGTGATGTAGTAATTTTATACTCTTTATATACTGGGAAACAAATGTCCCACTTTGTATTGTAATCACAGGGATTTGGTGCGAATCCTCAACCCATGCACACTGACTATGTCAGGACATGTCTGAGATATCATATCCCTGTGTTATCAAATGGGTGTGTTTTAGAATATTCGAATGGCTTAGATTTGTGAATTATAACTTTTATGATTTTTTTGTTTTTTTTTGGGGGGGGAGGGATGACAAAAAATTGTCAAATCCTTTTTGAGATATAGGAAAGTTTTGTCATTTTTCTGAAGAGATGGAAAATTGTGTGTTGAATGTTTGTGAACTTGGAAAAGTTTTGTCAAATTCATGTGACTGAAGTTATATTGTATTATCATTTATTATAGTTATACTTATCAAGAAAAATCAAGAGAAAGTATTTACATGTAATGTTTTGTGAACCCTAGAGAAAGGGAGACGTGAGTGTGTGTGATGGTCTGATACTCTAGTCATTGTGTTTGAATTGTTTTTCCCCTTAAGGTCTTATACTTATATCTGGACTGGAGAACAACAAGTCACATATTTTTAGAGCAGTATTTTTCTCTCCAAGAGAGAATGTCCTTTATATTGTTATATGATATTACTGCATGTTGGAAAATAAGAGAGACATTTTCAGATGAACGTGTTGTTGTATTGAGCGGAATAATCAGATATTTGTACAATTATATATAAATATATAATGACATTTATTTCTTGTCTGCAGTCTCAAATTGTTCTATTTTGATTTTATTAAAACATATGCAATATAACACCATATATACAATGTAACAAGAATTCTACTGGATTGTACAGAAAGAAGTGTATACAAATTAAGCTCACATCATTTTAATAATTTCACAATTGGTCTTTGAAAACTTGTGATAAATTTCAGTTGTATAATAAACCATTTTCATACCGAATTGTTTTTATTTTGTTGTTCAATTACAGCACAGTCAAATACTACAAAGTGGAAATTTATGGTGTTCCTCATGGGAGTTGTTTTTGCTTTACATCCTGTTAACAGCCAAGGTCATTCAATGTCATGCCAGGTTTAGAAAGTTGAAGGTAACCGGAGTACCTGAAGAAAAAGTATCCAACTATAGTCAGTACAATGGCACTTGATTCAATCAAACCTAAAACCCAGAGGCCCAGAGCTGGTGTGGTAAATTGTCGGAACACCTTTTACTAGTAAATTCACTCTGACATGAGAGGAATTTACTTAAGAGGACAAATTGAGTTTCAGAATCATTGTTTTGGCTTTGTACCAAGGTTACATAATACCGGGCGTATATGTATCAGGCTTTCTGTCCACATTCTTACATAGATCACTTTAACCTGCCATCTCTGTATTACGACCTGCTTATTAGAACCATTTTTTTGGTGTCCAATTGACAAATTTTAGCACAACAATACCATTATATAGAGACTACCTGAGTATAAGGACCATATTTTCATCTCAGGAAGTCTATATAGACAGGTTTGTATGATGCAGATATTTAGATGCCCGCTTATATACATGTCACCACACATCTAATAGAAGTCAAAAAGCTGGCATCAAGACATGCAGAAGAGGGTAGATCCTGTGTGATCATCTGGTTGAAGCTAATGTGGATTATTCATCACTATTGTTTTTTCCTTATACGTTCAATGTATTTTTACTTTTCTTTGAATTTTCCTGATCTCATTTATTGAAAGATTTTCACCAAATTTGACATACGTACTTATAGATGATAGTCTACACTTTCCACTTTCAAGTTTGGTTGAATTACATATCAAAAGTTGACTCGGCAAAGAAAAACGTAAAAATACATAATATATATACAAAGGAAAAAAACAAAACAAATACTTATGTCAATTTCTATATTCACACAGTTTGCAAACAGTTCTTTTTCATACCCTGATGAAGTGAAAAAATAGTGACATCAATATTGGAAACACATATTATTCCTTTATATACATATATGTTTCTGCATCATTGCTTAATTTGAAAAAAAAATATTTGTACAACCTTACAAGGAAAAATTAAAAAAAAAAAAAAAAAATTTATATGGTATCCTGTCAAATTTATGTTGGAAATAAAAAGAATCAAGTCCATTACCAGGTTCAAATCGAATTAAAATAGTTGGAAAGGCATGTTCAGATGTATTTAACACAAAAAATGAATAGTTGTATAAATATTCCAAATTACACTTGTGAAAAATGAAACTTGGGGAATTTTGAATTCATTTCATAGCCTAGGCTTTTTTTCCGAACCAGTTTCCATTAAGTGTTTCTATATGTAAAGAACAAAATTACATTTATAAAGCTAACCATGCTTCTGCAAAATCAGCCTTTTAGTATAATGTCAATAAGAGTTATCGTTCTTGAAAAACAAGTTCCGGTGTCCGACATTTTGGAAATAAACAAGTGCTTGCCAACACACATTTTTCAGACAATTTTGGTAAGAATATGGTACTTAATTGATGTCTGACTTGGTGGTATGAACTGGTATCTGATGCAGAATTCGAAATACGATTGTACTGATGCTAACATTTCAGATGGTAAAGCGACGCATATTGAACAAACTCAAAGAAAGTTCATCCGCTTTGTTGCAGCACATTTTACTGTGTACATTATTGTGATTTATTGTAGGCCTACGTACAGTAGAATTTAAAAATGCATGATGTATACCAATATACCAGGGAATGCTTTATTGCAAAAATTAATATAGTATACAATCTATACATATATATAAAAAATAGCCCTATATATTAAATAGAGTATATAGGGGTATTTTTTTATATACGTTTACTATATATATTATTAACAGAACGTCAAACTCCTGTGGGTATATGCATGTATTGTTATTTTCTGTCCTTCGAATGAATTTAATTTTATAGGCCATCCTCAGGTGAATCACAGGAGTTTGACGTTCTGTCAATAATAGATAGTATTCATCTATAAAAAATACCCATATATACTATATAAAAACATATGGGATATAGGGGTATTTTTTGATATATGTATACTATATATATTTGTAACAGGAGCGAGACGGGCCCAGTTTGAAACAATGTCACACTATGCCCGAAGCGCCCCTAGTGCAACCCAGGTTCGTTGGGTATTATTTAATATGCTTGCCTGTCGGTAGGAGGAAGAACAAACTACTGGCTATAAATTTATAAAATATATACCCCCCCACCTACAAACAGAACAAGCTCTGGTCAAAAACAGCACCACTTTTGTACAAGATACAAGAAGCTTTATTTAGTGTCGTATACATACAATGAAATAACATTAGCTCTGTAGAGCTATTCTTACGACAAACAAAGGTATACACATTTTATAACAAAGTAGATTGTATTAATGTAAAAGATAGGATAGTAATAATGATGTCAAGTTATGAATAGTTTAAATTTATCACAGCTTGCAGTTTAGTTTCAAAACAGAAAACACGCAATATATAGGACATGTTAAAAAAGCAAAGCTAAACGAGATGCTGTATGAAAAGTTCCATGCTACATTCTACCAACCAAGCTAAAAAATCCGCTGGACAAGGTTCGTATATACATACAATACCAATATGGTATAGGTTAAAAATTGACAGAATACATGCATAATATAGCATAATCTAAAACAAAAGGAGCACGTTTGTAATACATACAATGTGGATAGTAAGAAGAAAACCTAAAAGCGCAGATTATAAAATAAGACAAAACAAGCAGAGACAGGAAAATAAAAAAGAGAGCACTATAAAAGGATTTCAGACATAAAAAGTTTACATATGCATGTAAAAGCACTAAGAGTAGAAAATTATGTTTTTCACAGATAGCACAGGAACAGGAGCGAGACGGGCCCAGTTTGAAACGATGTCAAACTACGCCCGATGCGCCCCTAGTGCAACCCAGGTTCGTTGGGTATTATTTAATATGCTTGTCTGTTGGTAGGAGGAAGAACAAAATACTGGGTTTAGATGATAAGGAACAGTTTATTATGATTATAACAGAAACCATCTACAACATACATCACACATACATCCACACAAATGGTATAACCAGCCCCCAATTCCCATACCTATAATTCTCTTTTACAGTCTTTATTCCCACCTAATTACCAAATATAAAATACAGTAGTCACCTATAGGCCTAGAAGCAGAGCTGGCAGCACGCAGGAACTTAATCCATCAGACTGCCCAGTCTACTAGAACTACCCCGAATATATCCCCATACCCCAGTCTAGGCAGCCAATCACAACAGAGAAAACAGACACACATTTAGGACAACTCACCAGAAATGAATGTATGACACAAACACTACCACAGTATAGAGAAATACAAAGGTCACAGCACAGGTACACAATACACCTACAGACAAAACAGCTTGACTGGTTAGCTTGCCTAGACAGTAAACATATAAATTAATGTCCTCCGCTACATATCATTGACAGAACGTCAAACTCCTGTGGATGAATACAACAAAGTCAAATGACACCAAAGTAATAATAAAACATTAATATGGCAAGTCAGTTTTGTTTTATTTATTTAATTCTGATATTTGTCTGATATCATTATTTTTAATCCAGAAACATGTATCTGCATTTAAATACTTAATAGAGATATACATGTATTTGTAATTCAGATTATAATATATGTATTTTCATATATATATATAATGGGAAGTCGCGAAGGAACAGTAGTCGTGATTTTGGAAAAATTTAATCGTTTTTATCTCATGAAAGACATTATTTCCACATAAACAAAACATCACCAACATGATGCAGCTCCAGAAATTTGGAAATCTGGACGCACAGTAGAATATGCACACAATCACAGCTACTGTTCTGTCACGAAGTAACTGGTTGGGTCCCAGTGCTTTTCAATACATAAAGATATCAGAAATAAGAATATGGGTATCTGTATTTCAATTAGATCTATATTTGTATTGAAATATATACAATGTAATTTGAATATCTGTTATACAATTAGAGATATCTCTATTTGAAATACAAATATCTGTATTAATAACATAAATAGAGATATCTGTTATTAAAATACAGATGAATGAAATGAGTAAAACTGACTTGTTTATTGTTAATTTTTTTTAGTGAAAATAAGAGACAACAAAAATAATACTGTGTTTATTTTGCAGTCTGACAATTTTACTGCTGCCTGATGATGTGGCTATACTGTTGGGCTCACAATTCCTACCACCTCATCCGATGGTTCCCTCAGAACAACCGTGTCAAAATGTAAGTTTTGGGTATCAGGTATTGTTTACAGTTCAATGTGACAGGTTATATTTGCTACCTCTGTAACAAGTTCATTCCTAGACAGTTAGACATCTTATGATATTACAATCATTGAATGTCTTGTAATTTTAGAGATACCAGTACTTACTTTAGGGTAATGTATTAGAGGTCAAATTAGACTGTAGGTCAATCATTTTTCTCTGGATATTCTTGAGTGTCCTTGATAGGACAGAAAAACCCACAAAAACAAATTCATCAAAATGTCAACTATCATGGACCTTGACTTCAGTTTTCACCTTTCACTATCTGAACTGCAATTTATTTGCAGTCCTGCTAACCTTGATTCTGACCTTTGACCCACTTTTAAACTTTGTATGGATGATACTGACCATTGCCCTGTTGGTGCCCTAGATCTGTAATAATCTAGTTTGACCGTTTACTATTTCCAGTTTTTTGGTATGGATGATATTGACCATTGCCCTGTTGGTGCCCTAGATCTGTAATAATCTAGTTTGACCGTTTACTATTTCCAGATTTTTGGTATGGATGATACTGACCATTGCCCTGTTGGTGCCCTAGATCTGTAATAATCTAGTTTGACCGTTTACTATTTCCAGATTTTTGGTATGGATGATATTGACCATTGCCCTGTTGGTGCCCTAGATCTGTAATAATCTAGTTTGACCGTTTACTATTTCCAGATTTTTGGTATGGATGATACTGACCATTGCCCTGTTGGTGCCCTAGATCTGTAATAATCTAGTTTGACTGTTTACTATTTCCAGATTTTTGGTATGGATGATACTGACCATTGCCCTGTTGGTGCCCCAGATATATGTGCTACTACTGCCCACGACTGCCCGGTGGTGTGAACAGCCTCTACTTCAACTCCTCATCGTGTCAATTATCTTCTCATTTTTTAGCATTGGTAAGTATTTAAAACAAAACTTTACTCTTTGGTACAGTTAATATCTTAGAAGGATCTATCCAGCTGTTACTGGAATGTTCCAACAAGGAGTACCAGGACTTTAATCATTTTAAGGCTTGTAGAAGCTTTTTTTCCCACTTTCTGTGAACCCAAAGGTATGCACATGTATTTGTTTTGTATCCATGTCACTGATAGAATAATTTCAATCTTACCTTGATATATGTCTAGAAGAATTCTCAATAGAAATTAACTTTCAACTCTTTATTCTTCCTAAAAAGCATTGATTTGAAATTCCTTAAACCTGGAAATGACACATACAACCTAAGGTTTTTCACAGATTTCATAATGATAATGCTAATTGTTCATCAGTTTGACATGATCAGATCACATTTCTGTATTGCATGGATAGCCATGTAATATGATCTGTTGCATGGTATAGGCCTGCTGCCCAATCCCTATTAAATCAAATGATTTAATAAAATATTTTGAAATGAAATGGTATGGACCAGTACTACAATCATATAGTTATGAAAGAAAAAAAAGCCAGAACTTTATGTATGCATATATATATATTACTGATCTGTTGCTTTGCAGGTTTCACCTTCCTTTTCATGCTGATGATTCCAGTCCCCCGAGAGTTGAAAATTGTGTTCCACATTTTTGGGGTCATGTGTTTCGTTGAAGGATTGGTAGCGGTAGTATATACATCAAAGGCTGGCAACTGTGTATGTATCACCAATGATTTGTTGTGAATCTTTGAGGATCTATTGAAAATTGAAATTATCTCTTATACATTTATTAGAACCCCCATCATAGTGTGTTAACAATATTTTTGGAAGCACAGTTATTCATAGAGCAAGGGTATTCATCAAAATAAAAGTGTTGGGCTAGAACCAAGGTAGTAACCCCCCCCCCCCCCCTACTGCATCTAATTAATTTACTAGGTATGGGGCTATTCATTTACTGACTTGAGATTACTCTACTGATTCAGTTGGAGATAAGTCCTCAAATTTGAAATTAGCATTATTAAGTTATTTCCATGTAGGTTATCGTTTTCCAAGGCAATTTGTCTTCAACATATAACATGATATTATATACATGTACTTATGTAGTTTTTATACTTTGTCAGAATTGTCCTATCCTTTTTTCTTGTGTATCTTTTCAGGAATCAACGACAGAAGAACTATACTACATGTCTCTGGCCATTGCTTGGGTCACATGTGCCTCCCTAAGTAAGTCTATTTGTCATATTGGATTACATACTGCTCAGTTATGTTGTTTGATTGTTACCATTACTTTAAATCTGAAAATTTATCCGATAATATCATTTATGATTTATATGCAAAGACCTTTTAATGTATGAAACTGTGTTGCAAAAAGTTACGAGTGAGCAGCATTTTCATACTAAAAATATGAAATATGAATGCATACAAATTGCAAAATGAACACTAGCAAATTTAATCATGTTAGTATCCTACTTGCACAAATGACTTAACAGTAGCCCTCAATTAGAATTTTGTTTCTCGGTTGTCTGATATTGATCATAAATAATTGCATTGCATTGGACTATTGATAGCACTCTGCTGAATTTTAAGACACCGATTATTTTCATAATTACAGAATATTCTGCACTTTGATTGAAATTTTGAAATATTATAGATATATTTAAAGTGAACAGTCGGGCAAGGATGGCTAAAGGCGGTAAAAATGGTGTGAATGTATCCATATAATTTCTTATGAAATGGAAAAATAAAATCTCTCGCCAAAATATGTCTGCATACAAAGAAATTAATTTAAAGTATAGGATCCTAATACGTCCTCCCGGTGCTATGTCCGTGGTTACATTCACGCAGCCTCGCTTTCAATGCTTTCAACTTTCCTTTACTTTAATGGTCAGAACTGGGAAACGTAAGCAGAAATTAATATTGAAAACTTTTGGAAGGCCAATGAAATATTATAGATATATTTAATTAAAATAACAGACACCTTGAGATTATTGAAAATTAATATAAATATTTTACTGTTTTTATTTACAGTATTTTTCGTGATCATGATACCATTCTGGGTTATCAATGCAGTGAAACGGAACAGCATGGTCGACCGACGCACCAGGCAGGGAGTCTGCTATGAACCTGTCAAATGTTGTTCATGTTTGTGGCATATCTGATTGGTCCTTTTCACAAGAGAGTGCTTCCCATTGGCATGATGGATCCAGTCAAAACAATTTGACTATTGAACAGATATAATTTGTAGACTATTTAATTTAACACTTGTGATAGTTCACATGAACAATTATATACCTATTGTTGACCGATAGATGATTTATACTTATCGTTGATCGATATATGACCTTCGAAAGGAAAGTTTACAATAACTTGACGAAGGTTATTTGGATATATATAATATTATTCTGGTACATGTATATTTTTGCTAATATTTGTTCATTTGTTACTCAACATTCCTTGATTTGAAAACCTAAATAAGTTATGTTCTTTCTGAAAGCAACTTGCTCTTTTAATTGAAAAGAACATTTTTAGGATTAATCTGAAGCGTTATCTGAAAAACGAGTTTCTTTTTGTGATGGAGGCCAATAATTGGCATTAAAAGTCAACAAACAAGTTCTGTTATTATCTTAAGTGTTTCCATTTCAGTGAACATCAATACGCAAAATACATGGTGATATTTAAGAATTATTGTATGTTATTGCATATACATGTATGTAGATTCACTTGGTTCATATGACCAGCAAGTTAGAGTCAAGGCACATCATATTATAGACATATTTATACTGTTGTTTAAAAGCATTTCATGCCAGATCCCTGTGTGGGAGATTAAGCCTTAAGTCAAACTTTTTTTTTACAATGAGAAAGCTAAGTGTCGTGAAATTTATGCTCCTACATTGGAAATACATTGAGACAACACACTCACTGCAACATCCAGGAGAGTGATTCATGCCCCTTTTGCCTCTTGATTATAAATCTTGCAAGTAAAACATTGATATTTCTCTCGAGAGGATATAGTAATATTTTATCGCTGTTGATCAGCAGTCATATTTTATGCAATCTCATGTGTATCTGAGTTTTCGTTGATCGATGACCAGAATTTATGCTATCTTTCATTCATTTCAAAAGATTGTAAAATCCGTCCATTTCATCATGCACCCACAGCCCATACTATTTATTTGGGTTCTTTTAATTTCTCTACACAATATTTACTTTGTTTACCAGGTACCTATATATATAATTAACCTAAGGACTCATTCACAGGTGTTAAGTAATATTAAATGTGTTCGATCAACATAAATTTGAAGTGTATGAATAACATGGTCTTTAGCAATAATTATAATAAATTTGTGATGTACGACACATTAAATCATTTGATACAATATTTGTACACAATATATTTTGCATGATGCCAGTATATTTAAAGGGAGATAATATTTGTAATATCAAGTGTTGTATAATTCTAAGGCACATATGAAATCAAAAGATACCAAGTGAAATATTGATTGAAACCAAATATATTTACCAGGTTCATATGTTCATTAATTTGATATGAACTTTAATTACAACGATAACAAACTGATTATAAATCTCCATCACCAGATTGTACTAGTTTGTGTTATTATAGTATATGAGGGGTCTTTTCTAAAAGGGATGATGTGTTCCCATTAATTTGAATATGGTAAGAAAAACGTTTTTCTTCATATTGTTGTACAAACTGATTTTGATTTACAATTGGAACTGTAACCTTTGCCATCATCCTATTTATCAAAATTGTATATGAGGAATAATGATGTCCATTAATTTTAC
This sequence comes from Argopecten irradians, assembly GCF_041381155.1. Taxonomy (NCBI): domain Eukaryota; kingdom Metazoa; phylum Mollusca; class Bivalvia; order Pectinida; family Pectinidae; genus Argopecten; species Argopecten irradians. Next base: position 22,343,484 of record NC_091134.1, read on the forward strand.
AATACTAAATTTGTCTAATATTTTAACTATTTAGTTAACCGTTGTTACTATAAGTATATTTGTTTATGATAACAGATGAATTATCACTTCAAATTAAAATTCATTTGTGGTATATATATAATCCATTTATCATCTATCCATTAAAATTACCAGCAGGACTGGTAAGTCTCCCCTTTTCTCGGTTTTTATAAAATGTTTCTTCTTAATTAATACCTGTAGTAACGACTCAATTAAGTTACATTGGTCTTCATATTGTATTTTCTTTAATAAACATATTGTCACCTTGGTTCTAATATCTCGATATTATGCATGATAATACTTGTGACAAACTGAATACTTTCTTTACAATTAAAAGGCAGTTATATTTTGAAAAAAATAGAAAAAATATAATTTACTATTAAATAATTTCATTCATAGCTTTATATTTACATTTTGACTGCAGTCCCAATATGTAATCTTACCAAGCGCAGATGGCAGTCATATAGACAATGAACTTCAAGCGCTTGTTATGATGTCATTATCATGGTGACGTCACAAATGTCGTGCCAGCGATCACGGAAGACAACTGTTCAAATGGCTGTTCCATCCATGACGATAACGAATGATTATTTCATTATAGATGCAAAATTCTGAACGTCTTTCAGTTGGCATTCATAGCCATTATGAATGCCAACTGAACAGAGACAAAATTCAACATGAAGCGCTAGCGCGCTCGCTTCGTGAAATTTGCCTGTTCAGTTGACATTTATATTGGCTATAAATGCCAACTGAAAGACGTTCAATGCTTAAATAACCAACTTTAAATATGGGTGAGAAGCATCCGAGTGGATAAGGATTCTATTTTTTCAGTTTGGAACAAAATTGAAATAGTAATATAGAAATTGAAGGGAATTAAAATACTACAATGACTTCTATATTTGATACACGTTTGTTATATTTTACATATCATCTTTAATATATATAATCAAAGTTAAAATAAAAATGTCTTTCTCTGTTGGTCTTATTTGTTGTCTTGTGTTAAATATCTTACAACCGATGATATATTTATCTGATGTGTACCAACCCGGTAAAAATTTTTGACTTTTTATTTTGATCCAACTTGCTATTATGACAAGAAAATAACATTAGCCCATCACTTCAGCAGGCTACAGTCACAATATACAAGATGTTTGAGCTTTCTTATCGAAAAAGTGTTTCATGTGACCTTGAAATGAAGTTCATTCTCATTCATTTTAACAAATGTTACTTCTATTATTCCGGAATATGTTATATGTTGGATTCTATCTATGTTTTTTGCATTGTAGAGTTACCCTTGCAGTTAAATACCAAGTATATCCAGCGAGTGCAATGTCAATGTTTTCAGAGAAAACTACATAATTTTACCTACCTATAACTCGTCAAAAATGGAAGTTCTCTCAAAATATCATGTAGTCGAAATTTTGTTACTTTCTTCTGATATATAAATGAAAAGGATTAATCTAGCCATTCTTCATATTAAATATACAGCTCTCTACATTTCTCAAAATTGCTTGAAGACGAACAGTCAACAGACGATTTTGATACGACTAGACTTCTTAAGGGATATATCAATGTCAGGTTTTCATTTTTAGATTTTTTTTTTAAATGGATACGTTTTCCAAATACTTCTGTCAGTACTGCAAGGGGAGGTTATTTACTAGCATTTAATGCAATTCAGCAAATTGTCCAGTAGAACATAAACAACAAAGAACATAAATTTGATGCAGATGTTTATTTCATGCACAATTTTTGTCTTTCAGACGTAAATTTCATTTGCCGTCTGGGATATTCTTGGATCTACACAGAAACCGGATGTAGACCTCTGTGAGAATTTCAATTTAAGCACTATCAAATTACATTGGTATTATAATGAAACGTGCAACACCAAGTCAGTCAACTTTTCTGTATTCCAATATTTGCCATATTTTGTTAAATAGTTTCTTCAAATATGTTTGGAATTGAAATACAATTCATTCCGCTTTTTATTTTTTTTGTAAAATATTAGTATAAAAATTTCTTTTGTTCATTGTATATCTTTTTGTTAATTTTTTAATGTGTAAAAGTCACACAAACAACTTTTCTCTTCAGTTCATCTTCCGAGTTAAAGTTATCAACTTTTCTCTTATGTGTGCCATCAGAGACAAATTTTCAACTTCTCTCATCTGTTGGTCTTCGGAGGAAAAGTTATAAATTTCTTTCATGGCATGTTTAAAATATTTTTTTTTGCATAGTCGAGTGAGTTGGCGTTTCTTACTACACACAAAAGAGAACATTTTTCGACCTGGCGCTATCTGTTCCTGCGTTGGTTACATCAAGTCGGCCAGATTTTAATTTTTAATACATAAGGAAAAAGGCCATGTGATTAAAGCAAAACACAGATGCAGGAGCCTATACTGCTGGACTACATAACAAAGGTATAATATGTTCTTGGATGGTGATGCCAGATGGTAGCGGGATTCTTACTCGGCCTGCTCTCCGCTCTCGACTCTCTCTTCTCCTGCACCCGAGGATTCGGCACCGGCGTCGTTGGAATCTCCTCCCTCCTGGCTGTTAGTGTCCTGATTATCCTTGTTTACCTGTTAGGTGTCAATTACATGGTGATTAATATCTAAAAATTTCAAAAAATCTGGCTTAGATAAACAAAATGACTCTAAACCATGGCCAGTGCTCTGCTAGATTTCTTGTCCAGAACCACAATGGAAAGTTTCTTTTGAGAAGGTATATAAGCACTAATCAAGCACTTGTTTGATAACTTAAATAATTACCGAAAGAATGTAACCAGTGAATACCTTTCATAACTGTGTGCCTTTTTATGATCAATACATCCAAATACAAAAATTTGAACAGGTTCTGGTTCAGTATAATGTCGAACACTCTTTTGTGATAAACAAAACATAAACCAGGTTATTGGTTAGTTATGGTAACTCAACCAAATCTGAATGGAAAGCAAAAACTTTTACTTCTCTTTCTACATACACCTCAATGCTTTTCAAAACATGATCAATGTTTTTTTGTATATTTTACGTACCCTCTTCCTTGAGTTTCCGCGTCCCCTGCCACGCCCTCGTCCTCCGCGGCCACGTGCCCTGTAAGGACGCCCTCTGTATGTACCATCATCCTCGCCTCCCTGACCGTAGTACCTTGGGTTTCGTGGTTGGTAAAACCGGTAACCAAATGGTCGGCGACGACGACGATACTGGTCATCCATATATTGACCTTCTTCTTCCACCATTTGTCCTCCATGGTTTTGATATCTTGGTGGAGGTCTCATTGGGCCTCTGCCGTAGTTGCCTCGGAAGTAACCACGGTAGCCGCCACGGTAGTATCCTCCGCGGTATGGTCTGCGGCGAGGAGGGCCAGGGGGACGTCTTTGTCTCTCTTCTCCTTCTTCCCCTTCCTCTACTTCACCGCCTTCTCCCTGAAACACACAAAAGTCGGGATAATTTTTTTATTCAATTTCATATCGGTTAAGTAGGTGGACCAATAGTTAATCATACATTAATAAACAGAAAGGTCATTAAGATCATAACGTTGTGGTAAGTGTTTCAGTGTTGTGTTGGAGACTTATATTATAGAAATTTGTGGAAGACTACACAGATTGGTTTGGAATAGAATTATGTATTCCAAAATATAAGAGTTATCTGCCCTTGTGGGTAGATATTGATTGCAGCCACAGGGATCGGACACGAAATTTTTTAACCAACAGTATACATATATATATTATAGTATCAAGGTTATGAACTCTGCGGTCAAGAAAAACGGACCTACTTTTTTAAAATCGTGATTATTTTAATAAATGGGTTCTATACAACATTGACGTATATCTTACCTTAAAGAGAAATAACTGATCTTTCCAATGAGTGCTTGAAGAACAAAAATGGCCAAGTATTGACTAAGTTATGGCTTGGTGAATCCGGAAATTTACGAAAAATATGCTAGGTAGACATTTCCCTGTCCGATTGAAATGTCGTCTCGCTTCTAATGGGTACCTCAACAAGAGGCCCAGAGGGCCTGTATCGCTCACCTGGTTTGTAATGCCAAGTTATGTTTTGAATACAGGTTCATTATTTCTTTTCTAAAGGAATTTAAATATATACCTCTATTTCCCCTATCAGTTCCCGCCCCTCCTGCCCTTGGGGGGTCAGAGTCAAAATTTATACAAACTCTTGTAAAAGTTGGTCACATTCTATGCAGAAGTCTAGGACAAGTAGTGATTTATAGGATTTACCTGTAATTCCCCTATTGGGCCCCGCCCCTCCTGCCCCCGGGGTTAGAGTCAAAATTTATACAAGTTCTGTTCCCCTTCCCCAAGAATGTTTGTGGCCAAATGTGGTTACAATCCATGCAGAACTCTAGGACAAGTAGCGATTTAAAGGATTTACCTCTATTTCCCCTATTGGGCCCCGCCCCTCCTGCCCCCGAGGGGTCAGAGCCAAAATTTATACAAGTTCTGTTCCCCTTCCCCCAAGGATGTTTGTGGCCAAATTTGGTCACATTCCATGCAGAACTCTAGGACAAGTAGCGATTTAAAGGATTTACCTCTATTTTCCCTATTGGGCCCCGCCCTTCCTGCCCCCTGGGGGTCAGAGCCAAAATCTATACAAGTTCTGTTCCCCTTCCCCCAAGGATGTTTGTGGCCAAATTTGGTCACATTCCATGCAGAACTCTAGGACAAGTAGCGATTTAAAGGATTTACCTCTATTTCCCCTATTGGACCCCGCCCCTCCTGCCCCCGAGGGGTCAGAGCCAAAATTTATACAAGTTCTGTTCCCCTTCCCCCAAGGATGTTTGTGGTCAAATTTGGTAACATTCCATGCAGAACTCTAGGACAAGTAGCGATTTAAAGGATTTACCTCTATTTCCCCTATTGGGCCCCGCCCCTCCTGCCCCCTGGGGGTCAGAGCCAAAATTTATACAAGTTCCGTTCCCCTTCCCCCAAGTATGTTTCTGGCCAAATTTGGTCACATTCCATGCAGAACTCTAGGACAAGTAGCGATTTAAAGGATTTACCTCTATTTCCCCTATTGGGCCCCGCCCCTCCTGCCCCCGAGGGGTCAGAGCCAAAATTTATACAAGTTCTGTTCCCCTTCCCCCAAGGATGTTTCTGGCCAAATTTGGTCACATTCCATGCAGAACTCTAGGACAAGTAGCGATTTAAAGGATTTACCTCTATTTCCCCTATTGGACCCCAACCCTCCTGCCCCCGAGGGGTCAGAGCCAAAATTTATACAAGTTCTGTTCCCCTTCTGGTCAAATTTGGTAACATTCCATGCAGAACTCTAGGACAAGTAGCGATTTAAAGGATTTACCTCTATTTCCCCTATTGGGCCCCGCCCCTCCTGCCCCCTGGGGGTCAGAGCCAAAATTTATACAAGTTCCGTTCCCCTTCCCCCAAGGATGTTTGTGGTCAAATTTGGTAACATTCCATGCAGAACTCTAGGACAAGTAGCGATTTAAAGGATTTACCTCTATTTCCCCTATTGGGCCCCGCCCCTCCTGCCCCCTGGGGGTCAGAGCCAAAATTTATACAAGTTCCGTTCCCCTTCCCCCAAGTATGTTTCTGGCCAAATTTGGTCACATTCCATGCAGAACTCTAGGACAAGTAGCGATTTAAAGGATTTACCTCTATTTTCCCTATTGGGCCCCGCCCTTCCTGCCCCCTGGGGGTCAGAGCCAAAATTTATACAAACTCTATTCCCCTACCCCCAAGGATGTTTGTGGTCAAATTTGGTTACAATCCATGTAGAACTCTAGGACAAGTAGCGATTTAAAGGATTTACCTCTATTTCCCCTATTGGGCCCCGCCCCTCCTGCCCCCTGGGGGTCAGAGCCAAAATTTATACAAGTTCTGTTCCCCTTCCCCCAAGGATGTTTGTGGCCAAATTTGGTCACATTCCATGCAGAACTCTAGGACAAGTAGCGATTTAAAGGATTTACCTCTATTTTCCCTATTGGGCCCCGCCCTTCCTGCCCCCTGGGGGTCAGAGCCAAAATCTATACAAGTTCTGTTCCCCTTCCCCCAAGGATGTTTGTGGCCAAATTTGGTCACATTCCATGCAGAACTCTAGGACAAGTAGCGATTTAAAGGATTTACCTCTATTTCCCCTATTGGACCCCGCCCCTCCTGCCCCCGAGGGGGTCAGAGCCAAAATTTATACAAGTTCTGTTCCCCTTCCCCCAAGGATGTTTGTGGTCAAATTTGGTAACATTCCATGCAGAACTCTAGGACAAGTAGCGATTTAAAGGATTTACCACTATTTCCCCTATTGGGCCCCGCCCCTCCTGCCCCCGAGGGGTCAGAGCCAAAATTTATACAAGTTCTGTTCCCCTTCCCCCAAGGATGTTTCTGGCCAAATTTGGTCACATTCCATGCAGAACTCTAGGACAAGTAGCGATTTAAAGGATTTACCTCTATTTTCCCTATTGGGCCCCGCCCCTCCTGCCCCCTGGGGGTCAGAGCCAAAATCTATACAAGTTCTGTTCCCCTTCCCCAAAGGATGTTTGTGGCCAAATTTGGTCACATTCCATGCAGAACTCTAGGACAAGTAGCGATTTAAAGGATTTACCTCTATTTCCCCTATTGGACCCCGACCCTCCTGCCCCCGAGGGGTCAGAGCCAAAATTTATACAAGTTCTGTTCCCCAAGTTCTGTTCCCCTTCCCCCAAGGATGTTTGTGGTCAAATTTGGTAACATTCCATGCAGAACTCTAGGACAAGTAGCGATTTAAAGGATTTACCTCTATTTCCCCTATTGGGCCCCGCCCCTCCTGCCCCCTGGGGGTCAGAGCCAAAATTTATACAAGTTCCGTTCCCCTTCCCCCAAGGATGTTTCTGGCCAAATTTGGTCACATTCCATGCAGAACTCTAGGACAAGTAGCGATTTAAAGGATTTACCTCTATTTTCCCTATTGGGCCCCGCCCTTCCTGCCCCCTGGGGGTCAGAGCCAAAATTTATACAAACTCTATTGCCCTACCACCAAGGATGTTTGTGGTCAAATTTGGTTACAATCCATGTAGAACTCTATGACTAGTAGCGATTTAAAGGAAATGTTGACGGACAGACGGACGGACGGACGACGGACGCCGCGCCATGACATAAGCTCACCGGCCCTTCGGGCCAGGTGAGCTAAAAACCAAGCCAAAATCACAAAATCTACGCTTGTGGTGGTAAACAGTACCCATAACTGTGTTCACCCACAATCTCCTTTGGAGGTGTCATGACCCGTACTTTGTAGACACTCCATTTAAACATCATTTAGCTCACTTACTTTAACCACCACCGCCATTTTCATTTATTCTTCGGAACGCTTCTCAATTTCTCGAATTTCCCGATTCATCAAGCCATAACTTCATCAATACTTGACCAATTTTGTTCATCAAGCACTCAATGGAAAGATAAATTCTTTCTCTTTAAGGTAAGATATACGTCAATGATGTATAGAACCCATTTATTAAAATAATCACGGTTTTAAAAAAATAGGTCCATTTGTCTCGACCTCCAAGTTCATACCCTTGATACTATAATACATAAATGTATACTGTTAGTTAAAAAAAATTGGGCCGGGTCCCTGTGATTGCAGTGTGTATTTTTGAGTGCAATATATTTATCTGAGAATTTTGTTTTCATAAGAAGCGCTCCTAAAATATTTATATTTAAATATCAATACCTAATATTGCAAGGTCAGATCTCTAATATCTGATCAGTGCGTAATTATAGAAAGACGGACCAATTATCTGGTTTGTTTTTCAGCACCAGTATTTAAAAGAAATAAATTGTTTCATATTACAAGACTTACATTGCGGTAAGGTGGCAGACGACGGCCTCCTGGTCCACCTCGGTAGTAACCACGGTAACGGCGACGATCCGCAGCATATTTACTTCCCTGGACTGGATTGCCCTCGGGTCCGGTCACGTTTGATGCCTCATTGCCCTTATGGAAAGAAAACAATGAACATGTGTAAGAAATCGAAATTGGAATCAATAAGATTTATAAAATTGCATGTCAATGAATAATTCTAACCAAAGTACTCAGCTCCATACACTGACAAGGTGTTTTAATTCTACAAAACAGCAAGAGTACAATTTCTGTGAAAGCAGCAACATATATTTGATGATGATATCAGAAAATGACCTTTAAAAAATTAATATTTAAAGAAATTTCAAAGCTTTTTCTCAATATTTGGTAAAATAAGATTTTGTTTATAAAAAGTACCTTTTCTCCTTCTACGACATCAAACTCGACCTTCTCTCCATCACCAACACTTCGGAGGTATTTACGAGGGTTGTTCTTTGTGATGGCAGTCTGTACAACAATTACATGTTATGTTATTATAAACTTAAATTTAGATTGTAACTTATTTCAGATAACTTATCCTCACAAATATTATCCCAATTAAGATATGCATTACCATTAATTGATTCATCAAATGGCGAAATCATTAACAGCAACCTACAGTAAACTTAACTGTAAAGTTAAAATATCTTCTACAATAAGGAGAAAATATTTTTATTTTTGAAGATATGAGCATATGGAATAATTTTAAGAATTTATTTAGTTTTATTATATTTTTCCCAGTATACTTCAGGCTCAATAAGTTGTATTGTTCAACTGGTATCATAGATCTAATGATTGTATGTACCTGATGGACAAACACATCTTCTTTAGTGTCGTCTCTGAAAAATTAAAAAAAAAATTAGTTACTGTAGAACAATTTTCCATTTAACCTAATGTCAATTATATTTTCCTATTTTAATTACTTCTTTTTTTTGTGGGAGGATTAGAAGGAGGGTGTAAATGTTCATTTGATGAAATATTACCAAGTCAATCTTTTTGCAAACTTTTTTGAAGGGGTGATTATTAAACGTGCTCAAGACGTTAGTACATTATCGCTGTCCTAAGCTCATGCACTTTGCACCTGAGAAGGGGGTGTGGCACTTGGCACAGTGCTTGATGAAAATTATTGAGTGTTGCATGTTACAATGTAAAGATCAATTCAAACATTCTTATTTGTTTAAAGTCACAGATCAACAGTTACTAAAAGTCGTGGGCCATTCAAATCTCGTCCATAGAAAACCCTCTCTTCATGTTTATTCACGTTTCACGTGACCGCACCGATATTAGTGGGAATGAGCTGGGGGGTGCTCGAGCAAGCATGGGGGAGATTTTTTAAGTTAATTTCGCACTTATCAATCATAAAAAGAATTATAATCACCTGTTAATGAAGCCATATCCGCTTTTTACGTTGAACCATTTGACTGTGCCGGTAACTTTCGTCGCTATGAAATAAAACACGGGAATGAATCATGACCTATAAAAACCACATGGTCGCTCGTCGAGATGGAACATGCCGGGTGTGAAAAAATTATCTGAATTCTAACATTTACGCCAACAGGCACTCAACAAACATCAAGATATTAACAATTTAACACAAATATTGATCAACTAACAACAAATGGAAGCAGCGAAACATACAATCTAACAAATTTATTAAAATATCCCCGCTCGCACTGAAGCTACAAACATGGTCTCGATCGACCACGCGGTGACCCAGTTTCACAGACATCTCAAGAATTTCTTGTTTTTCTCGAGTCAACGATCGAACTGACACTAAAAACTTACCGATGACATTCTTTTTTGGTTCTTCCTTTTCCTCCGGTTGTTTTTCGGTGTCGGACATGGCCTCTGATGGTAAAAAAGGTGTTACAATTTGTCCTGTTGGTAACTGGACTTCCTTGCTCTTTCCCTTTGTTCTTCTCTCTCACCCTCTGTAAGTTGGTCCCCCCATGCTACAACTACCATGTTTCTGATTGGTGGAAACCCGAAACGTCGCTAAAATTTTCCATTTTGATTGGTTGATAAGCCGAGATAAAAGTGTTAGTATAAATTACGGAATGATATAAGGAAACGAATTCTCACTAACTTTAAAAAAATAAAGCTGACAAGTACAGTAATGCTTGACAAAATTTAAAATTAAAATGTATAAAGTTCTGCGTAGATTGAAAAATAAATATATAGAAACCTTAATTAGAAATCATCTACAATATGACGTGTCACAGCTTGTCAATGTTGTTTTCTTTTAAATTTAACTGTTAAATTGGAATTTATAAACCAACTTAGAATCTAATGTTTAACGTTAACTGTTAGTCAAAAAAGAAGAAGAAGAAGAAAAAAACAAAACAATTTACAACTATTAGCGAGAGTTATCTCTCTTCACCTTAAAAACGTAACAGTTACATATGTGCCGAAAACACCGGGGCTAATCGTACAAACCGGGCTAACAGTTGCGCTATCTACGCTCGTGGAAACGTTTCTAAATAGAACAAGTATTAGCTTCCCAAAAAGCTAGGTGGGCTACGCGGAAGCTTAACCCTTTGATTGGACAGAATATTTAAATTAAACAATGATATGATGATATTGTTTAGCAATTTTAATTGTTCTGTTGAAAGCCATTTTATAATTTGTGAGCTTGTGTTAGTGCAAGGTAGCCAGGTCTTAGAGATTGGCAACTCCGCCATTTTTGCGATCGGCAGATGTACCTCTGTATGTGCTTAGGGGTTTTTAGATAAACTCTTAAACAGTTAAATACAACAAAATAAATTTGATATGTTATAAAAGTTCAGTAATTTTCAGATGGTTTGAGTACGATTTTGGATAGAAAAAAATATATTTTAACTTATATTTTAATAAAACAATATGTACTTCCGGTTTTGAATTGCTGATTTTCGAAAAACCATGTAAAATTGCTGATTTTCATGCTTTCAAAAATCATATTAAATAACATCAATCGGGAAAACTGGTCACATCAAACCATGATATAATGTTTAAACTTTGAGTTGATGCAAAAATATCATGTTTAAAAGAATACACTTAAAAGTAGTTAGCCAAGGGAAAATGCCTATAAACCAGAGGTCCCGCTGCCTGTCAACATAGACAAAGAAGGAGTTTCCAATCTCTGTGTATATATGTTTCTGTACAGACGAACAGTTTTAATAATCCTTTTGCATGCTTCCAACAAATTAAAAGGGGTTTTGCAGAGATTGCTAAGCTCAGAGAAAAGGCAAAAAAAATATAGAACTTAATCTAATATGTTTCTATGTTTTTCTATGGTCCGTTTTCATTCCACTTTTAGTATGGACTGTCATCCCGCAATTAATATTTTTTTATATTTTTAACTTGAAGTAAAATCAGAAGCTCAAACTTTTCAGTGGTGGTAATGGTGTTAAGTAAGTAACTTTTGTAACCGAAGAAAAATATTGCTGCCGTTTTTGATAATGAAAAAATACCATTTGTCAGCAGTGGAGCATCTTAATGTTACACGATGGTGATCTAAATATTAAATAAGAAATATAAAAGTAATGTCTCGAACATGGTATACTACTACAGATATATTTGTTCCATCTGTAAATGGAACCAGGTTTAATTAAAATGCCCGATTAATTTAAAGAAAATTCTTATTCAGAATACTTTTACCACGAATGCTTGTTCTACACCGAAATCTAATTAAAGGATGCAAGCGCACACGTGACCATGCTTTATCAGGAAGATGGCGTCCGAATCCGGACAGATTAAAGTCTGTTTCCGTAATTCGTTTTAATATTACTTCAACAGGCAGTGCTTGTAACACACCGAACATCCATCTGATTCAAGCGTTCTTGCTACATGGCTATCCTGCAAGATGGCGTGATTAACTGCTACGCCTCAAGCATCGTAGCAACAAGCGGCGTAGCAAAAATGTCGTCTTGAAGTACGTACGTGATAAATATTTGCTCGGTGTTCAACACACGGTCAAGAATCCAAATTCACAAGTTACCCACGGAACATTAGAGTTATTCACCAATTCGTAGAAGCAAAATTGATGTTTTATTGTATTAGACTTTGTCCTGTATTTCGCGCACAATATATATAGACGGGTATGCCATATCATTGTTGAAAAGTGTGGTTTTTGTTAGATATTCAAACAGATATATATCTAAACGAAACACAGAGCTGGGTTCAGTTCATAAAAGTATCACAGATTTAAATTATAAAGGTGACTTTTTTCTTGTTGAATGTTTTGTTATAACTATCTTTTCCAAATTACGCACGCGAAAACGCTAACCGGTATGCACTTAACAACATACGGTGGATACATCATAGTTCCTAAATCATTTCCAATTTTTTCTGTAGAATAGAACGTGCTGCACCTAAAATTATCTGATTATATAACCAACTGAAAACAGTTCAACGCTTAAACTGTGAACAGCGAAATTAAAGTTTTGGGGAACATTCTGGTTAATACTCCGTGAACCATTCTAAGCATGAATTAGTTAACATAGTTGACGGATAGACGAATCGGTTTCGTATCAACGTCGTATTCAATTTGACGACAGTTTCGTACTGTTGTCACGGATATGACTTTCGACTGAAGCAACTATGTTATAAGATACCATGTGCGTACAACGTACTGTATACCAGTCTGCAGCGTTTTCGCATGCGTAATTTGGAAAACGTAGTTATAACAGTAACATTCAACAAGAAAATGTCACCTAATCATTGGAATCTGTAATAATTTTATGAACTGAATCCAGGTTTTATCTCTGTAACAACATACGGTGGATACTCGTTCCTAAATCATTTCCAATTTTTTCTGATTATAAAACCAACTGAAAACAGTTCAACGCTTAAACTGTGAACAGCGAAATTAAAGTTTTGGGGAACGATTCTGGTTAATACTCCGTGAACCATTCTAAGCATGAATTAGTTAACATAGTTGACGGATAGACGAATCGGTTTCGTATCAACGTCGTATTCAATTTGACGACAGTTTCCTACTGTTGTCACGGATATGACTTTCGACTGAAGCAACTATGTTATAAGAAGTAATATGTGCGTACAACTACTGTATACCAGTCTGCAGCGTTTTCGCATGCGTAATTTGGAAAACGTAGTTATAACAGTAACATTCAACAAGAAAAAGTCACCTAATCACTGGAATCTGTAATAATTTTATGAACTGAATCCAGTTTTATCTCTGTCTCTCGTTTAGATATATGTTTCTTTGAAAATATAACGAAAATCATATACTTTTCAACCGCGATATGACATACCTGTCTATACTGTGCATGAAATACAGGACAAAGTATAATACAATAAAACTTCAATTTTGCTTCTACGAATTGGTGAATAAATCTACTGTTCAGTGGGTAATTTGTATATTTGGATTCTTGGCCATGAGTTGAATACCGAGCAAATATTTATCACGTACGTATTTCATTCTAGACAACATTTTTCTATGTAAAAGAAACAATTCCACGAGCGTAAATAGCGTAGCCCGGTTTGTACGATTAACCCCGGTGTAAAAGGTGAAGGTTTGAGTGCGTGTTTTAGGAGACTGCGGTATATTCGCGTTGTGTCACATTGTAATAGCGGGGCAGACAGCAAAAATGACAACGAGCAACAGAACGCAGTCGTCTTTAAATGGCGAACGCTCAACTTAATGCCAAAACTGAGCCGGTGTAACGTTGAAAATGGACCTCCGTTGAAAATTGACCTTGGGTCATTTTTCAACGTTGGAAACGGTCCCCGAATGCCGTTGAAAATTGAACATGCCGTTGAAAATTGACAGCGTCTAAGGTCAATTCTCAACGGCAGATCTGTTGAAAAATGACCGTTGAAAATGACCTTGGCAAACTCTCAACGGATGGTCTGTTGAAAAATGACCTTAGTACATACGCATATATAGCTGTTGCACAAACATAATTCTCGAATTCTGTTAACGCCATTCCTAATCTACTTAAAGGGCCCTTTTGTGCTGGTATTTAAATTATGTAATCACCGTGATTTGAATTGAAATTTTGTATTGTTATCATCGTAACAAATACGTCATTTAAATATTTTAGTTGCTTGTGTGTTTATAACGAAGAATACGACACTTCGAAACTTTCATTTTTCTACAGTCATGTTGTCCGTCCGTCCGTGTAGTTACTGCTAAGTGTTCTCAAACTGGGGAATAGCTATATAACACTGAGGTAACACAGTAAATAAAAAGGAATGTTTTTATAAACTGCGTGCAAAGTTTGTACTATGTGATGTTCACTTCTGAGTACCAGTGGATAGTGTTACAAAACTATAATTATGTGATATTATTAATCTGATTTCTAATATTTGCTTTATGATTATATTTTGACTACGATTTATTTTACGTCACAAATTATATTTGACAAACAACTGAAATCGCCTTATAAATGAGGGATGCGTACAGGAACACAACTTGTAGGCATTAAAAAAGTCAAAACAAGTCTGCAATCTCTAGCGTTTTCGCAGCTATCGCTGCTCTTCAGGAGATGTTTAATATCTATAAACATAACAAGGCCAACAATACTACTCAAGCGGTAAAATTTTAATAAAAGTTTTCGTGACAGATGCGCATGCACGTATCTCTTTGAGTATGTACTTAAAACTATTTCGACGTTTACCACAAATATCTTTCCGAGACTCAAATTCACACAATATTTTGATAGAAGTCCCTTAATAATCTGAAAAATGACTATTGTGCATAAATATGTACATGCAACTTACAAGTACTTCAACTTAACAACAACTTTCTCAGCGAAATTATCGGTGTAACATAGGTTAAACACACTAGGATCTATTGCTCCATTCCCTCAATTTTGTATGAAACATCTGTGTACGACTTCGCAAAGATGTCCTGGACATGGCCTTGCTCAATACAAATATCCTCGTCGTGGTGATTGTCGTGGTGTTTTGTTGTGTTGTGTGATGTTGAGTTTTGTTGTTATGTGAGGTTGTTGTGTGATGTTGTTGTGTGCTATTGTGTTGTGTGTTGATGTGTTGTGGTATGGTGTTGTTGTGTTGTTTTGTGGTGTTGTTGTGTATTGTTGTATTGTGTGTTGATGTGTTGTGTTGTTGTGTTGTGTTGTTGTGTGGTGTGGTGTGTTGTAGTGTGGTTTTTCTCTATGTACTCTGGCTTTCCACTACCTCCTGAACCTGGCACGTCCTGAAATGACCCTGACTGTTAATAGGACGTAAAACAAAAATAAACCAAAACAAACTAAATAATGCATTAGTAACCCCTGAAATATCGAGGATGCGTCAAGGAGACCGCTGAAGAAGGCCACATATAAATCTAGTCTACTTCAGAATGAAGAAAAATAGAGGAGACTCCTATTCCAGTCGCCTACGATCATGCAATGAGGACAGCAGGTACTAATAACATCATGTAAGCCTTGATTTACCTTATCTCTGACTCTGGAAGATTTTTGTAAAAACATGTAAAACTGGGCACAAATTGATATAAACCGAATGCATAGATTTCATTACAACTTGGTGACACTAAAACTACTGCCAGCAATCAACACATCATATAATGTTTCAATATTCTGAAATTACTTGCATACACCAATTATACATTCCCCGGCAGGCAGCAGCCTAGCTGCACCTGGAACAGTCAAGACAAGTACGTCAACCTCGTTAGATGCACTGTTCTATGAGATATGTAACTTGGCACTCGATCTGCCTGCAATCGACAGACAAGGATGTAACGCGGTGTGTACTGCCTCAGTTTCCATGTATCTGCATCATTAAGAATGTATTTGGTGTGCTGTTGGTGTCTTGGCCACCTCACGTCTTCTTTTCACAACTTTGATAAAAATGGTTTGTCTTGTCTTGTTGACATCTTCTTCTCCACCTCAAGCACGTCTGCCAACTCATGGAGCACCCAAGAAAATGTTAACCTGAGATTTAGAAGCTATATATAATCGTGATTGTCTCTTTGCGATAGCAGATATACGCAAGTTGATGGAATGCCTCAAATTCCCAGCAGTGTGTGTAGACAGTTTGCCCATGAAGACTGCTGTATGTTCATATTGTGTCTCCTTGTATACAGAAACCAAGCTTAGAATTGTGACGTTAAAAACAGAAGAAAGACATGTTTCTTTTTATCAAAACACTGGCATTTTCAATCTTCCAAATCATCTCATCTGAACGTGTTATTCATTTGCCTTATTTGATTTGATCACTACATGGATATGCATCCAGACGCCAGGAAGGCGAAATCTTACACGATGACACTGGGGAAAGACTCTAGTCAGTATTGTGTTGAATGAGTGTCTGAAACACAAGGGTTAATGAAACACAATTGGAATTTTCGGGTATATATCATGATTACAATGAAAAATACAATCAGTAAAAATTCTCTTCGTAATGTAGGTCAGGACTTAGTCAGTGCTTTCAAATATGACCCCTTCGTCACCGCTCGATTTCCATTTATTTAATATATATATATATATATATAAATCGTGAAATTTGTAAGACGCTTATTCTTCAGGAATAGATAGTTTTTTTCCTGATTTTTTTTGGAATTTTTGATAAAAACATCTCCATTATCGTTTGAAATTGCAATTTCATCAGAACTGTTAAAGCTTAGTTTGAATTCTGTTTCTTTCATTAATGCTTTTACCTATCTGTCAGCACCTATATGGTGCATACAATGCACTAGAAAAAACCACCATAAACACTTTTTGTTGATTTCAGTAATACACATGTACTTATCTATGTCGAGTTGTCACAGTTTCCTTAGATTGCTTATCTCGTTCTGTAAGGTAAAGGTTATATTTTAGAGAGCTAAACAACAAGTCTATCACGATCTGGTAACAGCATGAAGATGGTAACTATACTTTATTTCACTCTGTTAAAGTTATGGTAAATAAGTCTGTGTCATAGTCCATATGGGAGGCCACATTTCTTATTGTGTACCTCAGAACTGAACCGTTGGTCATTTGCGTTATACCTATTTAAGAGTCATAGAAGGAGACAACAGTTTTATGGTAAAATCTTATTTTTAAAAGGTACTTATTAGATCGTTTGTTGGTTGTATTTACAGCCATGATTATTTAAGGACGGCCTTTCGTGTATGCGGTGTGTTACGTTACGTGGGCTTGTGCTGTTTGTGTGTTCTCCTTCGTCATGTCGAATACATATTATGACACTTAGTGGGTGGGGATTTGCTATTTGTTGTTATTTAAGATTATATAATTATAGAATCCAAATTATGAAAAGAAGTAATTTATGCATAGATAAATATACATGAAAAGTATAACATAAACTTCGAATAAGAACAAGTAAGATTAAAACAAGCTTGTATTTACGGTTCGTTATTGTTAAGAAGTTCGTACTTTGTTCTGCTGTTGTGTGTATGGATTTGGGAGGCTGCAGTATGTTGTGCTTTCTTGTAATAGTGGAACTGTGTCTCTGCCAGGGCACAGAACCAAGAGCCTTCGTGTCCTTAAGTACAATTATATTCGATAACAGGCGATAGACTTTGGCTGGTAGATTGTTACATGTAAGTCCCTGCTGTTTGTCTAAACCCGTTTGATACATTTTAAAGATTTTGTTTGAATTCTTTAAAAAAAATGTTGATCTAGAATATAATGTGGCTGACATAATGATATGTGTAAGTGAGTGCTGAGGTGTTTGAATGTGGATGGAGAAGTATTTTGTGTAAGGTTAATGTTGATGATGGAGATTTGAGGATGTTTGAGATGTTGTGGATGGAGATAGTATTTTGTATGTAAGGTTGATATGTTGACGATGGAGATAGTATTTTGTATGTAAGGTTGACATGTTGTGGATGGAGATAGTATTTTGTATGTAAGGTTGATATGTTGTGGATGGAGATGTTGTGGATGGAGATAGTATTTTGTATGTAAGGTTGATATGTTGTGGATGGAGATAGTATTTTGTATGTAAGGTTGATATGTTGTGGATGGAGATAGTATTTTGTATGTAAGGTTGACATGTTGTGGATGGAGATAGTATTTTGTATGTAAGGTTGACATGTTGTGGATGGAGATATAGTATTTTGTATGTAAGGTTGATATGTTGTGGATGGAGATAGTATTTTGTATGTAAGGTTGATATGTTGTTGATGGAGATAGTATTTTGTATGTAAGGTTGACATGTTGTGGATGGAGATAGTATTTTGTATGTAAGGTTGATATGTTGTGGATGGAGATAGTATTTTGTATGTAAGGTTGATATGTTGTGGATGGAGATAGTATTTTGTATGTAAGGTTGATATGTTGTGGATGGAGATAGTATTTTGTATGTAAGGTTGATATGTTGTGGATGGAGATAGTATTTTGTATGTAAGGTTGATATGTTGTGGATGGAGATAGTATTTTGTATGTAAGGTTGATATGTTGTGGATGGAGATAGTATTTTGTATGTAAGGTTGATATGTTGTGGATGGAGATAGTATTTTGTATGTAAGGTTGACATGTTGTGGATGGAGATAGTATTTTGTATGTAAGGTTGATATGTTGTGGATGGAGATAATATTTTGTATGTAAGGTTGACATGTTTGGATGGAGATAGTATTTTGTATGTAAGGTTGAATGTTGTGGATGGAATAGTATT
The DNA here is from genome assembly GCF_041381155.1 of Argopecten irradians. Classification (NCBI taxonomy): domain Eukaryota; kingdom Metazoa; phylum Mollusca; class Bivalvia; order Pectinida; family Pectinidae; genus Argopecten; species Argopecten irradians. The sequence continues at coordinate 22,361,918 of NC_091134.1, forward strand.
TTGTATGTAAGGTTGATATGTTGTGGATGGAGATAGTATTTTGTATGTAAGGTTGATATGTTGTGGATGGATAGTATTTTGTATGTTTGAAGTTGTGGATGGAGATAGTATTTTGTATGTAGGTTGATATGTTGAGAAGGAGAGTATGTATGTAGTTGAATTTGTGGATGAATAGTATTTTGTATGTAGGTTGATATGTTTGTGGATGGAGATAGTAGATTTTGTATGTAAGGTTGATATGTTGTGGATGGAGATAGTATTTTTTGTAGGTTGTATGTTGTGGATGGAATATATTTTGTATGTAAGGTTGAATGTTGTGGATGGAGATAGTATTTTGTATGTAAGGTTGACATGTTATGGATGGAGAAAGTATTTTGTATGTAAGGTTGATATGTTGTGGATGGAAATAATATTTTGTATGTAAGGTTGACATGTTGTGGATGGAGATAGTATTTTGTATGTAAGGTTGATATGTTGTGGATGGAGATAGTATTTTGTATGTAAGGTTGATATGTTGTGGATGGAAATAATATTTTGTATGTAAGGTTGACATGTTGTGGATGGAGATAGTATTTTGTATGTAAGGTTGATATGTTGTGGATGGAGATAGTATTTTGTATGTAAGATTGACATGTTGTGGATGGAGATAGTATTTTGTATGTTAGGTTGATATGTTGACGAAGGAGATAGTATTTTGTATGTAAGGTTGATATGTTGTGGATGGAGATAGTATTTTCTATGTAAGGTTGATATGTTGTGGATGGAGATAATATTTTGTATGTAAGGTTGATATGTTGACGAAGGAGATAGTGTTTTGTATTCTGTGATTGGTTCAGATTTGTTCTCCTGGGCTACCTTCAGCTGAACAATGAGATAGTCCATGGGTATAGAGATCGTATGTGATCGGAACCCTGGAGTATCGAGGATGGACTTTTCTTTCATACCTACGGGTGTTATACTGGCTGGTCCAGGGCAATACACTCATATCGCCTGAGGCTGTATTGCATGGCTAACCATGCAATAAAGCCTCGTGACGTCACGGCGTCAACAAAATTTCTATATCCTCGGTAAAATTTTAACATTTTTTTCACAAACTTGACTGGTTTTACTATACATTTATTTCATGTACAGTTCATGTTTTCATGTTTTCATGTTTTCATGTACGGAAAACTGACTTTCAGTCCTGATTTTCCTCGAATTCATTTCAAAATGGCAGGATATTATAATTGAAAAATAGCAATAAAACGTCGAGGTATGAAAGAAAAATACTCTTTCAGAAGTGGATATGAAGGAAAGGGATATTCTACCCTCGGGATCACAAATGTTGCAAAACCCTCGGCTAGCCTCGGGTTTTTGTGACCTTCGGGTAGAATATCCCTATCTTTCATATTCACATACAATGTATGAAAGAGTCTTAAATCATAAGATGTCTGCAATATATGTATTTGTATATGACATATCACCAAAATATCTGATTTTCTGTTTTCTACATTTTTATTCGCAGATTCTTGTTGTATTATTTGTTTCTACGACTATCGTATGTACTCCCTGCGTTTATGCAAATGTCGAAAAACCGAATCAAACAGAGGAAGATACGTCACCTATTATAGATTCAATACCTCCTGGGTCGGTCGCTCTGGAGACGAAGACTTTGGATGGAAGACGGTCTGGATATTATCAGAACCAACATCACCATCACAGTGATTATTATGAACACAGTGATTTTCATTCACATACTAGCCAACATTACATTCCGGATATAATCATTGACTATTCCCACAATGACTGTATGTTGTGCCCAAAGCTCATTAACATGTGTGTGCATTTGTTTGGTGGCTCGGAGTGTGATATTACCACCAGGAAGTGTCACCCTTTTTTACACAGGCGATGGGATAATTACGGAGATAACTTCTATGAAATAGACATTTCTGATACAAACGGCAGGGTAAGATATTTGCAACATGCAAGAGTAAACATTTCGCGTCGCGATATTTTCACTTTTGATCTATATTATCGGGATTTTGGTAAGAGAGTTTATATATACAAAACCTTACGCGCAGTCGAAATTTTCGTGGTGATCCTCCACGCGTAAATTCCTGTGTTTTTATTATTTTTGTCTTTAAGTTGATTTATAGGTCTGTGCCATTCTGTAATCGTTATAACAGTTACATCAGGAGGCGGTCTGAAACTTCGTCTCCTAGGGATTCTATTCCGTCTTTACCTATTACAGAGTTATCTCCCTTGCGGATAGGTATCCACTGTAACGTCATTATTTTCTGAGTAAAATTTACGTCGTTTTCTCTGAAAAGTATGACGTTACGCTCGCAAATACATGACGTCACAACCAATACCTACTTCAAACGGCAAATAACTCTGTAATATGCAAATACAGAATAATATTCGCTTCTACATTGACCTGGAGCAATTCAATTTTTCAAACAACGTTCTGAATTTGTGTTTCATATCATTTTGACTTCCTACGTGCCAGATATAAAATGTAATGCCCTTTACCCTATGTAGTTCAATATAATACACGCTTAATATAATGACAACTTGAATTTTACATCAACATCGAATATTTCATTTCCGTTTATGTAATTATGCGAGAATGAATATATACTTGAATGTTTTTGACGAGTCTATGATTTGTTTTGTTGTATAAAGGATATTCTTCCCTTTTTAATAGTCAGCCTGGGCGGCCCTTTCAACAGCTATGTGGGATTGCAGAGGTAAGCATTCTGTTACTAACATTGTGTTGTACCAGCGCTCTTTCTTTAGACAATAAAGCTAGCACATCATCCGTTTGTAATCTAATGCATTTGCACATGTGATCTTTTTCATGCGTCATTAATGTAATAATGCTATGCCTGACATAAACAAACTTACATCACGTAATCAGATTCACTATGTTTTTAATTAATTAAGCATGTTTTTTTTCAATAAATCGGGCCATGGAGTGATTTTCATAGCAAAACTGGATATGAAATCCATTGTGACACGATAAGAACAATAACGTGACGTCAGGAAGCAATAACATGCTTAATTGAAGAGTGAGTCTTTCACAAGTGATAATTTATCAAAAATACAATTTCTAAAACGTATTTCATAAAGAAATAATGAGATTCATTTTCTAAAAATTCTAAAGGACTATGTATGGTTTAGGCCCCTTTTGGACCCCAAATCCGTCAATTATTCAACTGTTATTTAGTATTTAAATTGTTGTATTTGAACTATGTGGTATATCCATGATTTAATTGTAATGGAAGTTTTCTGATTTTGCAGGTTTAGTTGCCATGGTTACCATCTAAAATATGCATGAATTATATAAATGTGGAAATTTTGACATTTTTGGCCATTTGTTTACGATGATTTTGTCTAAGAAACCATAGAGCACGTCCCTAAACAAACTTAATATTTACAGAGAATATGTATACACTTCCGATACATCTTTATGAGAAATTTAAAGTTTCCATAACAGGAAATATAACGAAAAAACACCATACGATAACGTTACATGTGACCGGTATGGTTTTTTTTATTTAGATGTCTTAGGTTATGATAGGTTGGTCTCTTTTTGAACAACTGTCTACTCTATAGCGTTGTCTTACTGGAATACGTCATTCATATCACCGAAGCCATCAAACAGTTCACCACACCAAGTTATATTATACTGACAAAAGACGAGTTTTTATTAAGACAAAACGTCAAAAGCAATATTTGTAGGAAATGAGAAAAAGGCTATGGATCGTCATTATGTCATACAGAATCAGGTCTAATGTGACTTCAGGTAGAGTTATCATCAATGTTTTTCAGGTCAAGTGGACTTGAAGATATTTGGCTTGTATAGAAAACCAATGAAAATTGTTTATTTTTCAGAGTATTTAGTAGCAAGAATTCTTTTTTATATATATTTGTGTGTTATTTAATGAACTTGAGTTTCTTGCGCTACCAAGCATTCTAACGTAAATTATTTCGGACACACAAATAATTTATAGGTAACATACTTATGCTAGATATCTAGCATATCATTTTGTGGTAATTACTTGACATAGTCTCAATTTCTCGAATCATACTTAAACAAAAAACAGACCTATGTCAACTTTTTGACCTAGGGTGAAAACTTCCGTTTCCTTTTTGACACGGTGTTACTCTTTGTTTCGAGAAATCAGATAGCCTAATCTCACAATCTAGCGTTATCCACTTGTCTTCAGATACACTTCAGTCGTTGTCCCTGTCGTCGCAGCTTCCCGGTCTTGTCCCAGGATACCTAGCGGTCCAGCACCTGAACATGTGGGGACACGTGTGCGCGGATAACTGGACACCTCATAATAGTATGGTTGTGTGCAGGATGATCGGGCATTCTCATATGTAAGACATCATTGTATTAACATAATTTACATGATAATTATTTCAGTCGTCTTTCATATCCAAACCGTTGTCATCCTTTCTTAGCTCCGCCTCCTATCGATCCCTTCCCTGTCCTTTTATACTCCTCCCTCCTTTTATATTACTACTTCCTTCAATATTACTTCCTCCTTTTATATTATTCCCCCCTTTTATACACTCCCTCCTTTAATATTACTCCCTGCTTTTATACTCCTCCTCCTTTTATATTACCCTCCCTCCTTTTATACTCCTACCTCCTTTTATATTACCCCTCCCTCCTTTTATACTCCTACCTCCTTTTATATTACCCTCCCTCCTTTTATACTCCTACCTCCTTTTATATTACTCCCTCCTTTTATACTCCCTCCTTTTATACTCCTACCTCCTTTTATATTACTCCCTCCTTTCATAATTCTCTCTACTTTTATATTACTCCCTCTTTTTATACTCCTCTTCCTGTAATTTTCCCCCGTTGTTCTCGTTTCTCCTCAGGTGCCGTCCTTCTGTCTCTCTCCTCCCGTTCCCTCTGTCCTCCTTTCTTCCTCATTTCTTCCCTCTTGTAGCCCTCATTTCTTCCCTCTTGTAGCCTCCATATTTCTTTCGTCCCTCTGTCCTTATTATTCATCTGCTAGTCCCTTCTCCTTGTTTTATTACATTCTTCTGGTGATGTCCCTTATTCCTTCTAATACTGCCCTTCTCCCACATTTCTTCCTGCTTTCCATTCACTCTCTTCCTGTTGTTGTTACCTCTTCTTCTCTTTGTCATGTTTTCTACATCCTTTCTTTTTATTCCTTACATTACTTTCCTGCTACTCCTCCTTTTTTCTTCTTCCTTCAAGTTTTCTCCTATTGTCATATCCCTCTATTTTCGGTTGTTGCTATTTCGTCGTCTCCATCTGTTTCATACATCTCCCGCTTCGTCCACATTCACTTTTCTTTCCCAACCCAATCATAAGCGTTTCTCCGGAAATGTATACTATCAACAGGAAAACATTATATGACGGAAATTAAGGTGCGTTCTTTTGTTTTGGAAAATTAGCTTTGGATTATCTTTTTTAACGTCTGCATTTGCAGGTCGATAATAAAAGAATATTATCATGTAATGCTTAGCTTGATGTAACACTAAAACAATAAAAAACGAATTTGTTGAGATTAAGTGGAATATTCTACTACTTCTAGATTTTCACTTTTGGATCGCCAGTTTGAAACCCATTTTAACTTCTCAGATAACTCTAACTATTCGACATAATTTGCTTAAATCATGTCTAATATTATTAGAACAACCTACCCTAAAATCGTTTATATTTTGAAGTGACTCATCCCACGTTCGTCACTTCCATCATTATCACCCTGGCCACTGTTTGATGAGTGGACTCCACTGTAGCGGACACGAAGATCATCTTGCCTATTGTTCATTTGATGGCTTCTCGTCCGTTCATTGTCCCAGTGGCCATATCATTGGAGTACAGTGTAATCACCAAGGTATTGTAGTCAAAAATATATAAATGATAATAAATAAATAGGTAATATTAAATAAAAATCATAAAACTTTTTGACGGGAAATTTGTCTATTGCGATAAACTTTTATGGAAAGTGAGCTTATTTTATCCATGCTATATTCAATATGTTAACTATGATTCATATCAGTCTTACCTGAATATTAATGACCAATATTATTATTTTATTTTTCGATGAAATGAAGTTATACAATAATATACTTATTGAATCATTAATATTTATTTAGACACGCCGTCACCTCCGACACCCGTAGCAAGAATCACAACCACAACAACTACGTCAACACAAAAAACCACTACGCCACCGAGGCGTGCGTATTTTACTGTTTCATTCAGATATCTTGGGATAGGCTTTTATAACTTTGGAACATATCTTTACATATCCAAACATATGGTTAATTTTCATTTTTTTTTTCGTCATTAAAACAATTGTCATTGGTTTGCCGCATTTACTCTGGCTTTTCATCTTACATACGTATATATGTTATACTGGCATATATACCTCAGAGGTTATGTTTTCATCAAACTATTTAAGTCCAAAACAATTAATTTCAGTTGAAACTTTGTTTTTGGTTTTTGGTAGAGTCATTGAAGGTACGCCTGGTTGATGGGCCGAGCCCCCTAGAGGGGAGGGTAGAGGTCCTGTACAATGGTACCTGGGGAACGGTGTGTGACGATAGTTGGGATGACGACGACGCCAAGGTTGTCTGTACTATGCTGGGATATGGAAAGTGAGTATGTCTTTCAACAATCTGCTTTTGCATATTACAAGGTTACCTGCCCTTGATTGTGACATCATAAGTAAGCGAGCGTAACGTCATCATTTTTCAGAGTTTCGCTCAGAAAAAGATGACGTCGCAATGGGCACCTACCCGCAAGGAAGATAACTCTGTAACGGAACATGTTTTTTCTTTGTTTTGTGTGCGTGTTTATTTTTTACTTATTCATTTATTTTTAAACACTTTAGCGAGAGGAATTACTAATGAATATGAAAATAGTGGATAATGGTTCATCTTGATGATAGACAGAAATAATCGATGAAGATGCAAGTGGAATTACAGGCAGTTTATCAATATTTCTGTCGTAGCATTATCAATGCCTTTTTCTCCGAGAAGTCAAATAATACCATTACTCAAGTGTTATTGATATTTCCAACGCCATCTGACACTTGGAACCAATTGAATAGTAGATCTCTATGATCTTTCCTGAAGTGCTGTGGCTGTACACACGTCCAAAGCCAGGTACGGGAGTGGGGTGGGTCCTATCTGGCTGGACGAGACACAGTGTACTGGTCAGGAGACAAACCTTGGTCAGTGTATAATGGAACCTTACGGACGGGGCGACTGTGATCACTCTGAGGACGCTGGGGTCATCTGTCAAAAAGGTAAATAATCTTTTATTAATAGACATTTATCTATCGACTTCGTAATCACACGTTTAACTAAAATAGTTAAATATTCAAATCATTTTTCTATTAAAGCTAAAAAACAAGAATTACGTAACTATTTCATGGTTGTAAAATCTGGGATACGTTTTGAATTTCGAAAATGTATGCAAGTTAGTATAATTGATTGTTACGTCTCGAGTTCGCAGGGTATTCATACCCGATTTCAAGTCTTGCCTCCGGTCGGCTCCGAAACTAGTACAATGTATTTATGTCTTATCGTCTTATCATTTATGTGAAATTATTATAACAAAACTTCGATGTTTTATATCTACTTCTAAGGACAGAATATTACGTATTTACTGAATAAACAAATTCTCAACTATTTGTTAGATACATTGAAGGTACGCCTGGTTGATGGGCCGAGCCCCCTAGAGGGGAGGGTAGAGGTCCTGTACAATGGTACCTGGGGTACGGTGTGTGACGATAGCTGGGATGACGACGACGCCAAGGTCGTCTGTACTATGCTTGGACAAAGCAGGTAACGAATTCTAATGGATGAAAAAAAAATCTCCCCATGAACATTTGCTCCTGTTGTAAATGCTTTGGTTGATATCTGCTGGCCGAGACACACCATGATCTAATAGTAGTTTCTTCTTAGCTGCCTTGCGCTCAACATAAAGGTATTGTTGAACGTCTGTACCTTCCATAGGTTCTGTAAATTTTATCATATGTATAGAAAATTCAATTTTGAAAGAATACCAAACATAAACCGATATCACTAATACTAAATGGTAACCTACCGCCGCCACCATTCTCGCAGTGCTGTGGCTGTACACATGTCCAAAGCCAGGTACGGGAGTGGTGTGGGTCCTATCTGGCTAGACGAGACACAGTGTACTGGTCAGGAGACTAACCTTGGTCAGTGTACAATGGAACCTTATGGACGGGGCGACTGTGATCACTCTGAGGACGCGGGGGTCATCTGTCAACAAGGTAGATGTATGTTGGTTCAGGATTAATAACCTTAAAATATGTACAGTAATACGAACAAGAGAACAAAATTATTTTCCGTTTACGAAAACTTAATCAGTGTCGAGTTTTAATGAACCAGTGTTCTCTATAACGCTATAAAATGCTATTTCATGCACGCGTGCATATTTCAAAATATAAAAAAACACTACTATTTTGAATCCTTTCATTCATGAATAATGCCATCTTATCGGGCATTCCGTACCAAATGACAACAACTGTCATTAGATTTTACAGCATTTTACATAAAGATAAAGAGGTTATGCGTTATTTTTCCACTATTGAGACCTAATTTTATGATTTGTGTTTTTCCTCTATAGAGGCTTTATTGAATTTGATTTTAAATAACCACGAATAATATGGGAAACTTGACAAGTTAGATAACCTGTATAGAGTTTATTGGCGTGAAAATTGACATATGTGTGCAAAAAAAATAAAATAAATAAAAATTAAAAAAAAAAAAAATAAAATAAAAAAATGCCGCAAACTAATATAATGTAGGAGATCATGAAATTTCCTAACGCAAAATTAAATAACTACATACAGCGATACTCTTTTTTTACAGTGGCGACGTCATCACAAACAACGACAAGTAGGTATAGATAAACATGATGTAATAACAAGATGAAACGATCTTAAAGACGTTAATATAGTAATGATGAGCTTGCATATTCAAAAACCATTTAATTGCTCCAAAATAAGTACGCACAAAGTATAAGTACGTTTTCTGGTACAATCTTGACAGGCTCTAGGTACCAAAAATAATTTGTTGATAAAATTAATGTTAATTTTGAAACTCCCTTTTTTCAGCAGGATCGTGGATAGTTTTTGGTAAGTACAGGTATATCATATTTCAATTTATCTGCAGCCGTTAGTCCGATGGAGATTTTTTATTTCATTTATTTATTTTTTTTTCACTACAAAAGTTCAGACAAGACTCTTACTAGGAAGATAACCCTAGCCTGTTATCTATCAAAGTCGCCCTATGTTTTTGCGAATCGCCACGATACATGTGTAATATGACCTCGACTTCCATTATACTGGTGAGATCTCATATCAAATTAACATTCTCCTTTCGAGTTTTGATGTTACTCTTACTTTGCACTGTATATACTGTAAATTATATTATTTTCGTAAGATACAAATTATCGAGAGATAGCTTGAGCACGAATTCAAATGCTAGGCGAATAATTGTGTATCAATGCACGAATGTCAGTAAAACACCTATCGCGACTTTATGTATTCACGAATGTGTCGAAAACATTGAAAACGCGAAATATTGTATTCGCAAAAATCAAGTTACAACTAGAAGGGTGTATACATTTTACATTAATGAATATTGACCTATTTTATGAACAGGATGAAGAGTGCCTGGATACTGTGTTCCTTTCGGAAGATACTTCCTTTTTTGTTATCACTCTATATCAGAAATAAAATGTTATTATTTTCAAGAAGTATTTTTTTTCATGTAAAGTATATTTTGGTTTTTCATAAATTATCTTTAGATTTTACAACGACATACAAATGTTGTTTCAATGTTATACATACACGTTGTCATGCTTTTTTCATTATTCATTGTGCTATACAAAATTACCATTCGTTTTTCTTATTTTTATCTAATGTATTAATTGCCGACAGAAAATACAAGTTACTTCCCTTTGACAGTAAACCTGTACATGTTGTCACGACCCAGTTCGCCTTCTCTACGGCCCAACTACTCGGCAAAGTATATCAACATCTTCAGTCACATATTGACTTGATTATTAAGTAAATATACCTCAACAGTTTTATGGCTGAACAATACATTCAAACATCAACTTGCTTTTGGGCTGTAACATACTAAAATTACCTCGAAGACATTTAAACCTGGAAAATGTTTTTCTTTCCATATCTTCAAATATTATCTTCATTTTTACCTATTTTGTCGTCTTCTCTTACCCATGATATTTGCCTATCAAGTCCTTGAGTTATAGAAGATATTTCTATTAATATGTATATTATTGTATACGTGATTATTTTCGCGTGTGGAATTCTGTTGGCGATTTGATTAATTTAGCGACGTATATCTACACTTGTAAAACTAGTTCAAATATGCGCGCTTGAATAGAGATTGAAGGAAAGCGAATAGAAGTTTTATTTGTCATATAAACAACCAATGTCATTACTAGTAATACCATGACAGGTCTACGAGTTGGATTGAAGAACTGAAATCACAGATATAGGGTCAGTACCTGGCAACGATTAGAATTCATAACCTAGAGGTGAAGGACTTATCATTAAGGCTGCTATTACTTTCAGTCATTTTCTAAACTGAAGCTCACAAACCCATGACTTGCAGACAAAAACTTCAAAAATCATTTCTACTTTAAACTTTGATTGATAAAAAACTCTTTGTAATTACCAGAGTCCAGAAAAAGTCGTTCTGAATAGCAAACAATGTGCAGCTGACCCTTAGGTATCTTAATGCAGATATTTTGCTTATCATGAGTGGCCCTAAAACAGTCCAAATAGGTTAGGTTAAATCCAATGAGACATCAACGACGAGTCAACGGAAAATGCAAATAGACATTCAACAAGTCGTACTTCATATCGCAATGGAAAATGGCCACGATTTGCCTAATTGTACTCGTACACAGTATTTATGAATATAGTGTATCTATAATCGCTGGAGTTGTTATTTATATTCCAACTATGACAATAATGATAATGACACATAGAGTTGTCGGTATAAACTCTAGTACACACAGTTATTGTTTATCAATGGTAAAAAAAATCAATAAAGTTTAACCATATTTGTCTACATCCGCGCTTAGTTTCCGTTGTCGACTTCTCAATGGGTATCAGTTGAGTGGATGCATTACAGATCTGAGTCAACTACGATATGGCGGTATACCGGAAATCTGACGTCAATACTAGTATATACTCCATAGTGTAGTCCCATTCACAGCTTGAATTTTACACGGCGATATCTACTTAGTATGTATACATTATTTTATATTATAAAAGATAGAGTGACACAGGACGTCTGCGAAGAAATGACTACTTTGTCAGAACCAAATACCAGATATTTTACATCAGCAGAATGGTTTACAATATGAAATATTTAACTTAAGTTTATTTGTAAATATTTCTGTTGAAATATTAATATAAAAGTTTTAATCTTCTATATTAAAACAATTTAAAATTTCAGTTGCCTTCATTCATGTACACTTTTTAGAACCGCGATGACCGAGTAATTAAAACGTTTCGACATATTGCCACAAGTCCTCCACCTCTGGTCTGTGAGTACGTATCCCATGTATGGCAGTTGTCAGGTACTGACCGCAGCGGGTCGGCGTTCCGGCTTTTCGTCACCACAATTCTGTCACGGCCTTAGATAACCATGGTTGTTGATAGGATGACCTATCCAAACTTATTCATACTTTTGATCATAGTTGTCACCATCTAATCATAAATGTATTTAATATCCTGTGCATCTGAATTTGAACATTAATATAATTGAAAGCTTTTTTGAAAAGTACTCAACGACCAAGGACCTATGTATGTTGTCAATGTGTGAAAAATAATTAACCTAAAACAAACTGATACATACATAATTTAATAACTTAATTTTAATATCATATTCCTTTGATGATTTTGAGATGACAACCGAATATTAATATTAGGGCAGATAAACGCTGCAGTAAGTGCAATTTCTAACCTAAATGTGTTGGTGACATAAATTGTTATTTAATTTCTGATGGATTGGAGTTGAGTACCACCACGTGTTACACCCGATATGATATACAAGGTTAATCAATGCAAACGTAGGAGGATGTATGTACTTTGTAATATTGACCATTGCCATTAATTCAATGTTAGTATAGCAGTCAAATCGGATTACTACAATAGGTAGAAATACCGAACATCGTCCTAACAAATAAACCGTAAATCCAACTAAGGGCTGATGATGAAGGAATAAATAAAAACGAAATTAATTCCTCGAAGACTACTGAACAGTACAAAGTTAATAGATTCATACGTTCAGGAAGAGTACGCGTTCTGTGAGAATCTCATATGAGAATTGAGTGACGAAAAGCGAACCACAAGATTTTAAGTACACGTATTTGTAAGATGTTATCATTTTGTGGAAGCTATTTGTCCACCAGGTAGAACATGAGAAAATTCACAAAAATGTATGTCTCGCAAGGAATTGGTTATTTACTCATTTCGATTAAAAAGCATTGAGAGAAACAAAGAAAAATCGAAAGTAATCGTAAAATTGTAAAGTTAATTAAAAACCGATTACATAACATTGAATAAATCTAGATCTCCCTGGATAGATCTAGAATATAAGCAGATGATCCCGAAAAGAAAAGACGTTCTTTTAGTGTATATTAATATATACGTATTTTATGTTATGTAGCTTTATCTAAATGTTACAGATAGTTGTTTCTATTCTCTTGCATTTTCATCCACGATCCCGCTGACTGATATACCAAGGTATGTTTTCAAATGAATTAGCAATTGACTCCCATCATTTTGTGTTCTTGTTGTTTTTAACGCTAAAAGAAAAGGGAAAATGTATTTTTTTTAAACTGTGGCAAAACTGTTTTAAAATAAAGAAATCGTTTTAAACTTATGAAAATATTTTAAACACTTTAAAAAAAATGCTGACAAAGTCTCAACTCTAACATTTCAATTTTTTTTTATTTAATTCTGATAAGGTATATCGCATTTGTAATGTTCAAGTACTCTAAAATAATATTTCTTTTTTCAAAGCTTGTGTCAATTAACTGTAAACATATGCCCATGACTTGAATAGATCGCAACTGACACGCTTTACAAAGACATATATCTAACGCCACTTTAAAATGAAAATACTCTTCTTTCTTAGCACAACCAAAGAGCAATTGTAACAACAGTTTCAAGAAAAAAATCTAAATCAGAATGATATAAACACTACCTCAGTTTAATTAGTATTAAAAAAATGAAGTCAATTAAGTGTTTGCCAATCGATTTACCGGTAATATTTCTAAATCTCTGTTTAAACTACTTCTATTTCATGACGATGAGGATGATTACTTCTGAAGAGAAGTGTCATCAGCAAATAAACGTGTTGTTGATTTGATAATTCAAGTTCATTAGCTATATCATTTGTAAAAATAAAGAAAGTATGGATTATGACGGGAATCTTGCATTTGTTATGTGTTGAAATCTTATATTAGGCATATCAAGATACATTTTCATGTGTTATTATATTATTATTATTTTTAATTAATTCACATGTTTTGTTTGGAAAAGATAGCGGGTCTTTTATACATTTGCTTTTTATAAGTATGTCAGTATTAATTAATGCAAATAATATCAATACTATATATTTTCACATTTCCTGATTCAAATTATCCCTCACTGGGACAGTCTCAATACATGGGCCGTTTAAGAATAATTGCGAACCTTTCAAATGCGTTTATGATAGGTTTAGTCTTGGTATCAGAAACATATATATAATTATATATTTACGTTTCTGTTGGTATACACAGCTAGTGTCTAAACTTCATTATGTTCCGTTTATCATATACCGCAGCATATATATATATAACTACAAGTACACAATTATTAATGTAGATGGCTGATTGCGTGATTACGATGACTGCGACATTAAAATTATAGTTTGAAATATAAGCATTTAAGCATTGGGAATAATGTATAAATAATGCATATGGTTTCAATTACTTTAATGCATAAGAGTGAATTTCACCACAGGTGTTCGTTTCTAATATAAACATAAGTATAATACTGGGTCAAGGTCTATAACTCGGCCGGCCATATAACAGTACCCAATTTCAGAAAAAGTATGATTATTAACCAACCGTATAGGATATGATAATAGGAATACTCTCAATCGACAGCCAGATAATTTATCTTTAATTTGGTATATGATACAATATATATCATGCCGTATAAATGTCACTAGCTAGGTATCCAGAAACATCGGAAAACAGCCAGATTTCAACTGGTCGGACACTGTGGTGTCCTCCGATAAACACGCCAGGACTCTAATGCGTAGCTCAAAAACCACTGCATGTCAACACTTCAGCGTCATAAGAATGAAAGTTTGGTAGAAAACAAACTTACCGGTTAGTAAATCCATGGATAAATACCATCCATTTGCCTAACGTAGCCCTTTGAAATTTCCGATTGAAAAATTTATGTCTCTAGCCGCCATGTAAGTATGTGTGCAGTAGATTTGTTTTGTCGGCGTTGATTGGCTCTCGAAAATTAATTGACCAATCAACGCCGAGAAAACAAATGTACTACACACATATCAACATGACGGCTAGAGACACACATTTTTTCAATTGGAAATTTCAAAAGGCTGTATTGAGCAAATGGATGGTATATAGATAAACACTAACATACCGGTAAGTTTGTTTTTACCAAACTTTAATTCCTATGAAGCTGAAATGTTGACATGCAGTGGTTTTTGAGCTACCCATTAGAGCCCTGGCGTGTTTATCGGAGGACACCAGTGTCCGACCAGTTGAAATCTGGCTGTTTTCCGATGTTTCTGGATACCTAGTGACATTTATACGGCGTGCTAACTGAGAACTGAGCTAAACTGTATGAGATATATATGAACGATCAAAGGGAGGCAAATGCTATCAAAAAATCAAGAATAAATAAAAAATTAAAAATTGTAATAAAAATGTATCAAAATTCTCAGTTATTTTGGTTTATAATTAGGTAAACCACCTAGCATGGCATATATCTCAGGCAAATATTGCTACAAGGTTAAGACATGATATTGAGGAAAATTGTTTTAAGCGAAATACAGCACCACGGTCCTAGCCAGCACCGGGCCCAGTCAGCCCCGGTCCTGGTGAGGGCCAGCTCAGCTGTTTGACAGAGTGGCCCTAAAACAGTCCAAATAGATAACACTACTTTAGGTTAAATCCAATGAGACATCAACGACGAGTCAACGGAAAATGCTAATAGACATTCAACAAGTCGTACTTCATATCGCAATGGAAAATGGCCATGATTTGCCTAATTGTACTCGTACACAGTATTTATGAATATAGTGTATCTATAATCGCTCGAGTTGTTATTTATATTCCAACTATGATAATAATGATAATGACACATAGAGTTGTCGGTATAAACTCTAGTACACACAGTTATTGTTTATCAATGGTAAAAAAAACAATAAAGTTTAACCATATTTGTCTACATCCGCGCTTAGTTTCCGTTGTCGACTTCTCAATGGGTATCAGTTGAGTGGATGCATTACAGATCTGAGTCAACTACGATATGGCGGTATACCGGATATCTGACGTCAATACTAGTATATACTCCATAGTGTAGTCCCATTCACGGCTTGAATTTTACACGGCGATATCTACTTAGTACGTATACATAATTTTATATTATAAGTGACACAGGACGTCTGCGAAGAAATGACTACTTTGTCAGAACCAAATACCAGGTATTTTACATCAGCAGAATGGTTTAGAATATGAAATATTTAACTTAAGTTTATTTGTAAATATTTCTGTTGAAATATTAATATAAAAGTTTTAATCTTCTATATTAAAACAATTTAAAATTTCAGTTGCCTTCATTCATGTACACTTTTTAGAACCGCGATGACCGAGTAATTAAAACGTTTCGACATATTGCCACAAGTCCTCCACCTCTGGTCTGTGAGTACGTATCCCATGTATGGCAGTTGTCAGGTACTGACCGCAGCGGGTCGGCGTTCCGGCTTTTCGTCACCACAATTCTGTCACGGCCTTAGATAACCATGGTTGTTGATAGGATGACCTATCCAAACTTATTCATACTTTTGATCATAGTTGTCACCATCTAATCATATATGTATTTAATATCTTGTGCATCTGAATTTGAACATTAATATAATTGAAAGCTTTTTTGAAAAGTACTCAACGACCAAGGACCTATGTATGTTGTCAATGTGTGAAAAATAATTAACTTAAAACAAACTGATACATACATAATTTAATAACTTAATGTTAATATCATATTCCTTTGATGATTTTGAAATGACAACCGAATATTAATATTAGGGCAGATAAACGCTGCAGTAAGTGCAATTTCTCACCTAAATGTGTTGGTGACATAAATTGTTATTTAATTTCTGATGGATTGGAGTTGAGTACCAACACGTGGTACACCCGATATGATATACAAGGTTAATCAATACAAACGTAGGAGGATGTATGTACTTTGTAATATTGACCACTACCATTAATTCAATGTTAGTATAGCAGTCAAATCGGATTACTACAATAGGTAGAAATACCGAACATCGTCCTAACAAATAAACCGTAAATCCAACTAAGGGCTGATGATGAAGGAATAAATAAAAACGAAATTAATTCCTCGAAGACTACTGAACAGTACAAAGTTAATAGATTCATACGTTCAGGAAGAGTACGCGTTCTGTGAGAATCTCATATGAGAATTGAGTGACGAAAAGCGAACCACAAGATTTTAAGTACACGTATTTGTAAGATGTTATCATTTTGTGGAAGCTATTTGTCCACCAGGTAGAACATGAGAAAATTCACAAAAATGTATGTCTCGCAAGGAATTGGTTATTTACTCACTTCGATTAAAAAGCATTGAGAGAAACAAAGAAAAATCGAAAGTAATCGTAAAATTGTAAAGTTAATTAAAAACCGATTACATAACATTGAATAAATCTAGATCTCCCTGGATAGATCTAGAATATAAGCAGATGATCCCGAAAAGTAAAGACGTTCTCTACTTCATATATGATTTATAAGTGAATTCGATATTAACAGTAAAAGCGTTATAATTTTTAATATAAGTCTTACAAGATTTTCTTTTTTCTCGTCTTTGGTGATATATGAAATAATCATTATCTCTACACTCATAACCATATGTATACGTATATGTAATATTGGAGTGAACAGCAGATAATATTTGAACAACTTCAATATCAGTTAAAGCCTATTGTACTCCTCAACAAAATGCATGACCTATAAAGAGATTGTGAATCATTTCACTATACAATACTATTAGACAATGTATGAACAGTAAAACCTCTACAATTCGAACCCAGATGAATCGAATTTCTCGCTGTTTGGAACTGTTTGCTTGGTCCCGAATTTTTTTACTAGATCTACATAACATTACTAACAAACCCTTAGTCGAAGTTTTATGAATCTTATGTACCTCTTCGATAATATTGCAGAATTTAAATAAAAATGAGTCTATATTCATGAGGTTGATATGTTGTCTAATAGTATTGTTTAATAAAATTGTCTTTTGTCGTTATTTAGTCGTTTTACCTAAATTCCGCATATCTTAAAAAGGACATAATATCGTGTTATGGTTAGTAATTTTTTGTTTTGACAATAACATATAAATCTACACAATGTATGACGACGATATAATAGTGAAAAAATGTCGAATCATTTGATTTGAATGTTGTTAGTGTTTTTGGATGATTCTTGAAATGAATTAATTATAAATAGATGTATCCAATGAATTGTACAAATTAAATATTGAATTCAATAATACGAACATGAAAAAATGAATGTATCCTGTAGTTGAAATAGAAAAGATGAGTTGCTGGGTACATAATATAACGCATACCAACACAGGTTCAGTCAGCACACACATGCAACATCTGTTGTCATGGCCACATATTGCGCTTACGTAAGCACCTAATACCATGACACATTTGATAACGAGGACGTCATATGACGTGGACTGTTATTTGAGTTGTTGGTAAATTGAATTATCCGGCAGCACTCCCTGAAACTTCAACCATAGTAAACTAATAGGTAGGATAGAACTACTTACCATTTGTTTCACTAATACATATACGGTAATGATCAATCGGCAACAGAAAAGTAGTATGTGCTACAAAAACGTTGATTAATATAATTACTGGCTGTACATTTACTGTTTTTTGTTAACAAATCATGCATATAAGGAGATAAGATTCAATTATTGACATTCCTGATCGATTAGTTATCTTATCAGTAAGAGAAATCTGATCCCTATGCATTGATTATAGCCAATTTCTTTATCATGAAATGAAATGAACATCACTACCAGGTAATTTGTGATGCTGGCATTCAGTTTGCATGCATCCGTTTAATCAGATGTGAAATGTATGACGTCATGATCACCTATCCTTCCACGTGGGGCTTCTCTTGATTATATCAGTCCGAGATTATCTTGAGTAAACAGTTGGAATATAGTGATTGAAGTTTGTTTGGTATGATATAGTAATTTTATTCAGTGTTTCTCTAACAAATAGGACATTTTCTATCACGAAAAATATAAAGAAAAGCAGACTTATGTATTAAACTTTCATAATCCTATTCAATCCATCAATAAATCAACGTCGATACATCAGCAAAAGCCATTTCAGGCTTGAGGTGGGGATATACAGTTAATTCGGTTGCGTACTAATCGTTTATAGAGTTTGTCGTTAGATCACATAGTGATAATAAATAATGAATTAAACAACTCGTTGACGGTGAGATTAGTGCTATTATAATACTATTGCTTGGATCGTAATTAGATTATAAGGCTTAAACAATTCCTAATTTCTAAGCGCAAATACATACTCACCCACTCACAAGAAATACTATACCAAATCATTATTAAATGCACGCTTGTCTGATGCTATTTCACGATTTCGGCCTCGTTTTATTGGCAGAAAGCTTGCTCTAAAGTTTACCAGTAGATTGTTATTTAATTCTAAACTGATGGTATTATAAGCATTGATTTTTTTTCTGTAATACACACTGTTTACCTTTCATTAATGAATTTGTCAGTGATCGATTACGAAAAAATATCGGGAGTATCATGACAAAAACCTGAGACTGATTGACAAGATTCAGAGGAATAAGTCAAAATCAATACACCACCTTACCAGATTTGCTTTTTTTATGAAGATATTTTTGTCCACGTAAACGCGATTTTGATATAGTCCCAATCTAATTAAAATTAGATTTGTAATTCCGCTCCCACTACGATACTCTAAGTTCCGCTTCAAGCATTGAATGAATGAATGAATGAATATCTTTATTTCCTCCAACTTGTGAAGATTGATAACGTAACGTAGAGTATCGTAATGGGAGCGGAATTACAAGTATAATTTGAATCAGATCGGATATAATACACAAAACACATTTATTGTATGTCGGTTAGAGAAGACTGCATTTTAGATTCACTTTTGTACTTGAATTGAAATGCTTCATATATTTGACCATATTCATTATACAAAATTATTGGACAAACGATATGCAGAGCTTACATCACAAATGTGAAGGGTATGCTTCTCGACTGCTCTCAGGTACAGGCTAGACAACTTAATGTTTAGTTAATTAGAGCATAGCATATGGGTGTGTGTTTATACTGCATTATGATTGGTTGAACATGTTTGCGTCATACATTTTATTCATAAAATGAATATAACAGCAGTGAATAAAATGCGCTTTATCGATTGGTTGAACCAATCCATATATAAACGATAAATCACACTTAAACTCCCTCATTTGTTCACTCATATTGAAGGTGGGTAGACATATAGCTCTAGTATATAGTAACATACAAATAACACAGTGCATGTGTTTATTTTAATTTATACTAACGGAATTAATCAATCGGTTATCGACTGTAACACACTTTATTTTGCCTTTTCTGCATTATTTTGCCTTTTCTTTATTTTTGACATATACGTGGCTAGTTAAATTCTTAATTATCCTTACAATAGGGATTCTTATATACTTTTTTACAATGATTTGCGAGCACTCATCCGACATTTCATGAAAATTTGTACCTTGTGATAATTGCATTACAATATTGAGTAAGGTGTGTAATGTATTATATTTCCTGAAAATTTCCCGTAACATTTTTCCATTAAAGACGATTTACATTTCGATATCCCGCTGCCACCATTATATACATAGTGTTTTAATTAGGTATTGAAAATCATTTTTTACGAAAAATTTACACTTTTGGGAAAAAACGAAAATGAAACATTGCTCTTTGTCATCTCATTTCACCTTGTTACGGGTTTTGTCCACACTTTTACCACACATTAAAAATACCTGTAAATAAGTTTCGAAATTAAAATCCGGGAAAACAGTTTTTTGAGTGGGTGATTTGAAAATAGAGAGTGCATGTAGCAACGGACCACTTCTTTGTTAGGATACCTACGTACTAACTTTTACACACTACATACTAAGCTATACATTTCAAGTTTATGATTCTTTTTCCAATGTAAGTGAAAATTAGTGTAGAGTAATAGTTTTACATGCTAAATATCATGGTAACACCTTTGAAAGTATTGGTTGCCATGGTAACAAAACGGAAGCCTCTATTTGGCTGAAGTTTGAATGATGTCATAATTAAGTGAAAATTGGTATGTAGGGGTTATGAAGTATGCTGAATAACATGGTATCACTTTCAAAAAGATTGGTTGCCATGGAAACAAAATGGAGGCCTCTGATTGCTTGAAATTTATTTTGTCATAGTAACGATATAAAGGCCCCCTGATTTGTTAAAGATAAGATTGTAACCTTTGTGGTACTGGTATTCTTTTTAGATTAAACATGTTTTATAAGAAAATCACACGTAACTGTTTCCCTCTTTTATCATTTTTAATTCAATAAGGGATAACCTTAATTTGTATCTTTTGATTTGGAGTTGCTAACGAAAATATATTTCTTTCCTATAGTTATGTGATTTCTGATATTGATAAGAAACTACTTGTTTCATCCAAAAGTTAATATTATTGTTAAGCTTTTTTGTACTGTTAGGGAAAATGCAAGAATAAAAACGGACTGATTTTATAGTATATAGGCTAGTTAAAAAATTCTTTCACTAACTTTTTAGTTTTATGTATAGTTATCTATTATTTTAACACTGCAAAATTTGGAAAAATCGGAGCGTGGGCAGTTATTGAAACCTCAGCTTTACCAGCTACACATTTAAAAATAAAAAAAAAAGTATCACGTGGAGTTTGTTTAAAAAATGTTTTTTATCATTTCTTATTCAAAAATAATAACTCCTAACCACATAAAAATCTGGGTTTTTTTTCGAAATCCATAATTTCTTGATAGATTAAGAATGTACGTCAACTGATGCGGTTCAATCTGATAGGATTTGTTCTGAATCACAAGACAGACGTAAACAGTTGTTCGTGGAACACATCGATATGACAACATCCAGGTAGAAATACATGTATGTTTATGTAATCGTTAACGTCAATAAATTTTTAATAATTGTGTGCCTACATTACCCTTCTGGCTGAATTTTTGCTGCAATATATACCAAATTATTTGGGTAATATCATGTCAATATCAAGGCTTAACTCTCAGTCGTTTGTTCCTAATTCGTCATTGTTGCCCACCCGGAATATCAACCGTTCTTACAAGAGCATAATGTGCTGTCTGAAAAATAGCGAATAACAAATGATCAAGCTACAATGAACAAACTCAATTTAATACACATTAACATACACAAAAAATAAACAATACGAAATGCACACAGTATTGAACAATGGTAAAAATAAGCAAGCACACATGGCAAAATGTAAGTAGAAGTAGGTCTTAACTGAGACTCCTGAAGTACAAAAATGATAAAACCAGATGATCTCAGAGAAGAGCTTCCTAAGTCATTAACACCAATCTCCAGTCGTGCATATTATGACTTCAATACACATAGGCAATATTTCTTCATTTGAATTTCACGTGATTTTTTTTTATTCATGTGAAGAAATATTGACTCTGAACGATTTTTAAAATGAAGATCTTAAGATACATTTTGAAAAGAATAAAAATATTCAAGGCTACCATGATATTGCTCGTGGAAACAAGGTTTTTCAAATGAAAACTATATATCTACCGTATATTCAGGCTTACACTTTTAAGCATCATTACTCTCTCAAATTCGATTAAGCTCTTATAATGTTCTTTATTTACGCTAAATGAGCTTTATTATATAGCTGGTCTCGATTCCATCAATGTTTCCTTACCTTGTACCTATCTGTAGGAGATCATTACACATGTAAGTCATAGCAATCATCTTTAATTTCTGTATATTTTCCTTCAGTCAATGTTTAGTAGAGGAACTCTATATAAAAGGATAAGATGAAACAGGGTCTATATAGTGAAATGTAGTCAACGAAATTCAGCCACATACAATTCATTGTTATGGTGAATCTGTCGAAAACAAAAACCGCACATTATTATGTTTGCGTGTTAAATTATTGAAATTTATGGAATCATGGATATTTCGAATCAAATGCTAAATATTTTCATTTTAATTAATTTGTCCCTAGTTTCGATTTTTCTCTAGCAACCTACAGTGTATGTCCAACATCATTAACAAACACTGTATTATTCTAATCGACTATATCAGCAGTCGAACGATACTACTAATTCTAATGTTTTCATTTGTTTAAACTGTAGAACAACGATTCCGTTACATGCACTATAACAGATCAGCACATTCCAATTGAAATACAATGCACCTGAACCTTTTGTGATTACTTCCTGCTCTATTTAATTGGTCGAAGTTGTCGTAATCCTCCAGCACTCGAGGTTTAAAGTTATTACTCACATGTTTAAGTCGTTTTTGCGATAACATGTTATAACGTGAAAATAAGTACTTTCAGCCGTTACACTATATCCACAGTTAATACAGAGAAAATAGAGAAAAATGAATTAATCCGCATTAATTCATCCTGGTCTTTCCTCCCGCATTTCTGATTGAATTACTTATATATACCAGCACTGTGATAATTTGCATAATTTCAAATAATTAATTTATGCGGTCACGTGCTGACGACTCGTGCGACAATTTTAATAACATTTATTTATAGAGCGCAAATGTTATACAAGATAACTAAAAAAAAAGTTCGCATAACTAGGAACAATCCTGCATCGAAGGACGCGATAAAAGCGAATTGGACTCCATGACCTAGAAGGTAAACAGATATTTTGTAAATAATATGTTGTACTAGATTCTGGATGGGCGAACCAGCTGTATCACATCAAAGTTTCGTCACGTTTAGTATCTCTATCAACGTTGTATAGTTATATTTACAGTGAAGCAGTATTATGCCTATTTAGTATTTACATCACGGGTGTGTTACAGATGTTTGTTGTTTTCGTTGAAAACTTGAATTTCATACTAAATCCGTATTGTGTGACTGACACTATACATGATAGTAATATTAGATGTTTAGAAATCATTCTGTGATTGGTAACTGTGTTAACATGGGGACTGGATCGTTGTTCTATTTTTTTAAATGGTTGTTTTAATTTGTTGATGGCATTATGGAGATTTAATTGTGATGCGTTTTTTGTTACTATGGTAGATATTTTGAATTGTCATGTTGTTTTTTTAAATTTGCAGTTTTAATTTGGAACTGTTTATGTGATTTTGGATTAATTTATGTTATATTGGTTGAAAATGTTAACATTATTTGTTTTGTGTATATTAGTGTATTACCACGCTTTGTATCGGTTACTGCATATGAAAGATGTAAAAGATGTAAAAATACGTTCATACAATACACACCGGACATCTGTTAGCAATAAACCGTTATTGTTTCGAAATATACACAATAACATGATCTATAACACAAATGCTCATGTATTTTTTTTAAATGACGAAATCAATATTTTGAAATATGCAAGCCATGTTTACATTGTTTAGAGTAGGTCATCTAACATGTATTTACAAACGTGTGTAATATACAATTCATATTACACATAATTATATGACATTTATTAACTGTGACAACACGTAGTTAGTATAGGTAATATATTAATGCACTATCAGACAAGCAAGAATAATAATGTCCTGCGTCATAAACATTATACACCTGAAGTTATAGATTTCATTAAACCTTGTATGAACTGATTAATTAGCATAGTACCTAATAGCTAACGGACAGTGCATCTACTGAAGCAATACCAAATTGCGTTTTGAGAACAATTCTTTGTTAGGGAGTATTTTGAAACAGGCTAAATACGAAGAACAGTGTAGAGACATTAAACATACGGGCTTTAAATGACGACATGGAAATCTACGTGGAAATTAACGTTCTACTATGTCAGTTTATTGTACTTTTCATTAATCATTGAATGTCATTACTTATTACAGCATAGATCCCGGGACAGACCAGCTGTTGTCATCATAATTATAAAGGTAGTAACATTATACTTACGTTTACTTGTATGTTTTACGTTCAAAAGATATCCGATCAGTTATCACTGCTGATGAGGAAGATGTACAGTTGTATTACGTGAAATTGCCACAGAAAAAAAAGAAACATAATTTTTTTGAGCTGTTTCGATAATATAGTGAAAGCTTGGAAAGCTTACATGGATTCAAAAAGTTAGTTTTATTTAAAGTACCAACGATTTAAAGCTTCATATACTCATCTAATTACTGCTTTTTGTTTCAGTATTCTTAATATTTTATCGATCTATAATTATCTTACATTTTTAATATCGAAATAAAAAAACAAGGAATATCTCATTTCATGTATTTTAAATATCGAAAAAAAAAACCAACAAGAAATATCTAATTTCACATATATTAATAATATCGAAATAAATAGCAAGGGATATATATGTATAATATGTGTAACCATCTTTATACATTAGCCTAAATACACAAATTAAGCTGCGGTACTCACTCTATATGCATTTCATCATTCAAAGACACATGTGCGTACAATTCCATCATATAAAGACACCTATGCGTACTTTTTCATAATACAAAGACACACGTGCGTACTATTTCATCATACAGAGACACACGGTCTATGTGTATACACATATGCAGTAGCTGTGCGATGTATCTGTTACAATAGGTCTATACTATAGTAACCTCATCACACGCAACCCACACGCTATCCCACATTTTACACACTACCCATTAGTCTGCATCATGATCTACACATATACATAATTAGTTTGAGCAAGTTAATCACCTAATTAAGTAGAGAGACCGTGACTTCATTTCATTTTTAGAAATTTTATTTAATATTAATTTCATTTTTGTATGAAAGCATCACGTTGAAAAGCAAAATAAATACTTCACAGCTAATGATATGGTAATATACAGCTGTGGGTGACACAGCTTAAGCATGGTCTGGTAAATACTGACTGATCTTGCTTACACATGTGTTAAAAGACTTTAATTTACTCTTACACGTTTCATTGAACACACTCTCTTACGAACACCTACGCCATTGGTATCAAATAAACATAAATACATGACAACATTACTGCTAAAACAGATTATGTTTCAACATATCAACTATTAATATGTATATTTATATATTACTTGTATAAGTTGATATAGAATTAATGCTGCTGCGCGTGATATAAATATCCATGGCAATGACCTTGTACCGGAAATGAAAGCCGGCCCGGTAAATTTCCATATTCTGTTCTATACAGTGAGACCGAACAGCAGTGATGGCGAAGCAGGGAAGAGGAAACTGGAACAATTGGTTCGAATTCATATTCTCCTGTATCGGACTGACCGTCGGATTGGGAAATATATGGAGATTTCCCTACATCTGTTATAAAAATGGTGGAGGTGAGTAAAATCTGTTTGTTATTGTTTAGTTACAACACAAAACATGTGTCTTGTTTTGGCGCCTGAAAATAACTATACATGTATATAATCGAACCACGTGGAAAAGAAGATATAATAATTCTTCTAAATGAGTTTATTTAGGAAAAATTCATGAATTGTTTTTCATTCAACATAGAGAAAAGATAAAATCAAGTTCGTATTTATTTACAAAATATTGTAATATGTACAACAAAGTCGTGAAATCATTCGTGTTTTGTCTTAGTCAGAGAAAAAATCAATACCCTGATCAACGAGCATTACACGTTGTTATGTAACACTGGAAACTATCATGGATGATTATACTGGATTTCTCTATATTTGACCGAGAACTAGACCAATGATTGTACTCGACTAAGGTATCAAGCCATTTTTAAGCACTCTTTGTTATTAAAATTTTCGTTCAAGCTAAAGTCATTTCGGAGTCAACTCGCGGGACCATATGTATGTTGTTTTATGTGAATTGGACCAATATCAATGTGAAATATTTGATATATACCAAACGTAAGGTGTTCACAACTTCATTGATATATACCAAACGTAAGGTGTTCACAACTTCATTTGTTCAGGCATGCTATCGAAATATTTGACCTTTTGTAAACAAGGAGTAGCGTTGACGTAGCGGATCAATTATATACTGTGTATAAAGCATTCATACAAAGCTCTTTTCTGCCCACGTAAGAAAACGGGTGTGACATTTCTATAAGTATATTTGGTAAATGTAGACCGGGTCACAGTACCACAACACTGAAGAAAATGTTGAAACGTTGAAATCCGGTACTCATTAGTACTTAGTTGTATTACCTCTATAAGCTTCATTTTAACGTATAAGCGTACATACTTAATTACCATGAACAAGTTTTACTTTAACCTTTAGTATATTTTAATTAGTGAATGTATGTGTAGAATATATAATTTCCCTAAGAGTTCTCATAGATAATCATCTAAAGTATTATAATTACCACCAAAACAAGTAGAAGGCTTATAAAGTGTGAGCTGTATTAGTTGATGCTGCAAATACTTGCATTGTAGTATTCGTTTGACTATGGAAAACTATGACATATCATGTCCTTGCTATTTTTGTGCTGCTCTTCAGCAAATGTATACCAACTTTCTGCAATATTATTATGTACAATTGTTACTGTTGCCATTATCCGACTCTTTATACTAATAGATATAAAAAAATCCACAATATAACTTGACATTTGACATTGACGACTGTGTCGATGACGATGTTTTAGCTATGCAGTTTTCAATCGATATGGAATTATCATATATGTCTTTTATTTCATAATTCGTTTATGATAAGAATTTTAACTGATGCAAATAATGATTAATACAGTTCAAGAAAAAATGTTTCGGTAATTTTATACTCTATGATACAGTAATCGAGATGTTGAGTCAACCACATTGCCATAAAAACTTGTTTACAAGACATGTTTACAATTCCAGTATTAAGATATGTGCCAATTTTCCACTATATATGTATAGTTAATCAGTAATGGTAGCGCATTATTGACGATTTTATTCTGGTAAACAATACTATTACGGCGTTTCTTCCATAAAAATATGTCATAGTATCTGTAATATGATAACAATTCAAATGCATGTTAGCATTGTAATGTTTTCATTCTATTTTCGATAGTTTATGACAATCCATGTTAACACCACATTCCTTGCATTTCATGCCGGCAGGCAGAATTTATTTTAGCATTCACTATCAGACAGTGGGTATTTTTAGAATAGCTTCCATAGCTCCTTTTCTCTGAGCAGACGATGAATCTAGATCAGATTGGAGATTTTGTTCCAAGTAGTGGTTGTGGAAAATCTGCCAATATTTACAAAATGACTGGATGCAAGGTGGAATGGACAGACATAGAGAGTAGCAAGAACGTGCATGATAGATGTGTATGCAAATGATGTAGAAACTGGTTGAGTGGTTGCTACGTCGTGTCTGGTTCCACATGTTTGGTAGAAACACATTAGTTCTCCATCACAAGAACAGTGTATAATGTATATCAGAGGGATGGTACGTTTGTATTATATATTATACACAAGCAAAGGTCATTAGGTCGCACAATTACCGCAATAGTGAGGCAGGGGGTCTATTGGGGTATTGGGTTGGGGAGGGGGACGATGTGAGTGGAATGAGAAGGTGGGGGTCCGGGAGGATGGATATGGAAGAATACGTGAAGGAAATATAAAACAATATATGAAAAGTGACAGATGTTTGGGAAAAAAACACGAGGAAAAAACATTTTCTAAGAAAATGAATGTTATCAGCTGAAGAATAGGATATGTTGGCTATATATCAATAGCGCTGACATTGTTATACAGAATAGACACTAGGTTATGGAGGGAAAGAAATGAAGTTAGGCGAGAAAAGGTGAGGGGAAGGTGACGGTTTGTGTGAAAATCAATAACTGTGTAGGATTACACACTCAGGAGAGAAATATCGTGTATAAGAAAGTGAAAGTTGTGAAGTGGTAAGGATGAGGGTGTGCTAGTTGCATAATATTAGTGCTTGGTATCATAAAACACGTCTGGGAGTGTGGGAGGGAGAGTTAACACATGCAATACAGGATTAATTACCACAGTAGTAATTGTAGGTGTATAGCTATGGCTGCTTCACACGACGGAAAATTTTGAAAGGAAAAAGTATGGAGACTGTAAATAAAAGAGTATGGTGAATTTAAGTTAAAGATTAATTTTGAAGTAAGGAAGGGAAGTTTAAGTTAAA
The DNA here is from genome assembly GCF_041381155.1 of Argopecten irradians. Lineage (NCBI taxonomy): Eukaryota > Metazoa > Mollusca > Bivalvia > Pectinida > Pectinidae > Argopecten > Argopecten irradians. Next base: position 22,390,628 of record NC_091134.1, read on the forward strand.
GATTTTTTATGATGTATGGAACGTTTAAGTTAAAGATTGGTTACGATGTATGAAAGTTTAAGTTAAAGATTTGGTCATTATGTATAGAATTAGAATATTAAGGAAGGTTTAAAATACATTAAGAACTTGAGTAAACACGCTCTCAAGTATACAAATGAAATAAACACATAAATACATGCAGTGAAAATTTTAAAAATTCAAATTCAAATCCAAACTTTTAAGTGTTTAATTAGAGGTGGATTCGGATATTAGTGATTTTAGTAGTGATTTAGTGCGTTCCAGACATATCTAATGTAATTTAAAGAAGTTGTCTGCACGAACTGATATCCATCAGGTTGAAGACGTATGGTCTTATGGTTAGCAAAATAAAAATTGATATGTTAAACATTATTAATCGTGTATTCTGTCATCAATGTAAAAATATTTCCTGCTAAGTTCTATGTGTATTAATGTATTGATTTATTGTAAGCATTTTCGGTGGTGTGTTGAGAGCCAATGAAATGATACAACAATACTAAGTAATATGTATTGAAAACGAATATGTCGTTAAATGATCAATATTGCAGTCATACGACGCAATATTTCTTCTTAAAATCGAGCCATGTATTAATTACGAATTAATTAACATTGGCCTAAATTTCAGATAGCTAGTTTTACACGGAGAATGAAGTCTGTGAAGCTGACATCGTTAACTCTGTAGACCTATTAGAATGGTTGAATTACAAAAACAATATAAACAAATTCTTAAAAAAATAGGTAAAAGATAAAATTGACTTAAGGTGAATTACCCCAAAACTTTAAAATCCGTCCTGTATAGAAATACAACTTGATATTTAATGCGAAGATTAAAAAGGAAAACATATAGCGTAGGGTACATATGATATTTTCAGAATAGTTAATACAACATCAAATATTGCTACATACTAACCTTATTGATGTTCAGGTGATGCTTAGATGAAGTTATTGGACAGAAAATCGACGACACTTTATTTTATTTTCCAGGCGCTTTCCTGATTCCTTACTTCATCTTCCTGTTTCTCATCGGTCTACCGGAAGTGTTCCTTCAGTTCACGTATGCGCAATACTCCAACTTGGGACCCGGGAAAATATGGGAATGCTGTCCACTGTTCAGGGGTAAGAAATGTCGGTTATATGTGTTGGTTGTATTTATCATTTGTCATTTATTGTGAATAAGTGTCGGTTGACAAAATTAAATAAAACAAAACGAAAATGTAAAAGCAGAAATAGTTTATTTTCTGGAATATTCAGACATGAAAATTCTTGAAATACAAATGTAATACGTTTTATCAACGTTGTCTTGGATTCTTTCTAAATATTAATTAAAATATTAATAAACAGAGGTAATATAACACTTCAAATACGATTGTAGGCAAACAAAATTTTAATGACGTTCTTATTGACTTGATATTATTACAACCGACGCAATATTTCGAGAAGGTTGAGTTTAAAACATTTAAAATTGAAAATTATTCCATCACGCTTCTGAAAATTAGGGCTGAAATATTTTGATTGTTAAAACAATACATTAGTAACATTCGCTACTAACGCATGCCTTGACAGAACAAAGGTTATTAAAACACATTCGGCAGCAAGAATAAATAAAAATCATGTCGATGACTGAAACATGTAACCTTTTGGTAGGTAGCTTTCATCGTGTCAATTATTATCTCCATCATCTGTGACACCGTGCCCTATTATTTCTATTAATCATTTTTTTTCTTTAGATCGTTATGAACTAGGTGACCATGGTTTTAATTGTTTTTATACATACTGTCCTCATCAAAGTTATCCGAGAACATTTGATACTTGTTCATAACAATGGTTTTTAAGTTGAGGTAAAAAATTATGAACTCATTATCGTTAATATTTCAAGACATTTCTTAAAGGACATGAACATTCTCGTATACTTATATGTCACGTGGTATGAGCTATTAAGATATTATTCATTTTAGGAAAAAATAACCTTTGTTTCTTGTTTGGACATTTGTCATTTCTACCAAGACATTTGTGTGTGAATTATCACGAATTAATCACAATCTGTGTCAACTACCGACTAGAGTTTATGTATCTTAGTGAGTCTGTGCTACTTATTACAAAAGTACAACGTCGTATGTATCACATATATTTAATTGCATGTTGTAGGACGGGTCTTATTACTGGAGTTACTAAACAAGATTTAGTAACCAAGCTAGGGGTGATATTTGCCACGATAAAAGTGTATAGTTAGGTTGTATGTAACAGATGTGACATAGAAATGAATGTTAAACTTCAGTCTGGTCATGATGTATAGAATTAGAATATTAGAATATTAACTGTCTAGGTACATGATAGAATGTTCTATCACAGATCATAAAGTACTTCGATATATTTAAACGTGTTTCAAACAGCAGTAACTGACATGTCATTACTTCAAATGACAAATAAACATTCTACATGCGTTTCGTTACCATTATTATTGTTTTTTTTAAATGTTCTCATATTATTAATTTATCGATGGTATTTTCTTACTTTTTTCCATATATACTTACGCACTCGTGTCAGCTGGTTAATTTTTATGTTGAAGATTTCGTTTGCTTCGTGACCTGAATGTTAAATGTCTCATTCACTGTTTTCACCTGTAGTATTTTACGAATATTGACTTAATGAAAAAGCATTTATATATTACTACACAGAATCAATTTTTGAGTAAAGACTCGTGAAATGGCAAAATCATAAAAGAAACTTTCTTTCATTTTATCTACTATAGGTATTTAGATCACTTGCTTTTATTCTCGATATTAAGGGGTTACTATCAGTGACGTTATATCGACCCCTGGACTATTTCATAATATAACTCAACCGAAGGTTTTATATGCAACAACAGATAATACAGTAGATTGACTTTGGGCGATCTGAAATCTTCAAAAGACATCTCTGTATGCTAACGGTATCCTCAATATACATATGACATAGTTCAGCGGTGGATATGACGACACTTATCGGAATATTGAGGATCACCTTTAGAGATTTCCCATAATCAAAGACTTCTGTTTGGAAGATGACAATGCCATTTGATCAATGATCATTCTGATATTTACAGGTATTGGGTATGGTATGATCACACTGACGTGGCTGATAGGAATTTACTATGGAGTCATCATTGCCTGGACGCTGTATTACTTCGGAATGTCATTCTCCGCAACACTTCCCTGGGCCACTTGCGAAAACAGCTGGAACACCGCCGCGTGCTACATCAGGGGAGCTAACTCCAGCCTTAATGAAACATTGAACAGAACAATGAACGGGACCTTCGCTTCCGCCATGACCGTCATGGTCAACGGTACCAACATCACAGCGAAAACACCGCCCGAGGAATTCTGGGAGTATGTTAATCATTATATAACTGTAAAGACACTTTTCTCGCTTGTCATTTTATTTCGCATATTTCACGGGCGGGAAGAATTCACGCTTACGGTTCGATTACATGTATTATAATTTATTAGTTAAACTTTATAATGATCAATGATGAAATTTGATAGCATTGAACAAATCGTTATTTGAAGAAAAGACGGAATTAAGCTATTGCGATTAATAGTTGGCTCCTAATATACAATACATTGTATCTAACGTCAGTTAGCACAGCAGAAAAAACCGACCAAACAGGGTTCAGTCATTGATAAAAACACTTTAGTCTATCTGTGACGTTTCAGTGATGTTAAGGATGTATTCTTCTGAGGTTTCAGTCCCGTTGAAGTCTCGTTTCAACATAGATCAAAGAAGTTATGAGATTTTCAAATATAATTTATAAGTATCTGTAGTGAGTTGCCAGATGCAAATTTTGTCAAAAAATTACATTTCTATTTTAAGAAATGGCCCATTTGGCGGCCATTTTGAAATTGTGTCTTTTTTCGCTTCAAGTAGAGCCACAGTTATACCAATTTTACAGAAATTGTTTTTACTTAAATCATTACTGCGCAAGCATTTTTAGCTGTATTTAGCTAATTTTTGCTGCAAATCGTTACTAGGTTCGTAGTAATTAAAATATTGAGCATTAATATGTGAAACGATACAATTTTGTGACTTTATTTTTACATTTAATGGTAATTTGGGCACTTTTATTTTTTACTCTAAAATGCTGAAAAATAACAAAAATTCAAATGGGGCAAAAGAGTAAGCACACGGACCGCCAATTTTTCTTCCTAATTTAGAAAGAACAACCGTTTCCCTATTGATATGCAAAATAATAACAAAAGTTCAATACCAGAACTTTTTCTATAAAGGGTTAAATTTGGCTGAAATGGCTGAAAATGGTGATTTTGTAGTACAAAAATAAGGGGTAGGGGTAGCATATGTTGTTATTCTGAGAAAAAGTATTAATCTAATTGATCAAAACTGGTATATTTTTAAAGAAGACTACTAGCAAATGAATTCTACAAACATTCATACATATCAAACACCTCATTAGGAAATTATGGCTTTAATCTCTATCTTATATGGTCAAAACGGCAAAATTCCCATAAATCCAATATTTTGTCAACTAGGTGTCTTTGAGTGACAAAAGCTCAAAAACGAGCACACGGACATATGTTGTAACTCCTTTTTCCAAAAATCTTTATGAGAAAAAAAAGTTTAATGCAAGAAAATTTTGACTTTTCAGAGGTGTACATCCTTAAGGGCCAATGTGTCAATGCTTTTAATGAAAATATTAATTCCAGTTTTTATCTGTCTTTGGCCATTACCTTGGTGGGAAATATTCAAATGATAAATTAGACGCAAACTAAACTATTAAGTGGTTTTGATGAGTAAACGCATGACTTTCGAATACAAACATAAATGGTCCATGATGCAGATGTAATAGTGATCGTGCTGAATTAGACTTCAATAGACCAAATGGGCCTCAACAATGTAAATTTATGCATGTGATGCAATTTCATGTTACGTCACTATGCAAAACAGCAATTAAACACGGAAACATTATTGTTGGCGTTTCTCCATATAACTTTTAAATCACTCTCACTGACGTATGTTTATGGTATGGTGTTCACCGCCGTTCTAAGGTTAATACCAAAACAGAAGGTCAATAATACTAATCCGATTCATGGGGAGAATACCAACAAGATCAAAGCCATTTGGGATCAGTGTTAACAAGGCTACAAACCGACAATGTCCTACCTGGTTTTTACCTGTATTGTTATTTTTTTTAAATCTGCTACAGATTGAGTCTACCTCTTAATCTTGGTATTATCTTCTCGTACCGAGACCATAACACCGATATATGTCTGAGGAAAATTCCACTGGCCTTGTCGTTGTAATGCAAGACAGCTGGTCCATGACCCTAGTGAACTTGTCCTCACACAAGGCAAAAGCCAACGCCAATTAATGAATACACAAGTTACCTTGGCAAGTACACAATATACTCGCCTTTGAATGATATTTCATACGAAAACTTGAAGTGAATAATTATCACCATCATGCTAAATGCTAACTTTATGAAAAGCGATCAATATCCACAATTATGTGTACTTAAAAATTACGTACATCGGTTTTTGAAACCCCCCCTCCAAAAAAAGGTAGTTTATATTTTAATCAGCGATTAATTCTAGCGTTGTAACATCCGTTGCTAAAGGTTTTATGTGTAAAATGACACAGATATGCTGTAGGTATTTCAATAACTATTGTTTCAAGAGTGATGGGTTTTTATTCTTTAAATCTTACTGTCAATTTCGGAATTGATAGATGGGGAGATTACCGGTAGTTCATGCTTTAAAGTAAAGGGTTCGAGAAGTTATTGATTACATAAAAAAGACAACTTTTATTCGCAGAATAAGTATTGTATGTTTCTGAAGTAATAAATAGTGTACCATTTATCAATTACTGTTAAATACAGTATAAATACTGTTTAATAAGACTTCCTTAACAAACACAACTGTCAATTCTTATACAATAATTATAAAGTGTATTTTGTAACACGATCTATTACTTTTCTATAGGCGTCATGTTTTGGAGTTGACCGACAGTATAGAAGATCTGGGTTCCATCCGCTGGCAGTTGGTGCTTTGTCTACTAGCGACCTCTATCACCGTCTTCCTCTGTCTGGCCAAGGGCATCAAATCTTCTGGCAAGGTCAGTATGACGTCATACATATATACTCAGAAGTTTTTTTCAATATCGATGTACATTCTTTGATATTATGAATTTATAAATGATTAAAATTTTGGAGTATATCGAAAACGGGAAGCAGAATATGGTGTCTAATATATTGTTTTTTATGTCACGGGGGTTTACATTCCGCTATATTCGCAATTTGATACGGAACACAAATTCAAAACACCAGCGAAAATTAACACATATTGAACATAAATATTCTAAAAACCAGAGTTACGCCAATTTTAGACCCAGCGAATAAGTTCCAGATTCAGAAACGCATAATTTAGACGCACTGTACATTACTATTAGCTGGTTCATATGAGTTTCAATCAAGCGTCGTGCGTAACTTATCCAGGCTAACGACATTGAATATTAAGGACACGCTATGTATTTTTATATTTTTGGAAATATTTCAATATAAGTAATAATATTAACGGTTCTGACATATGTTTTGCTGGTTCCATTCAATTATTCGCTATGTTGTCGTAGAATCAAGATTTTACCGAGATCCCAGGACTTAACTTATTGTTATTACTGATGTATTTTTCTTTTGCTTAGGTGATGTACGTAGCGGCCACTGTCCCCTACCTCTTTTTACTGACCCTACTCATCAGAGGTCTATTCCTTCCCGGAGCCATTGATGGACTCAAATTCTACTTGGTACCGAGATGGGAGCGCCTATTGGATTATAATGTAAATATACTAAAACACACTAATGTAGCGTACCTTATTCTATTTAATTGAGCAATATTAGACTATATCATTTTTAAACAAATGTATCCGTACTCTACATTCAAGGACGACAACAAACACTGAAATGTTACTTACACAGCTGTTTAGTGATTTAAAACATTTCAGAGCATCTTCAGACAGCAATTAAGATCCAGAGATTACTACACTGTAATTGTCTGTATGCATAATAGCTCTATTTATGAACATTTATATTAATGTATTACTTAAATGATACCTAAAGTTTTTTAATAAGCATATTATCAAATTACACTCGTGCAGCATTCATTTCGATCATTTCGTAGTGTGTATTTATGAGGATATGACAGATTGTATTGACGTAAATAAAGGATATATGCTTTGTGTTTCAGGTATGGGTGGACGCAGCTGTACAGACGTTCTTCTCTGCCAGTATAGGAATGGGTGCCCTTATCGGTCTAGCTAGCTTCAACAAGTTCAGCAATAATCACTATAGGTAACCAAATGTCCCTAACCGTTAATAATGATAATCTCGTTGAGCGAGATAAGTCTTCTTTATTATGCAAACAGAATAGTAATTAGTAAAAACATATTACAAAACTACAAGTACAAAAATGCTAATCAAGGTACAGTAAGTTGGAGATTTGTTGGGACCTTTCTTATTCCTTTCTGGCCCTAGTTTATCTAAATTATAAGACATTGAAGACATATGGAATGGCATAGTTACATATCTAGCTTATTCCTCTTGATAAATGTGAAGTGATAGCATTAGTCTTAATAGTCATAAGATCAAGTGTGCCAATACACTTTCACATTCTTAACCAATATCAAATGACTGTCCTATTTCAAATTAAGTTCCAAAATCGACTTATGACAAACGAATAAATCTACTTTGAAAATTAACATTTTTCGAATTTTAATTCGTAGCTTTGCAAATCATGGGAAAATTTGTCATGATTTATTTAGTTTTGTATTATCTGACAATATTGCTTAACTAAACACTGTCGTTTTAGGGACGCCATGATCGTGCCAGTACTGGATGCTGTGACTAGCATGTTTGCCGGCTGTACCATCTTTGTGACTCTGGGCTACATGGCTAACCAGGCCGGCGTCGATATTGAGAAAGTCGTTGAGCAAGGTAAGAAGAGGGACGATTGACGTAATACTTATAAGGCTATGTATGTGCTGGTGATAATAAAGCTTAGGTTTAATGAATAATTGAGTGTTGTTCGATAAAGCAGTTGATTATTGTATATGATTACCATGACACTTCATTATTTTCTAGACAAGACTAACGTAGTTATGACCATCCTCTTATCCATATATCATAAGCAGTTGGCTGAAGGCCACACAAAAGGTCATATACAGTTATATATGATATTCTAGGACATTGAACTTACATACAAGGTTACCTGACTCGTGAACACACACACACGAGAAGAGCGCAATGTTTTTTTTCTGTTGGATTAATCAATTGTATGTGTGTAATGCTAACGAAGCTTATCAATAAGACTGGATTGGTTTTATTGTACCTAACGTTTTATCAACAGTTTAGCATATTCAAGGACAACTTGAAGTGTATATACGTGTGTTGGTTGTGTGTTCGATTTTGGAAACTAGTTAGATAATGAAAGTTAAGTTTTAGTATCCCGATTCCCTATTTTCCAAATAGTTTAAAGATGAAAATGGTAAATGTCAATAGGATTGGATATCAAACAACGCCTATATCAGTTATCTCGTAAGAATAAATGACGAATCATATCAAACATGATTCCAAAAGTACCAATAAGTCGATGTTCATCTGAGCTATATTTTGTATCTTTACGGTTCCTGGTATAGCGTTCATGGTCTACTGTAATTGAGGATCACATGAACTATATTTTGTATCACTACAGATCCTGGTATAGCTATCATGGTCTACTGTAGTTGAGGTTCACCTGAACTATATTTTGTTTCACTACAGGTCCTGGTATAGCGTTCATGGTCTACTGTATTTGAGGATCACCTGAACTACAGTTTGTATCACTACGGGTCCTGGTATAGCGTTCATGGTCTACTGTAGTTTAGGATCACCTGAACTATATTTTGTATCACTACAGATCCTGGTATAGCGTTCATGGTCTACTGTATTTGAGGATCACCTGAACTACAGTTTGTATCACTACGGGTCCTGGTATAGCGTTCATGGTCTACTGTAGTTGAGGTTCACCTGAACTAAATTTTGTATCACTACAGGTCCTGTTATAGCGTTCATTGTCTACTGTAGTTGAGGATCACATGAACTATATTTTGTATCACTACAGATCCTGGTATAGCGTTCATGGTCTACTGTAGTTGAGGTTGACCTGAACTATATTTTGTATCACTACAGGTCCTGATATAGTGTTCATGGTTTACAGTAGTTGAGAATCACATGAACTATATTTTGTATCACTACTGGTCCTGATATAGCGTTCATGGTTTATTGTAGTTGAGAATCACCTGAACTAAATTTTGTATCACTACAGGTCCTGTTATAGCGTTCATTTTCTACTGTAATTGAGGATCACCTGAACTATATTTTGTATCACTACAGGTCCTGTTATAGCGTTCATGGTCTACTGTATTTGAGGATCACCTGAATTACAGTTTGTATCACTACGGGTCCTGGTATAGCGTTCATGGTCTTCTGTAGTTGAGGATCAACTGAACTATTTTTTGTATTTTGTATCGCTACAGGTCCTGGTATAGCGTTCATGGTCTTCTGTAGTTGAGGATCACCTGAACTATATTTTGTATTTTGTATCATGGTCTACTGTAGTTGAGGATCACCTGAACTATATTTTGTATCACTACAGGTCCTGGTATAGCGTTCATGGTCTACTGTAGTTGAGGATCACCTGAACTATATTTTGTATTTTGTATCACTACAGATCCTGGATAGCGTTCATGGTCTACTGTAGTTGAGGATTACCTTAACTATATTTTGTATCACTACAGATCCTGGATAGCGTTCATGGTCTACTGTAGTTGAGGATTACCTTAACTATATTTTGTATCACTACAGGTCCTGGTATATCGTTCATGGTCTACTGTAGTTAATGATCTTTTGAGCTATATTTTGTATTTTGTATCACTACAGGTCCTGGTATAGCGTTCATGGTCTACTGTAGTTGAGGATCACGTGAGCTATATTTTGTATCACTACAGGTCCTGGTATAGCGTTCATGGTCTACTGTAGTTGAGGATCACCTTAACTATATTTTGTATCACTAAAGGTCCTGGTATATCGTTCATGGTCTACTGTAGTTTATGATCACTTGAGCTATATTTTGTATTTTGTATCACTACAGGTCCTGGTATAGCGTTCATGGTCTACCCTGAGGCTCTGTCAACACTTCCACTACCACAACTTTGGTCCGTTCTCTTCTTCATCATGTTGTTTACAGTTGGTCTGGACAGCCAGGTGAGAATCAACATAAATAAAAATAATACATTATAATGTTTATTATGCAATTTTAGGTTTTTGAAATATAATATAAAAATTTAATAATCATCTAGAGCTATAGTTACATGTCCGTAATATAGTTTAATCACAAAATCATTATGCCATATATAAGTATTTATCACTAGCTACATCATAGTCATTTGTGCATCATAAGGCCAATGACACTACATCAAGACTTGCGACAAAACGATAATATCCCTTTGGTTATGTTCTCTGCTTTGTTTGAATAAAGTGGATTTTTTTATGTTTCCCGTAGAATGTTTACTTTACATATTTCTGTATGTTTTATTTGTAGATTGTACACATACAGCTTGTTGCTGTAGGATTGATGGACAGATTTAAGATATTCAGAGACCACGAGACACTCACTATGGCTTTCCTTAACCTTCTCACCTTTATTATCGGTCTCGTCTTTGTAACTCAGGTGAGTAAAGCGTGTTTGAGAATCTGATTTGAAATAATAACCATATGATTCAAAAAGTAAATAAATAAGAATAATGGAATAAAAATAATTAATTATGCAAAGATACATGCAATATGGCTATTTAGAAAGGGAAAACATAATAATCATACACGAACAAAACTGTGGTTAAGCTATGCTAACGTTATTTTTCTATCTACAGGGAGGCATGTACGTATTACAACTAGTGGATTGGTATGTGGCCAGTATATCTACCATGTTCCTAGCTTTCCTGGAAGTTACTGTATTAGCTTATTTCTATGGTAAGTCGTACAAAGACCTTCTAATTATACATATCATGCAATTTAGAAAGTGATAACGTGTTATTTTAGCGTAAATAGAAAAAAAGCAAAATAAAAAACGCTGAAATCACGGACTTCAATTTTATTAAAGGAAGTTTTATTATACAGGAAATTCACTTATTACAATACGAAATCAACAAATATTAATTCACGAAAAACTACAAGAACGACAATAAAAAACATATACTGAAAATGTTCGACGTCTTTTTAAAATGTATTATATCATTTACACAGGAGTGAATCGCTTATATAAAGACATCGAGATGATGTTGGGGTACAAACCATGTCCAGGGTGGAAGGCTTTTTGGCTGGTGATCACTCCCGTAATGGTCTTGGTAAGTACAACTTAATATATATCTTTAAAATCCGTATTACTTTTAATGTTTTTATTTTTGTACTATTCATATTTCGATTAATATCAGACAAAGCATAATGACATTTAATACATGTTCAATGTATATGGATATGAAACCATACTTTAATCTCCAGACGTTGACAACAAAACGCACAAGAGAGATGACAAGTGCAAACGTAAAAAGAAATTACACCAAATGCTTCGGAAGAGCAAGCGTCTTGTTCTTTATTAAGTTACTGGGACTGAATTAGCGTCAATATGGAAAGCGTTTCATTTCACACACAGTAACTACATGCATTTACGGTTTAGTTGCTAAGTAATAGAAGTTCAAAATCATCAAGTCAAAGAATGATAAATCAAATATACTGATTTGATAGTTCTTCAAGGGACAATCCAGTCTAAGTGTACATTAAAATTTGCACATATATTTGGAAACAAACCAGTTTTAATACTTGTTTGTTTGTTTGTTTGATTAATTAACGTCCTATTAACAGCTATGGTCATGTAAGGACGGCCTCCCATGTATGCGGTGTGTTGCTTGTATGTTGTGCGAGGTGCGTGTTTCGGGAGACTGCGGTATATTCATGTTGTGTCTTCTTGTATAGTGGAACTTTTGCCCTTTTTATAGTGCTATATCACTGAAGCATGCCGCCGAAGACACCAAGCAACACACCCCACCCGGTCACATTATACTGACAACGGGCGAACCAGTCGTCCCACTCCCTTTTTGCTGAGCGCTAAGCAGGAGCAGAAACTACCACTTTTACAGACTTTGGTGTGTCTTGGCCAGGGGACAGAAAGTTTTAAGACAAATTAGAGAAGTTGGTTTTACTGTGATATGCCAGAAAAGCCCACTGTAGTGAAATGTGTGTGAAATGTTCAAACTATCTTACTGTCCTCCATTACACATAGTTGTCGGATGTATTGTATGCCGAACCCTGGCCGTTGTGGTTATATATTGCATTTGTTTAACGTGCATAACTTTGGCTCGGGTATGGGTACAGTGTACGTGTTTTACCTGCTTAATCGTATGGAGCAACGATTTGATATTTCAACGATATCAATCAAAACACTTAAAAATGTCGTGGAATTTGTCAATTTTTCTTATTATATGTTTCATAAGGAATGTAGAACAATTCCTTTATGTCATGTTTTGCTTCGTGGTTATGTAACCGAATTAGCCTCACTGAATTGTCCCATTAAGCTTACCTTCATATCTGATTTCTGAGAAATGAAGTTCCTATTGTTATGGTTGTTCCAGGTGTTGTGGTTGATCAGCGTATCTCAACACAAGGTAGTATCGTATGGAAAGAACGCCTATCCTGATTGGTCTATAGGTATTGGATGGATCATTGCCATTGCCCCTCTCATCCCTATACCCTTCAGCGCCATCTGGACACTATATGATGGGCGTGGTTCCCTTCTAGATGTAAGTTTTATATGTTGAATATTCTTATAATCTTCCGTTATTGGTTTTAGATGAGGCTAAAAACTTTTAAACATTAAGATTTTGTAATTGTTACGATTGTCAACTTTAGAGCAAGGATTTTTCAAAGGATTTAATAGTCCATAGTCAGTATTAAAAAAACCAAAGTGGTGTGTTGATTATCATTGACCTAATAATTCAATAAAGATTACGCAACCGTAAAGAAAAAAATACAAAAACTACCTAATTGGTATATATAACCATACCTATTATTATGAATTTATGAATGATACATGTTGAAATAAGTTTTGTTAACCTATTGCAGCGGCTTCGCGAGGCCGTGAAACCGACGACCCAATGGAAACCCGCTGAAGATAGTGGAGATGAATGGCAAAGCCAGAGACAGATGCTGACCTCGGACGTTATCATGCAGCCTATATGAGGGTTTAGAGTTAATGTCGCACTAATCTAATCTATTCCTGTTACTGTGTTCAAAATAATGAAATGAAATGATCGAATTTAGAAAAATTCAAAATTTAAAGAGTAAAGTGCACAGGTCAGGTTATGATAAAATATGTCGACAGATAATCCTAACCCGAATAACGGTAACGAAGATGATAATGAATCTATGTCAAATCTTGACTTTCAAAATGTGATATACGAGTCTGAGAAAGGTGATATAACCTGTAAGGTTAACAATGAAATATCGGATATTGAATATTCAAAATCTATATTCACAATCAAGAAGTTCACAAGCCTTGAGTGCTGCGATGATGATGTTAAATTCAATTTTGAATGCTTGTATTGTAATGATACTCCGAAGTCTAAAAATAGAAACACCAATCAAAGCTCGACAAAGAGTAAGTCCAAGGTTCAGTTAGCTGCGTCATCGAATCAAAAAAACCTGTTCTTTAATGATGATCTAGTACACGAGATCACTTATGGAATATATATACTGTCTAAAGACAAACCTAATGATGATAGTAACTCTGGCTTTAATCATTCCCCCTAAAATTGGTAAAATGAAAATTCTGTTGTCAGAGTTCCTTAAAAAATCATCATTACTGCTATACTGCAGTATAACACGTTAACACCAATTAGTTTCCACCACGGAAGAAAACATTAGTGCTTTCAGCAGGGATTCAGTGACATCTGAACAATTCCATAGCCAAATATATGCCTATGTAACAATGTGCCAGCGTTGACGTTAGAATATTTTAGGTTGTACTAGTGGTTTTTTATTGTAGAAATACATTGTTATGATATTTAAAACATCATATAATAGCTGAAGATGTCTTACATAAAGAGGGTCTGCATATAACAAAAGAGACAATGTAAGACCAAAGACCAAATGTTCCGGACAATAAAACATATTTGACTCCCTATTTACATCACAACCTTTTTCAAGTTTGGTCAGATCCGGAAAATGTTTTGTCCTCAAAAAGATACTATTGATAGACCTGATTGAAATGTAAAAAAAACATTCGAAGGAAACAAAATCTCGTTTAACGAATCTCAATTATAAAGTATATTTGATATAAAAGATAATAAATTTTTGTTGTGCATCAATTGCATCATTACTAAGATACGTGATCTCATTTTATTTATATATTATATACAAAAATGTAATAAGTAGTCAATATTAGTTATTTTAACTTTTGAAAAATCATTGATTCATTTCAGATGAAAAATTGAATCGGTTTATTTTAGATCAATTACTTTTGTTATAAATCAACGAATAATGGACTAAAATGTTTAAAGTCCCGCAAATGATAATATACATTTATATTTATGTTTCAAAGGAGAACGGTATTACGTAATTAGGCAAACATTTACAAAATAATTCTGTTGAGATATTTAAAAAGGTATGATTCCAATTTATTAAAATGAGTGTGTGAAAGATAGAGTGAAAATTTGTATGTAAATTAAATGGTAACGTGACCTAGATGGATGTATGTATGTATGGGTGTTATGTTATATATAAAACCTTTGATGTCGTTTTTTTCAATATTTAATTTGTTACAGTAAGATTTGTTTTTAATTATATCACTTCACTGACTATATTAGTGCACGATAAAAATGCTGCTTTAAAAAATGTTTTTAAGGAGGAGTATAATCAAGTTTACGCGCGCTGACATTCGTTTCATATTATCTGTATGAATGTTCGTATTTTGAACAAACGAAGAAATTATTGAAATTATCAACCCATTCAAAATTGTTCATTGTGTAGATAAGGGTATAGATCAAATCTGACTTCAATTGCGTTTATTATGTACACTCTATAAGACTCGGATCAAAGGTGCTACCCAATCGTGTCTTTTCTACAATCTTTATAAAAATGGTCGTGTAGCGTTTAGTTTTACTCTAACATTGAATTGAATTTACATAATTGATTTTAATACTTCCCTGAAAAAGAAATATGATCTTCTGAAATCAGTATCGCAGAAATGCTTTGTTACTGAATTTACCGATGTTGATAATGCTTTTGTGATACAAATCATATTTAGTAGCAATCAAACATATGTTTAAATAAACTGCCAATCTTAATAGCGTTTTGACAACAGAGATACAATAGTTTTCCTTTGTAAAAGGAAACAAACAACTCTATATGCATATCATCTATAATAATATGTGTTCATTGTTATTATAAGTTCAAATCACTGCCCTCCTATGAATCTTGCTTAGGAACTTGGCTAACTAGCTCAAAGCTCAGTCGACAGAGTAATAGATTGCTCTGGGCGTGTGGCTAGTATTCACCAAGGTAGCACGTGTTTGAACAATTTAAGTCATTACTCATCTTATTGCAACTGATCACTTATGTATCCAATCAATTTTGTTATAAAAAAGATATCAATGAAACTGCTGTTTTTATGCTGTTGCAGATTTGTTCTCGTAAATGGATTGATTTTATGTTTCACCAAGTGCTATAAGCGTGTATATGCTAATTTATCGTTCAAAACAAATTACATCCTCTTTGTAATAAATGAAGTAAATGAACAATGTTTTTGTAAGTGCTACGGAATGAATGATGTGTACGTGTAATGCGTTTGCGCATGTGTATGTTAGGGAGAGATAGAGCGAGAAAGAAAGCGACTGGACGAGACGACGTTAGTTGAATATGTTAATGGATTTGAAGTGTTAATTGAATCAACAAATATTATGTTGTTAAATTGTTTAATGAAGGTAGTGTTAAGAATCTCTGTATTTGTGATTTAAACTTATGGGTTTAAACGGGTGTTCTTCGTTTTGTTAAGTAAAATTAGGTAAGTAAATTTTATTTCCCATTTTGATACACTTTTGAGTGGAAAGATTACTTAAAAAACCCGAAGGTATTTACTAGTAGGTAATAGCTTTGACACTAATCCAGACATGGCTTTGCGATATATTTCTACATTTATTTCTTGTGCCTAACAAGCAAGAACAAATATGCGAAATTTGTTCACTCCCAAAATGTGAAAAATAACTTATAAATATAGTATTCTGTCTGTCTGCTACTTGAATCAATTACTAGTCTATCACATGATCTCAAATAACGGCCACTTATTCCAATACAAACACACGTTTGTTTTGCTGAAGTTTTAACAATAACATACGCCATCTATTATCCTTTCCACCTGCCACTTGAATCAATGACTACTCTATTCATTAGATCTCGAGTAACTGCCACTTACTTGAATAACAACATACTTCAATGCTATAATGCCATGACTGCCATTTTAGTGATGCTATTAGCCACACAATTACAAGCAATGCTAGTCAAAACTGATAATTATAATTTCAGGTATTTTTTTATGAAAATATTTTTGATGATTTCCACTTTAAAAATTATTATATTTTTCACAATATGATGAAAAGATCAATGTGCATTAGAATATTTTCAGGTTTTTCAAGTTCAGATCAATTACTGTATCTATGCATTCATCGATGTTGCTTGCATACAATCATTCACGATCTTGTATAAATACTGCCAGTATTCTAATTATGAGATTAGGAAATTGGTTTGGTTTGATTTATGTTAAGATAAGTCAAACATGTTAGTAAATTGAACTTTTCAACGAAATTAAAGAAATTCCATTTTCACATCTTTCCTTTTTATAATGTATGTATATTTTTCGCTTTACTTGTAGTATTGCATACACATTTACGTTTCTCCCTTTCTCCCTGTCTCAAATATGACAAAAATAAGAATGCTCATTTTCACTATTATTTTATGAAATTTCTCAACAGAATCTCTAAGTTCAAAATGGAAAGATTGTACTGTTTTTGAATTTTCATTTCTAAGCCTGAATTTAGTCTTATGAAATATCAACTAGAATTGTTCGTTTGTAATCATTATTGATTATTTATTACAATTCATTAATATAAATTTAACCGGTTATTTATACAAAATATCAATTATTTAAAAAAATATTTTTATTGGTAGTTCCTTTTAAGTTTTGTGTTTGCTCAAACATTAGAAATATGTTATGAACGAAAATACGAAATAAAATTAAACAAATTTATGCTGTTGTTTTATTATCATTGTTTCATACGGATTGCACCCATATGCATTATAAACCAAATACAACTTAGTTAAGTTTAAAGTGTACATTTGTGATGTCATCAATACTAAAAAATTGACGTCATCGATAGAAAACGTCAAATAATTTACTACATTTTAAAAATAAGTTTTTAGAACGTCGGTTGTAAGATAATAAATCGACGTTGATAATATACGATTATCGTCGATTAATCCCATCTTCCTTTGATCATGACTCCATCTTTTCAATGGGACTAATTCACATACCATGTGATACCTGATATTATTATATGATTGTGAGTTTTGCCGTTTTCTGATTCGTCTAGACCGCCCGAACAGGCCTTGACAAAATGCAATGTCAATCTGAGACCGATGAACACCTGTTCAGAAGTTGACATTGCAAATCCGGAAAACTGATTATAAATAGACACAGGGAATTCCCTGTCTCTTCCACATTTTTGACCCAAAAAATAGAGAATTGGCAATCATAGGGCAATAGCCAATTTCAACATGGCAGACAACAGTAAAGTAGGATTAGAAAGATGTTTTAACACATTTTAAATGTAGTTATATGTACCTACTGAGGATATGTGGATGAAGATTTTCTTAATATTTTGTTAATTGGTCATTGCACTGTACTTCAAAATTGTTCCAAGTAGCAAAACTTATATCATTGTATCGTTTCATATAACAAAACAATTATTGACTTTTTGTAGGTTAATACGAGGAATTGTTAAACCTTCGGCCTCGGGGAATATCACCTTTCTCGGGTTTAACAATTCCTATTATCCCACCTGAGACAAGAATCCTGTATTCCTATTGGTTAAAATAACGTCACGTGATATCCAAGATATAGTCGTATCAGGTTAGTAGAAATCGTATCAGGTTTGGACGATAGAGTTATCGTTCTTTGCCCCTAACGTTATTAGCAACAAGATGGCGGTCAAGTAACGCTTCGCGACGACGGCACTCAACGAGGTGGAGACAAAATGTTTGAATTATAGCGCTGATGACTACTTTCAAAGCAAACCGAAATCTGCAACACTATTTAGGATTACATGACAACGCATTCGAGTCTTCAATGTGGTGAAAATTGTTTTAAGTTTTGAGTCGTTTTGGTTTCCATTTTGCAGTTACTTCATCGAAAGGGTCTTCGACGGGATAAATTCGTTACACAGTTTGTTAGTGACCTAATACGGAAAAATATTGGGTCTAAAATAAACTTGTATCTTCGCCTCGCCCGATACAAGTTTATTTTAGACCCAATATTTTTCCGTATTAGGTCACTAACAAACTGTGCAACTAATAGTATTAACCTACAAAAAGTCAATATTTGAATAACGTTTGTGCAGGACTATTGTTTCTATTTATAATGGAATGACGTCAAAATATGATATCCCGCACTAACGCCATTTCAGCGGGACGACTACACTGGCGATACTAATTCCGCACACACGTTATCTGTCGTCACGTGGTACGTACATTAGTCCCATTGTATCCGCCCAACGTCATTCTAGTTGTAAAACCCCCGTTTTCGACCTTATACTATGGTTATACTAGATACAATGCATTTCATATCAAACATAATGACATCGTGAGTATGTCAAAGTTACTCCCCTTCATTCAATCTAAAGAAAAAACAATCTAGTGATCTATAATTTAACAATATCAATATTTCAATCTAATCTTTAAGCGGGACTTGTGATATCGAATTTTCTTCCGTGTCTAACCATTTCTTTTCAAAATTCGAATGTTTGTTGTTTTCTTTTTTTCGTATGATGGCGTTCCATGATATGCAATCATAAATATTATAGATAAAATGTAACCTAGTTTAGCCCACCTGGTCTGATGATGTTATCATATAAACGACTTCTTCTCTGCAACTAAGCACGGAAAAGCAGTCATAATGCAATGGTAGCATCCATATAGGATGGTGATTTGAAATTGTACAAATGATAGGGCTGACCCCCCCCCCCCCGGGAGGGTCTTAGACGCGGGGCCAAAAAGGTCAATTAGGCTACTAATATCATATAAATTACTTCTTTTCCGAACCTATGTATTGGATAGCATATTTGTATGGTATCTATAGCATCATTTTATGGTTGTGATTCAAAATTAAACACATTTTTGAGTCAAGTTTGCCATTTTTTCTAATTGTAAGAGTCTTTGTGATAATTACTAAAAAAACAGGTGAGTTATATAGGCCCTCTGGGCCTCTTGTTCCACATATGTTGTATTATATTCTCAAACTTTTCTTTCAAACTTGGTTAAAAATAAGTCTTAATAAGCAGGTAATAATGTACTATGAAGTTCGGTAGGACTCTGTTTGCTAGAGATATGTGGCACTTCAAAATTCAGAATGGTTCCACAAATAAAGGTACACGTGTACATTATATAATATTGTAACCAAATGCTGTCAAGAATCGTACGTTGTTCAGTAACAAGAATGATAAAAAAATTAAAAAAAATGTACATGTGAAAAGGGTTATCCTTATCGATCACGTTAATATTGGATAGTATTATATAATAATACGCACTTCCAAACATACAGTTAAGTAAACCTTGGGGGTACCTAAACAGTGGTTTGGTAAGTATATACATGTACATGCAGTAAGCTTAAGCAAATACCAATATACAATTGATTCGCGCCGACAGATTGTTCTTATTTATTAACATGTTCATCTTATTTACACGCGACACCATAATCAAAGATATCAGCACATATACATGTCAACTGCTAAGAAAAATACAAATAACTACAAACTAGTAATTTATTGTAACTGAAGAGTTTAGCCTAATAAAGTATGGCAACTCGTGAATGTCAGCAGTGTAATTCCTTATCCAACCAGCTTGTAAGACCGAACCCCTCAGCATATCCTGCCATTGGCCCTCCACCAGATAGATATCCCTGTATCTTGCTCCTTTCTTCAAGATTGGGGCAACAAGAATGTCATTCCCTAAAAGGAACTCGGAGTCTATTGTTTGTGCATCCGGGTCATCTGGTGCAACCCACCACAGCGGTCTAATGATCGGTGCACCGGTTGTTGTTGCTTCGCGTGCAAGACTAACGATGACGTCAGCATATTTTGCATGCAAATTAATATAGTCACGTGATATGTTGACGACTTCCTGGTCGAAAAGCCAAGGACCAATTGAAAATTGCATAGCCGGAAGGAATGTGTTTGCCTGCAGCCAACGAATGTATAACTCGCGTTCAGGAACTCCTATATATCCATTTCCTCCTATCATATCCGGAAGGACAAAAGGATATCCTAAAATACCAAATGTCATAGCGACCGGGATAAGTTTTTCCAGGCCGTTGTTACGATCCCATGATGACGTAAGATCCAATACTCTGACAAACATAGGCAAATCATACGTACTTGCACCAACACGTACCTCTTGATGCCGAACTGTGGTGTCGGACCGATACGCTAGACGGGCCCACAGTTCAGCATATACATTAGGATTGCTGTCGTTATTTTGGAAAGAAAATACTTTAGGAACTGTGCCTCCATTACCTCCGTCAAACTTAAATGAACTTATATTGTATTCAGATTTCAATTGGGAGAGGAATCCAAGAAACCAATCAACGGCCTTCGGATTTGATACATCTAATACGGCCGCTGCCTCACCTCGCCACCAAGTCACTAATGCCGGCAGATCACTCCCTACCTGACGAAGGAAGTACTGGTTTTCCTGAGAAGCCCCAATCTTAAAATTTTTGGAGTCTATATTGAAGAATGGATGTACCCAAATTGTGACTCGGAAACCCTTGTTAGTCAAATCTTTTATCATGCGTTTGGCATATGGAAATTTCACGGTGTCGAATGTCATATCTCCGTATTTCGGAGTCCAGTTGTCGTCTATTTCGATCTGTGAGTGAGGCAAATTATTTTGGAGAATATCGTCAGCGAATTGTAGAGTAGTGGTTTGGTTGATTTCGGTGTGGTATTGGGCCCATGTCGACCATATCGGGTACTTGAATAGTCTCTCGTCAGGTATATCCGAAGGCTTGCCATGAAACCTGTTTGACATGTAATCATGTATCTTACGGACATTTCCAGCGCGACAGACATGGTATTTTAGGGATGGTAGTTTCCCCTCTGTGTTGACATAGGGGTACATATCTTTATACGTGGACGTCAAGCAAATTCTCTTGTCTTCACTTTCATTGATGCTTATATACAATGGCACGTCTTTTTCGATAAATATCCCTATACCTTCAGTTGATATAAAGTATCTGTCTACGACATCGCCAATTTCATCCATATAGGTGTCGGTAGGTGTATATGCTGAGGTGTTCCGAGTTGTCCTTTCGAGAGGCCAATATTGATGGAAGTCTTCATAGCCTCCATACCAGTGACTTTCACCAATGTCGAAGCAATCTTTCAAAATTTGATTTTGACATTTTTGCGCTGTCCATTGAATTTCATGGCAAGAGACATTTCCTTCCAGGCTATATTCTATTTCTAGTTTCCTATCCCCATTCCAGTCGAGACACAAATCCAAATCCGCAGCTTCTGAACAGTCTATAGGTGATCCTAAAGGCTGATTTACGCCAAATTGTCCCCTGAACTTCACAGGCTGGTCATAAGCGAGGACAAGAGAATCATTTTTTAATTGAAACTCTGCCTTACCGACTGTCCATGACGTCATTCCGGAAGTATCGTCCGTGAAACTGTTTTCCCTTGTTATTGCCCAGGCGATCATCCCGGCTGCCGCACACAACAACACCAATACTATAACGACCAGTATGATGACTCTAGGTCGGCTACACGCTTGGCTTCTATTCTCCATCACGTCTTTCTTTAAGAAATATGAAAATAAGAAAATATCTACTATTGATAAATCACATTCATCGATATGTAATCGGGTACACTGAAAACACAGCCCATGAATTCTTCCAATTTTATAATAGAAAACATATATTTGTACAATTGTCATGTAGACATATCATTAACCATAATCAAAGTGCCAAGGCCACTCATAGATGCTGTGATTGAAGGATCCAAACCAAATAATAAAGAAATTGGTTTTTCATTAAATATTGAATTTAGTATACTTTAAGTGTGCAGTGTTGAATTAAGAAGTTTAACAAAATATATTTACAGTATACCGTAATTATTTTATGATATTTAAAGTTTTTCAAGATTAATAAGTTGAATAACTCATTTTCCTGAAATAACTGTAATAAATTTTATATCTAAATTATTTCTGAAATAACAATTTCGACACCAATGAAACCGTTCAGAATCTGAGTATCATTTTTTATAATTCTTTTTTAATTACTAAATTATCAATTTCATCAATGTCTCTTCAAAGACAAAAAATAATAAGTAAACATATCCGTATCTTAATATCCACTTAACATTGAAGAATATTTTCGGAAAAATATAACATAAGAAATATTACCATTTCCGGACATGTTTTGGTTTCCTTTTTAGTAAACTTACATGGGTTGCTTTGACGACTTTTGACTAATAGGTCATGGCCAGAATGCCGAATAAAAGGTACATTATTTCATTACGTATATCACTCGGATTTCTTTTAAACTCACAAGATCGCTAGCCGTTAACAGTAATTGGCTGGCGAGATATTATCGTGCAGAACATTATACCGTGAGTTGTGCTTTGCCGACTTTTGACTCATGATGAAACATGGCCATATACTTTTGCCAAGTAAAAGGTACATTATTTGGTAACTTATAACACTGAAATTTCTTTTGAATTCATAAGAACGCTAACATCCAAAAAACTTCATACAATTAATACATCGGACTTTAGCAAGTCTTCATAAGGCTACCGTACATTACACGGCAATATAAGTTTATTTGTCACTTTAAAATGCTCGTACATATATAGATCTATATCATCATTGTATTTTGTAAGTTTATATATGTTGATAAATTTTGTACCTTTCCCCTTTCAATATAACGCAGATGTCGATAAACAAAAGACACAACTCCCAGTGACAGACACATACTATTAACTTTTACTGCGCAATAATACAGT